>NC_050096.1:143483399-143786430 GCF_902167145.1 Zea mays
AGATGGTTAGGATTCGGACCACCGCAAAGGTGATCACACTTACCTCTTCGGAGGTACGACAAGGTACCTTGCCTATCTCTAAATCCATGAGGGATCCATCATCATCAAAGCCTGCTCCGAAGATGCCGAAGGACAAACCTTCGAAGCCAAGCTATATTGAAATTGGTCATTCCACTTTGAGGGAGAAGGATCTGCAATCTATGAAGAGACTTGGTTACTTTACCAGTAAAGTAAATGTGGGCCTCCCTAGGGATGAGGAGACCCCGATGCCAGGAAAGGATGAAGTTGTTGTATATAGAAGTTTTTTAAGGCGGGACTTTTGCTTTCGATGTACAAGATGATTGTGAAGATACTACAACGTTATGAGGTATATATGCATCAATTAACTCCAAATGCCATAGTTCGCCTTAGCATTTTCATTTGGGTTGTACGAAGCCAGAGAGATCGTAGAGATGCTGATGCTTTCTGCATGGTGCATGATTTGCACTATCAAACAAAGGCCAAGGGTCAGAAGATTAAATGAGGATCTTTGGCATAATAGGCCCCCAAGAAAAGGGAAAGGGAAAAAGAAGGATAAACATTGGAAAATAGAGAAATGGATAGAACAAGCACTCTTTTAGCAATATCTCTTAATCTTTTCTTGCTCCTTTAATTTTTGTTGTTCTATGTCTAGAGGCACATCTTAGAGCAACAACTATGACTATTGTTTTTATATTATATTAGCTTTGCCAATTTGTTGCGATTATTGATAATATATTTCTACTATATTATGCTTGCCTAAGCTCCACTGTCTTCTGACTAAGTACATGTTTTCCTTGTAACTATTACACCAAGCTACAATAGTATCACGAATAGTCACTGATTACACCACATGCTTCATTGGTAAGAATGCTTGTAAACCCATGGTATGATGCTTGAGAGTTGAGTGCCTTATTTCCTTGTCCATGTCCTAGTAGTTGGTATGGATATTACCTTTTGTGTTATATTTTCTACTAGCCATGTTAGGCAAAGACACTAGAGACGAAACTGCTTCCACATATTTCAGTGATTATGTTATCTTTTTCTACCAACCATGCTAGAAATTGCCCCAACAAGCATGCCTATATCACTACTAATGATGGTGTGCGCGAACCTCCAATTTGCACTCGACTTAAATGGATTGGCAAGCACTCGATTATGATATAAGATCACATGTGCGCACTATAAGAGCCAACTATGTGAAACATCCTCAAATGGAAAATGACCGCACACAATCCACTTAAAACGAACACAAATCTGGTCATCCCGGTACATGTTACACTAGGATCGACACATGTACCTCACAAGTTGCACATTACCATACCCATAGAAAGAAAGTTTTAAAATTTCAATATTACAATAGTTTGGACACATGAATGATAAAAGAGTTCAACATGGCATAAAGTGCTTAAGTGAGTTCTAGGTTCTGATAGCCCTAAAAAGAACAGCCTCCTACGGTACGATAATGCCAACTTCTCACGTAGCATCTTAACGCGAAGTGATACCAAAGGAGCATAACTATCCACAAAATACTACTCAAGAGCCACAAAAGCACGAGGGTACGTAGGGATTCACTCCCCATCTCCCTTAGAGGTTATGGCAGGAAGAAAGTAGCCATATTGGGCCTCAGCCTCACTTGCAAAACTTATCAACATAGCACATGAGTACACAATTGTAGTCGCAACACTTACACAATATATTATACAAAGGAGTATGCATATGGGAATAGCAAGGTAAAGTTTTAAGGGTTAATTAATTATTTGCATAAAAGCCAACTAAGACAAGTCCTTAGCTTTTGGGATGAAAGGTGAAACATTCCTATAACTTCTAATCACTTTTATTCTTCTTGCCTAACCATCAAGTTTAAGAGTCTAACAACTATAACAATTAAGGTGAGACAAATATAACCGAGCAGAACAATTCATAGTTTTATACTATGAACATAAACATAAACTTCATATGAATGAGACACTATGATTTATCTAATGGTAAAGAGTATCGCTCAAAACCATGAGCACGACAATTAAAATTGATTCATGAATACTTGCAAGAGGGTGCTTCTTTACCCAAGGGACCATATGACTCATCGACCTAGCCAACCTTTTCCAAAGAGTCCCAAATGTACGAATCCATGCATAGCTTTTGGAGAACTACCTAGGTCCACCGAGGACAACCTTAGGAATGCTCTACCAAGTCACATATGACCACAAATCTAGGACCGTGTCCATAAGCACAGAGCAACTAAGTTTATCAGTTTGTCCTCCCCATAAGAGGATATGTTGTAGCACGAAAAGTTGTTCAACTCAGCATCAAGAGTAGACAGTTCTTAATCAACCCAAGTTGTTCTATGTCCACGAGACTCCATTCTCGTGACTCTATACCAACCAGTCAAGTCTCGCATCACATTTTACCAACATCCTTCAATTATTATTACCAAATTCCGAGACTCTTTGCAAAATTACAATAAAAACTCCTAAACCAGAGAGACCATTTGAAACATTCTAAGCATTTCATCTTTTATGTAATTAACCCAACTGATAAGGTAGTAATGCAAGTATAATAGATCTCCTCGTTAATATATATCCATATGCATCCCATAATATGAACCATAAAAATATTAAATTACAAAACTTAGGAACTTGAACATGCATAACTGCTTGCCTAGTGTTTCATTGGGCTTCTAGCTCACTAGCTTCAAGCTTAGGGGCTGTGGGCTCAGTCTCCCTCTCTAGTAAATGAATGCATGAGATAGGAATAAATGTGCATCCAAATGAATGGCTCATGAGTATAGTATGTGTAGGAAAGATGCACTTTGGTAACACAATCATCATATCAATTGCATACAAGGAGAGTATAATTGTTGGGCACATGTTCTCAAATGATGTGAATCAAGAACAAGGCAACACAATTGCTAAGTATTAAAAACCTTCGTCTTCCGAAGCATTATCTCCTCACAGACATAATGATCATCAGACGAAGGTTATGAAGGACATACCAACATCATCTTATAGATAAACAAGAATGCAAAGAGACGAAAACAGTAAGAGTGTCTCAATGATTCCTTCGTATTTACATTCCATAGAACATGCATGAATATTAACAAGATTTATATTACAATGATACCTTCGGCTTGCTCGAAGGTGTTGATGCAAGGGAGATTACAGATCAGCGTGAACAGTACAGTGCTACTGTTCATCTATTTATAGGCACGGGACACATCGCAGGTAAAAGTACATTTATGTCCCCAATATTCACTTATGACCGTAGTAAAAGTCATTAATGACTAAGTAGTCTTTTTCCCCTTTAGTCAGCATCATCATCACACTTCATCTCCATTACGAGCCGAAGTTGTCAATCTGGCGATAGCTTTGGCGTTTATTCTTATCATCCTTAGATCATATCTTCATCTCGTATGGCTTCATCATGAGGAAAAGACTTGCATCCTAAAGACGAAGCTCCCTGTAATAGCTTATGCTGAAAACAAATGGTTAATTATGTTTTTGAGGAACTTCTGAAGAGGAAGGCCCCCAACAGTAGCTCCTTGCAGTATTAATTTGTTTCTATGTAACAAATTTAGACTGCGACGTGAACGAAGGCCTTTAGCTGAAGGTCCAAAAAAACACCTTCCCTTTGCTAGAATTCTGAACCATGGGACCCACCTAGCTGTGGGGCTCTGAGTATATATAGAAGGCTGTGTTGCGAATATTTTTCGTGCCATCTAGCTTTCATGCTACAGTTGTCATTTTAGTCTTCCTGTTCTGTGAGTGCAATTGTTTGTGAGCTTCAGCTTTCTGCCGTGACCATCGCTGAAATGGCTGAGGATAAGAAAAACGATGATCCCACACTCGCTGGCTTTTACGAAGCCATGGAAAGGACCAACGTAGAGAAGATCACCAACGAAATGTTAGCTGGACTATCTGGTGATTCAAGTGACAGTGAAAGCTTCGATGTTGAGAGTGACAATGAAAATGCCGAAGATCCGACGTTGAGACCAAGCCACGTTGTTTTTGGAAAATTCACAATTAGATAAGGCCAAATTGAAGCGATGAAAGGAAAATACTTTCATGATGTGTCTATAGTGAGGGCTGGAGGAGAAGACATCGTTCCCCTGCCAGAAGGTGATGAAGTGATAGTCTTCAGGAGCTTCATGAAAGCTGGGCTTCGCTTTCCGCTCCACAAGATGCTAGTCGAAGTTTTTAAGACGTTTGAGATATACCTTCATCAGATTACCCTGAAGCTCTTATTAGAGTGGGAGTTTTTATCAAGGCCATGAGGAGCTAAGGACTAGATCTAGATGAAAGATGCTTCTGCAATATCCATGAGTTGTCTTATCAGACGAAGGCAACCAGAAAGGAATAGTATCATAACAATTTTGGTTGTTACAGCTTCGTGTCTGGGTCTGAGGAGAACTACCATGTGCCCACGTTTCAGAAGAAGTGGCCAGATTCTTGGATGAAGGAATGGTTGTACGTGAAGAATGACCTGAGTCAGAGGGAAGATGTGAAAGGCATTATCCAGCGTCCTATATGGTCACGCTTCGGCATTAGAAGGCTATCCAACGCACTTGGAAATGACGTGCAAGCATGCCAAGCTGCTTTTAACATAGTATGCACTTATATTGATAGGAGAGATGTAGTCTAAGAGCATATTGCTTACAAAGTATGGCCTCTTGCAAGTGAATGGGAAATACCAAAGGAAGCCGTCGCTGGCTCCAGCTAGGGTGGCTTGGTTTATCTTAAGTATACTTTTTGGTTCAGAAACTAGTTTTATGAGCCAAATGATGATTGGTTGGAGGCTATAGAGGCAACAAGTGGTGAACTACTTGGAGCGTACTCGAGGGCAGAAGACGAATCTATGATGGTTGCCTTCGGCGCTCGTGACAAAAAGAGGTTGAATAGAGTGTTTGACGTTATTGGGTTCGTCTACCCAGACTACTGCTATCCCATCCAAAAACAAGGGAGAAAAAAGGAAAGTCACCGCTTCGACATCTGCTAGCGTGCCGAAGACAAAGAAAATCAAGGTCTTGACACACAGACCGAGGCGCATCGAGACGGTTGATGTGCCGAAGCTAATTGAAAGGGTGGAAACTACCCCCTAGTCACAGAGACTGCTCCTGCTATGCCTGCTGAAGCCATTGCAAACCCGACCAGAGTGCCGGAATCGGAAAAGGTAGCAGAGAAGGTACCAGAACAGCCTAAGATGATGGTGACAGCGCTGCCGAAGCTGTCAGTTACTAAAGGAACTCTGAGGAAGAGGAGGATGGCCAGGGTTTTGGAAGCTGTTTTAGAATCTATGAAAACACTGCCTCCTTCATCTATCGAAGCCTCTAGCGTCAAAACTGAAGATGCCACAGTGATGATCACTGCCAGCACTTCTGCTCATGCCGAGGCAGGACCTTCGAAAACTACACCAGAAGATCTTGCGGAAGAGAGCCTTCGAGGGAAAGCCTCGGCAATTGCTCCCGAAACTACTTCCAAGATTGATTTGAATTTTATTGTTCGACATGCTTCGGGAAAACAACTATTAGCAGAGCAAGTCACCGAAACCGAACATTATGCAAAGGAGCTGAAGTACCCCAAAGGATCCTTGGTATACGGAGGAGATAACGATGATGATTTACTCTACTGTCTACCTGACGGTAAGGAGATCAATGTTTGCCGTGAAATGATGGATAACATGGGGTATCCGAAGCTTGAACTCAGCTTGTCTACGATGACCAAGGATCAACTTGTAGATAGCCTAGCTTACAACAGCCTGAAGGTGTGTATACTTTGATTTGTCATTTTGCAATTTGTGTTATGATAAACTATTTTTGTGGTATTTCTTATCGTCGTTACATGTTCACTCTTTGTTTTCTAGGGCTTGATTCTAAGCAAGGCTCTAAAAGCCCAAAAAGATGCAGAGGATGAGAGCTGTCGAATAGCGCTTGGAAACCTTCACTCAGAGGTTATCACATTAAGAAACGAAGCTCTTGAGAAGGATAAGATCCTACTTTCTTTAGTGGAAAAATTAAAATCTAGCGAAGCCAGGCTTTCTGCTCAAGCCGCAGCTCATGAAGCAGAAGTGCAAGAGCTAAAGAGGAAAGTTGCCGAAGCAACTGAGAATTTTGAAGTTGAAGTGGTAAAACACGAAATATGTGAAATTGAGAGATCACGGGCATAGAAGAATGTCGATGAGCTTCGTGCCACCAAGGAAACATGCTATGAAATATCCATGGAATGCGCTAAAAAGCTGAAGAACAACTTTTCTAAAGTTGGAGCATATTCATCCGAGTAGAAATTTATTCGTGGAAATCCTGATGAAGTCATTCAATGGATAAATGGCGAAATCGAAGCCTTCGAGGAAATTCTTAGCGACAAAGGGGACTTTTGCGCCTTCTCCGGTGCCCGTGGCGCCATGTCCATCTTAGAGAAAGTTGGCTAAGATCATGCTAAGGCTGTAACTCAGCCAGATTTTGCCATCTCAGCTAATGATGCTAGAAACCCTTTAGCCAAAGCTACTATCATAGGTGGGAAATTTTATTCCAAAGTGTGGCTGAAGGGTGGACGAGAAATTGCTGATGAAGCTATTAAAAGGAATGAGAAAGAATCTCATGATGCTTTAGAAGAAGCCAAAAGAGTTGAAGAAGTTGTCGAGCGGGCCTGACTTATAGGTATGCTCTTCTTAAATCATCTTCGTAAGTTTTTCAGCTTCGGTGCTGATAAATATTCGTGTTTCAATGCAGTTGAGCTTTCTCCGCCTCTCGAGCCGTATAACCCTGAAGCTGACCCGTTCAATAAAGAGGCGCTGGATATAATTAAAATTGCTAACGATACTATTAACGAAGCTGTCGACAGGCTTTTGAATAAAGTTGCCGACAGAGTCCTTAAGGAAGACTGAAAACTTTGTATTTTCGATAGTTTAATGTCCTTGAACATGATTCCCGGTTTTGTAAGAAACAATTGTAAACAATTTGTAAGTATATTGATGTAATATATTTCTTTATGAAGCGTGGAACTTTAGTACATACCTTTTTTTGAGCCAGCGGCGAAAAAAACACCTTCCCTTCTTTTCATGCTTTAGAAAGAAATCCCCCTTCTTTGCTGAAGCTACTGTATGATGTTTGATTCTTGCTGTAGATGTTGCATAGGAATAGTGTTGTCAAAAACACGAACTTCGTATGGTAATGCTGTCACAAGCATGGATCGTGCATCTTCAGTACTCATTCATGAGTCTCTGCCAAAGCTGAAGGAGGAGTTATCCTTGTTTTCTCACTGCTTTTGCTGATGCAAAATGATGTATGATGTGATGTCATGATGCAATATGATGTAGTGACGTGATGCAAATGATGTTGGCGCACGAAACATAAAAATAAGACTCTGCATCCCCTTAGGAACGACTTTGGAGTCTCTTCACCTTTTACTTATGTGGTATTTAGCTCTGCATCCCCGTAGGAACGAATTTGGAGCTAAGCTCTGTATTCCCTTAGGAACGACTTTGGAGCTTCTTCACCTCTTATTTAGGTGGTATTTTAGCTCTGCATCCCCGTAGGAATGACTTTGGAGCTTCTTCACCTCTTATTTATGTGGCATTTTGGCTCTGCATCCCCGTAGGAACGACTTTGGAGCTTCTTCACCTCTTTTTGTTACACTCGATGGTGTAATCACAGATTTATTACATCAATCTGAAGGTTAGACCTTCTTATATTGTCTTTTGAGGGGGAAATATAAAGACAAAAAAGTAAAAATACATCGAATTAGAAAACTGTCTAGTCATGGCGCTGCACTTCTTTCAGTAGATGTGCCTTGACTTGGGCACAATGCTATTGATCGTGCGAGCTTCGGAATCCTCCCGAGTAACGCGCTGTTGCTGCACCTGGCGATGCCCTTCTGGGTGTTGGTTATGGACCATGATAGGCACCAGTGGTGGTGGTGGCAACTGAGCCAAAGAAGCTTGGGAATGACTCATCGAAGCAACAGACGCACATACTCAGGGATATATGGGGAATAGCATGAAGCAGTATGCAAGACCTGCTTCGGTTGGTTCTGCCGTGCTTCGGCTTCAGCGATTTCCTTCTGCTTTTGGATCATGACTTGGCACGTCCTTATCATGTGTCCCTTATCCTCCCCACAGAATAAGAAGAACAATCTCCTAGGTTGAGTACCAAACCTTCCTCTGAGGCTTCTTGTAACACCCCAGGTGTTGCTATGGCTGGAGCACACCTTGGCACTCAAGACTATGATCACATGTGGAAGAACTTAAGGAGCAAAAGTGTAAGGGGCTTTGGAAACTAAGTTTTTGCCAAGAGTTGGGAATGACCAAGGGCATTACTCTAATTGTGTACAATTATCACCTTGGGAGAGGGGGAAAGAGCCCTAGGCCTCTCTTAAACCCTAACTCCCAAAACCATGGATAAGAGGGGAAAGAGAGTGAGCAAATGTGCAAAACATGGGTAATCTTTACCCAAACCCTAAGCAACTTTATAACCATCAATTAGGGGGGGGGATATTACAAAAAGGCCCCTAGGGAAACCCCCCATTTCAAATCTCCAAGTGGAGAGAGAGCTAGAGCTCTCTAATTCCCTCTAAGTCCCATTTTAGCCCTAAATCAAAGATCCACCGAGTTCACTTCAAAAATGGCGCCAAAACCACTAGGGTTCTATACCAAAAATGTGAAATACCACTTAGGGCACCCACTGGAAAAAGTTGAGCTCGAGACTCGGACGTTTGACATGCCATGGCATGGCTTTTGTCGCGAAGTGCTCAGTGTGACATACCTGATTTGGCACCCGAAGATCTTCCTCCCTAGGCCGTATCTGCCCCGGCGTCTCACAGTTGAGTGACAGCCCTAGGTGCCAGGAAGAGGTCTGCGCCGGACCTTTGCAAAGATTCGCACGGCTGCGACCTCTAGCGACATTTGAACACTGGAAGAAACAAACCGCCACGTGTTCGACGCCGTCTGCCGCGCCAGAGCACGCCCGAGCACGCCCCGCGCCGCGCCCGAGCCAAGCCAGTGCCCTGGTCCGCGTCCGCGGCTATAAAACGCCCAGGAGCCTTGGCCGTACCCCTCCGCACGCACTCAAGCCTCACCGGAGCTCAGTTCGCCGCCGTTGGCCCATACGCGACGCGCCCGCGGCCACCCGAGCCCCTGCCACCGTAGACCGGCCAACCCAGCCACTCCCAGCCCCGTCCAGCCCTCGGAGAGGACTGTGCACGTCTCCGTGAAGCTCCCCGAGCGAGGAATCGGGCTCTGCTTCGCCGGAGAGGCCGACCCAAGGTCACCGGACTTCAACCGACCGCCGGCAACCGTGAACCGAGGTACACAGTGAACCTCTCTTCGATTCCTTGCACGGTTAGACTCCTTGGACCTCCACGAAGCTCCCTATGCCCTTGGATTGAACTATGCCGCCGTGGATAGGCCGGAGCACACGCCGCCGACGAGCTCGCCCGCCTGCTCACGTGGTCCGGGCGATTCCGGCCATCCCCGACGACGAGCCGTACATCGACGTGATCGCCAAACCCTCCCCGAGCCGACCCCACCCTTCGCCGGACCTCCCTCGCCGCCGGTAAGCCGCGCCGCCCTTTCTTTTTCCACGGCTACTGTTTCATTTGAGGGAGGGACTGCGGGTGAGAGGGAGAGAAACCCAGGGGGTTAAGTGAAAGGTCAGAGACTCAAGTGAATAGTGCCTTAAGGTTAGATCTGCGAGGTTTGAATTGTTTTAAACCCAGGGGCCTCGGCGCAAACTGTTTTTCCAGGAAAACATAACTAAAGCCTAATTTAAATTCAACCAGAAACTTTAAAAACCCATAACTTCTGTTTGGTTTATCCAAATTTGGTCAAACTAATTTTGCCAGGCTCTAAATAATGTAACCTGTCTAAGAAAAATATAAAACCACCTAAGTGCTATAGAAAAATGTAAGGTCCTGATTTAATTACAGTTTGAACCAAAAGCTTAATAATAGCAAGAAAAATGGTTGTATTATTTAACTAAGGTTAGAAAAATTTAGAGAAGTTATTATCTACCTACTGACCTAGTTAAAAATGTTAAGCACCTCTGTCCACTCCATTTAAGTTAGTTTTGCCCTTTATTCTAAAATATGCTTAAAGATGAGGAAAATAGAAAATGCAACTTAATTAATGAACCAGAGAGTACCCCTATTTTTGTTGAGATACTTAGTCAATGTAGTTCACTGGAAAAATATATCATACCCTGTTTTAGTGTAAAATAATTAAGATCTCTTTTATTCTAATAAAACAAGTGAAACTTAGAAAAATTCTACCAAAATAACCCCAAGGTAAAAACACCCCCACCCTTGGGATAACTATTGTTTTATTAGAAAGAACTTAGGAAAAATATGAAATCTGCTGTTTGACATTTTTCAAATAGTAATGTAGTAGGAAGAGCCTTTTTGGCATGAAACTTAAGAAAAGCATAACTAAATAACCACCCCTTAGTTTCCTGTGATTTTTAGCACAAAGACCTATTATCACCAGAGGATACCAACAAAAACAACCTTTAAGACAAAACCTACCCCTAACTAGGAGGTGTAGTGTAAAGTGCCCCTTTTTGCCTAACTTTTGTTATTTTTGTTTAAGGCCTAACTGTTACACCTTAAGCCTCAAATTCTTAAAACAAGCTAAAATAGCCAGTGACAACCCACTGTAATTTTTACAGAATTTTTGGAAATTATTAAAACCTTGTTGTAGTTCAAACCTACCCTAAGAAAACCTAAATGGAAATTAAGGGAAGAGAAATAGAAGATATGAATAAAGGTTGTCCCTAAAAAACTTTATTGCTGTCCACAAAAATATATCAAAGCAATACCAAACCAATCTGTTGTCCTAAAGGAAAACCTAAGTCCAAAGAGTGATAAGTCTATCTATGCACCACTAGAAGCCCCGCATAACTAAGAAAACCCTAAGTACTTCTCGACTTAGTTTCTTTTACATAATGTTATTAAATCACGCATAATCATGACATACATGTTCATTGCATTTCGATAGACTGTAATCTTGCTGACGGAGAGTACATCCTCGTGCCGGAGCAAGGAGCTGCTCAGGAGGTAGCCCCAGATCCAGCACCAGAGCCAGCACCAGAGGACCTGCCTGCCACTGCTTTGGAAGGCAAGCCCCGGTTTTATGCATAACCGTTATATATGCTATTTTACTGCACTTAATGTTTGTAGGTTTGTACTGTGCACTTAAGTGTAGGAGTTGATTTAAACCCTAGTTGCATGATCTCAGGAATCCTATTGAGATGAATACTAGTATGCTAGGTCGAGTAGCTGCTTTACTAATTAGGGATCTCGGTAGAAGTCGAGTGATTTTTCTAGCACTCGCGCGAGGTCAGGACATTGATTGTAACCACTTTCATATCGTACTGATGTTGGGTGTGGGCAACAATCCATGGGGATTGGTTGTCTACGGGATAAAATGTGAATAAGGATTAAGGTGTGGTACCGTGAGTCAAGCGTTTGAATGTACTAAACACATACCGAGAAATATGGTAAATCGGTAAGCCTAGTACCTGAGTGAACCTGCCCGCAGACTTTACCCCTCACGTGACCTGAGACGAGGTCTCCCATTCCGGTTATGGTGGGTACAAGTGCGGCCACTGCACGATGGCCAGTCGGGGTCAGTGGGGCATTGTACGCCAAGGCGGTGAGCCCTGATCTGTTGCCAGGGAATCGATGGGGACGGTTGATATGTGTGGGGACGGAGTGCCCCTGCATGTCGTGTGTTTAGGTTTACCTTGCAAGGATAAAAACTCGATTCGAATCGTCTGCTTCTCGCAGCTAATGAGACTGCTTGATCCATGCTGCTACATTGAGTAACAAGTGGAATGATGCGGAGATGATATAAGATGTTGATTGCTAAAATGTTTGCTACTTTGTATGAATAGATAGTACACTTTTAGCCTTAAGAGAGTCACACTTAACTTTGACTAAGTTAAAATCTCGATTTAGAAACTCAGCTAGTGCTTTTGGCAACCAAACCCCCACAGCCAAACAGCTGCATGTCTAGAGGTAGAGGAGTAGACTCCTCACACCGGGTAAGTCTAGCTGAGTATTAGTATACTCAGCCTTGCTTGTGGCATAATTTTTTACAGGTTCTCTGGAGGAGATGGTTGCTGGGATAACTTGGCCGACCACCCTGCCACCGGGTTGGACTGTCGAGTGGGACCCCGCCTCGGCTGAGGAGGAGCATGAGGAGTGATGGGACAGGCTTCCCCATCTCTCTGTTTTATTTACCGTTAGTTTTATTCCGCTGCACTTCGAACAATGATGGTTACTTTTGCAAAATTCCGATGATGATGATGATGTAATAATTTAACATTGTGACATGTATGGTTTTATGCTTTATTGTATTTGCTCTGTGACTCACCTTCGAGTGAGACTGTGGTACTTGATCCTGTCAGTGGCCGTGTCGGACTAGATCCGAGGGATTGACGGGTTATTCCCATTTAAGTGTGGTCTAGCCTCTAAGGCGGGGCTTAGGCACTTAAGTTGGAATAATTCGGGCAGTTCCGTCACAGCTGGTATCGGAGCTTGTACCACCACAGAGGAATCAATAAAATGTAATTACCATCAATTTTCTAAATAAAACTTGATAGAAACAAGTTGGATAGATAGTAGGACGAGCAGGATAGACCTAGGACGTGAAGCCTTAGGTTAATAGAAGGGAAGTTAGGTGGCTAAGTAACTAGGCCCTACAGGCCACTTTTACAGGATGGGAGTTCCTCCCTATTCCTTCTATCTTGTTGTGAGGACGTTCAGGACGAGCATGCATGCATTCATAATTAAGAAATGGATAACTAAGTAAGGACTTAAAAACAAGATAACACCCAACTAGGTCCTTAGTGTTTTTTTTACTTAACTAGAGAAAGGCTGAGTTTTATTTTCTTGATCTTTTTATAATCCTTTTCTTTTACTTACGCTTAACCGTGCACAGATGACTTCCCATGGATCCTCCGATGACGGAAATGCACTGACCCACACAGACGGACTTGCACGAGAGGGTTTTCCCCGCATTTTGTGGGAGGTGCTTCAGGGGGCTGGATACATGACACCCCCTCAGTACGCGGTGCAGCAGTTCGAGAAGCATCGAGTGCCCCGCTGTAGGGTGAGGATGACTTTGGAGCCTCACCCCCTGCAGCCAGGCTGGCGCTCCTTGGACTCAGAGTCTTTCGGGTACCGGGCAGAGGACACGATCGAGGCGATCGCTCTGCATGGATTGACTACCTTCTGCGGGTTCCATCCCTTGGAGCTGGCTACCCATCCCATTGGCTTGTTCCCCGCTGAAAAGGAGGACGACCCAATGTGGAAGGATCGGGTGGAACATGCCAAGGACATCTGGGCCATCTACCCAGGTCAGACTGCGCACTTGACAGTACGGTGCATGAATGCTCTGTACCGTCTGCAGGTGATGCGCGGTGAGGCCATGTCCCATCTGATGGCACTGCTGGAGGCCACCAAGATCACGTTGGATAACCGAGAGGAGCTTGTGGTCGACTTGTCTCAAGAAATGGTAGAGAAGGATTTGCAAGTGGAGCAGCTGTCTGGGGAGATTCATGAGTTGGAGGAGCTAGTGGGCACCCGGGAGAACACCATTGAGGTCCTAGAGGATCAGCTCCTCAACACTCAGCAGCAGCTGGCAGAAGCAAATGAGCACCTGGACATGCATCACCAGGAGATCCAGGACCAGGAGGACGACGAGGACGTCGACATTGAGGGAGGAGATGAGCCTGCCTCCAGTGTGGACACTGCTGGCTCGGGAAGACCACCTTCCCCCGAGTCCAGTGTTGCTTCGTTCGCTCACTAGGTGTCCAGGGTAGGCTTAGAAGTCAGACAGTCGGACTCCTCGCCGCTAGCTTAGCTTTTGCACCCTTAGGGTACTAGGCTAGGTAGAGTTGAGTCATTTTGGAACCATCTGATGTAATCGTATTAAACTCTTTTGGGAACTTGATGGATGGATGCTATTATTAGCTTAATCTTGGAAGAAAGAAATTTAGGCCTCTTAAAATCCCGCTGCTTAACTTTTTCCCGTGATAAAATCTTGAATTTGGAAACTGTGATGTTAAACATGTATGTGGTTTTTCAGATGGCTGGGAGGCAGCGTCGTGGCCAGAACGAGCACGTTCCACCACCACCCCCACCTCCCACTCTGCAGGAGCTCATGGCTCAGCAGAATGAGATCCTGAGGCAGCTGGCTCAGCGTCAGCCACCACCCCAGCATTATGGTGGTGGAGACCACCAGCGTCACCCCGCGGTGGCCACTTATCAGGAATTCCTCAGCACTCAGCCACCATTATTTACCAGGGCGGAGGACCCACTTGATGCAGATGTGTGGTTGAGGGTGGTAGAATCCAAATTTCCACTGCTCCATGGAGTTTGTTCAGAGGTCACCAAAGTCAGGTTTGCCACCCAACAGCTTCGCGGACCTGCAAGGACTTGGTGGGATCACTTTCTTGCTATGCAGCCAGAGGACCGAGAGGTGGAGTGGAGGGAGTTCAAGGCAGCTTTTAGAGGACACCATATACCAGCAGGGATCATGGACAGGAAGCTTAATGAGTTCTTGGCACTCACTCAGGGCAGCAGGACAGTGTTGCAATATGCCCAGGCCTTCAATGATTTGTGCCAGTATGCGGGATATCATGCGGATTCAGATGAGAAGAAGAGGGACAGATTCAGAAGGGGGCTCAGCACTAAGCTCCGGGATCGTCTCAACACCGTCAGGGCCAACAGTTACAATGAGTTGGTAAACATGGCTATCTCCCAAGAGGACTGCATTACAGCTAGGCAGGCCGAGAAGAAAAGGAAGACCCCTGTGGCAGGACCCTCAGCTCAGCCACAGCGTTTCCGGATTGTGTCCGACACTCAGGGCAGGGGACCCAGCAGCAGCAAGGGCGATGGGTAATCCGACCTCAGCAACAGCAGCAGCAGGCACCCAACCGCAACCAATTTCCAGCACAGCGGAATAATCAGCAGCAGCAGTACCGCCAAGCCAATGACAACAGGTGCTTCACTTGTGGCAATACTGGGCATTATGCCAAGAATTGCCCCAGGAACCAGCAGAGGCAGGGGCAGAATGCTAATCAGGCCCAAGGCAAGAGGCAGAAGGTGCAAGTGAGGCAAGGCAGGCTGAACTTCACCACCATGGCTGATATTCCAGAGGGAGCACCCGTCATGACTGGTATCTTTACAGTTTTGAATTACCCTGCTATTATTCTATTTGATTCTGGTGCATCACATAGTTTTATCAGTGCCAAGTTTAGTGCCAAATGCCAGTTGCCCTTTCACCACACCGATGGGGGCATTACAATTTCAACACCAGGAGGCAGGGTTGCCACCTATCAAATTAACAGACACATGCCCATAAAGTTTGGTAGTCTAATAATTAAAACCACCCTCCTCATTTTGGGGTTGGATAGTGTGGATATTATATTGGGAACTGACTGGTTAACCAGGCATCGGGCAGTTATTGATATTGCAGCCAGGGCCATTGAGGTGCACTCGCCAACCTGTGGTGAAACTACATTATATTTGCCCGATCAGGGATGCACCCGTTCTTGTGCTTTCGTTATGATAGATTCCCCAGTGGAAAAGATCCCAGTGGTCTGTGACTACCCAGATGTTTTTCCGGATGAATTGCCAGGGATGCCACCTGACCGAGATATTGAGTTCGCCATCGAATTGCAACCCGGGACCGCTCCTATCTCCAAGAGACCCTATAGGATGCCTCCCGCGGAATTGGCGGAATTGAAGAAGCAATTGCAAGAGTTGTTGGACAAGGGATTTATTCGTCCCAGCACTTCACCATGGGGATGTCCAGCATTATTTGTGAAGAAAAAGGATGAGAGTTTGAGGATGTGTGTTGACTACCGCCCTCTCAATGCGGTGACTATAAAGAACAAATACCCGTTGCCTCGCATTGATGTTCTGTTTGATCAGTTGGTAGGAGCCAAGGTATTCTCCAAAATAGACCTTCGCTCGGGATACCATCAGATCAAGATCCGTGCCAGCGATATTCCCAAGACGGCTTTCTCTACCAGATATGGACTGTATGAGTTTCTGGTGATGTCTTTTGGGCTGACCAATGCCCCGGCTTATTTTATGTATTTGATGAACTCAGTCTTCATGCCAGAGTTAGACAAGTTTGTGGTCGTTTTCATTGATGATATACTGATCTATTCCAAAAACGAAGCCGAGCACACCAAACACTTGCATACTGTACTTCAGAGACTGCGTGATCATCAGTTGTATGCTAAGCTGAGTAAGTGTGAGTTCTGGCTGAAGGAGATCAAATTCTTGGGTCATACAATTTCTCAAGATGGGGTATCAGTTGATCCTGAGAAGGTGCAGGAGGTGATGGATTGGAAACCCCCGACTACAGTGAAGCAGATTCGGAGTTTTCTGGGATTGGCAGGGTATTATCGACGGTTTATTCCGGATTTCTCCAGAATTGCCAAACCAATGACTGAACTGTTGAAGAAGGGAGTCAAATTTGAGTGGAGTCAAAAGTGTGAGGATGCCTTCCATACCTTAAGGCAACATTTGACAACAGCCCTAGTGCTAGCTCAACCTGACAACACCAAGCCATTTGAAGTTTACTGTGATGCTTCTGGCACTGGTTTGGGATGTGTCTTGATGCAAGAGAGCAGAGTGATTGCTTATGCTTCCCGAGCACTCAGGCCCCATGAGCAGAACTACCCTACACATGATCTAGAATTGGCAGCTGTAGTTCATGCTCTTAAGATATGAAGACACTACTTGATGGGAGCTCACTGTAACATCTACACTGATCACAAGAGTCTCAAATACATCTTCACTCAGGCAGATCTGAACATGAGGCAAAGGAGATGGTTAGAGTTGATCAAGGATTATGATTTGGAGGTGCATTACCATCCAGGGAAGGCCAATGTGGTGGCAGATGCCTTGAGCAGAAAGGCCCAGTGTAATTGTATGAGCATGGATGTGGGAATGACCACCCTATGTGATGACTTGTGTAAGCTGAACCTGGAAGTTGTTCCTTCGGGCAACCTAAGCTATATCTCGGTGGAGCCCACATTGGAAGAACAAATAGTCAGGGCACAGGTTGAGGATAAGGGTGTTCAGGTTATCAAGGATATGATCAAGCAAAAGGCAGAAAAGTACAAATGTTTCCGACAGGACAGTAAGGGAATTCTATGGTTTGGAGATCGATTGGTTGTTCCCAAGGACCCTGAGCTTAGAAAGAAGATACTGGACGAAGCTCACCTTTCCAAATTCTCCATGCACCCTGGTAGCAACAAGATGTATCATGATCTCAGGTCTTTATATTGGTGGACTAGAATGAAAAGGGAAATTGCCAAGTACATATCCGAGTGTGATACTTGTCAGAGGATAAAGGCTAGTCACTTGAAGGCAGCAGGCCCTCTGCAACCCCTTCCCATACCATCTTGGAAATGGGAGGACATTTGCATGGACTTCATAGTGGGATTACCCAATACCTCCAGGCACCATGATTCTATTTGGGTCATCGTGGACAGGTTGACTAAGACTGCTCATTTCTTGCCAGTGCATACCACCCACAGGGCAGAGAAGTACGCTGAAATTTATGTTGATCAGATAGTAAGGTTACATGGTATTCCCAAGACCATTATATCTGACAGAGGAGCACTGTTTGTGGCACGCTTTTGGGAGAAACTGCAAGAATCACTTGGGACCCATGTCATCCGAAGCTCAGCATACCACCCACAAACCGATGGCCAGACAGAAAGGGTGAATCAAATTTTGGAGGATATGTTGCGAGCCTGTGCACTACATTATGGAAAGGATTGGGACAAGTGTCTGCCGTTGGCGGAGTTTTCTTACAATAATAGCTATCAATCCAGTCTGAAGATGGCACCTTTTGAAGCCTTGTATGGGAGAAGGTGTAGGACCCCACTAAATTGGTCTCAAGCAGGAGAAAGGGAAATTTTTGGGCCAGACTTAGTACTCGAAGCAGAGGCAAAGGTCAGGGTCATTACCAAGAACTTGGAAGCTGCTCAGGCTAGGCAAAGGAGCTATCACGATAAGAGGCGGAAGCCTCTACAGTTTGAAGTGGGAGATCATGTATATCTTAAGGTATCACCCACCAAGGGTGTTCAGAGATTCGGGATCAAGGGCAAGTTAGCTCCTCGCTATATTGGACCTTACGAGATCAAGGAGGCTTGTGGACCCGTAGCCTATCAAGTGGAATTGCCACCTCACATGTCAGCGGTTCATAATGTGTTCCATGTATCTCAACTGCGGAAATGCGTTCGTCTACCCACTGAAATACTTCCAGAACCAGACATTGAGTTAGAGCCAGACTTGTCCTATCAAGAGTACCCCGTCAAGGTGTTAGATCAAAAGGAGAGATCAACTCGGGCAAGGTCGGTCAGAATGTATAAGGTTCAGTGGAGTCACCATTCAGCAGAAGAAGCTACATGGGAGACTGAGGATTTTCTACGCTCTCGCTTCCCCGACTTTCTACCCAAAGGAGTCGGTATGTAACCCCAGAACCCCACCCCCACCTGCCCTTTGAATTCAATTATAAGAAAAACTTAGATAATAAGGATAGTCTAAGTTGTGGATTTAACTTAAGAAGGGCTTCCTTCTGAAGTTGCAAAGAGAATGACATTCGAAGAGCAGTTAACAAGAGAAACTTGAGTATAAAGAAAGAGTAGCGCCAACACACCTTCCAGCACCCTCCAAGGGACTCTACCTAAAATCTCGGGACGAGATTCCTTTAAGGGGGGAGGGCTGTAACACCCCAGGTGTTGCTATGGCTGGAGCACACCTTGGCACTCAAGACTATGATCACATGTGGAAGAACTTAAGGAGCAAAAGTGTAAGGGGCTTTGGAAACTAAGTTTTTGCCAAGAGTTGGGAATGACCAAGGGCATTACTCTAATTGTGTACAATTATCACCTTGGGAGAGGGGGAAAGAGCCCTAGGCCTCTCTTAAACCCTAACTCCCAAAACCATGGATAAGAGGGGAAAGAGAGTGAGCAAATGTGCAAAACATGGGTAATCTTTACCCAAACCCTAAGCAACTTTATAACCATCAATTAGGGGGGGATATTACAAAAAGGCCCCTAGGGAAACCCCCCATTTCAAATCTCCAAGTGGAGAGAGAGCTAGAGCTCTCTAATTCCCTCTAAGTCCCATTTTAGCCCTAAATCAAAGATCCACCGAGTTCACTTCAAAAATGGCGCCAAAACCACTTGGGTTCTATACCAAAAATGTGAAATACCACTTAGGGCACCCACTGGAAAAAGTTGAGCTCGAGACTCGGACGTTTGACATGCCATGGCATGGCTTTTGTCGCGAAGTGCTCAGTGTGACATACCTGATTTGGCACCCGAAGATCTTCCTCCCTAGGCCATATCTGCCCCGGCGTCTCACAGTTGAGTGACAGCCCTAGGTGCCAGGAAGAGGTCTGCGCCGGACCTTTGCAAAGATTCGCACGGCTGCGACCTCTGGCGACATTTGAACACTGGAAGAAACAAACCGCCACGTGTTCGACGCCGTCTGCCGCGCCAGAGCACGCCCGAGCACGCCCCGCGCCGCGCCCGAGCCAAGCCAGTGCCCTGGTCCGCGTCCGCGGCTATAAAACGCCCAGGAGCCTTGGCCGTACCCCTCCGCACGCACTCAAGCCTCACCGGAGCTCAGTTCGCCGCCGTTGGCCCATACGCGACGCGCCCGCGGCCACCCGAGCCCCTGCCACCGTAGACCGGCCAACCCAGCCACTCCCAGCCCCGTCCAGCCCTCGGAGAGGACTGTGCACGTCTCCGTGAAGCTCCCCGAGCGAGGAATCGGGCTCTGCTTCGCCGGAGAGGCCGACCCAAGGTCACCGGACTTCAACCGACCGCCGGCAACCGTGAACCGAGGTACACAGTGAACCTCTCTTCGATTCCTTGCACGGTTAGACTCCTTGGACCTCCACGAAGCTCCCTATGCCCTTGGATTGAACTATGCCGCCGTGGATAGGCCGGAGCACACGCCGCCGACGAGCTCGCCCGCCTGCTCACGTGGTCCGGGCGATTCCGGCCATCCCCGACGACGAGCCGTACATCGACGTGATCGCCAAACCCTCCCCGAGCCGACCCCACCCTTCGCCGGACCTCCCTCGCCGCCGGTAAGCCGCGCCGCCCTTTCTTTTTCCACGGCTACTGTTTCATTTGAGGGAGGGACTGCGGGTGAGAGGGAGAGAAACCCAGGGGGTTAAGTGAAAGGTCAGAGACTCAAGTGAATAGTGCCTTAAGGGTAGATCTGCGAGGTTTGAATTGTTTTAAACCCAGGGGCCTCGGCGCAAACTGTTTTTCCAGGAAAACATAACTAAAGCCTAATTTAAATTCAACCAGAAACTTTAAAAACCCATAACTTCTGTTTGGTTTACCCAAATTTGGTCAAACTAATTTTGCCAGGCTCTAAATAATGTAACCTGTCTAAGAAAAATATAAAACCACCTAAGTGCTATAGAAAAATGTAAGGTCCTGATTTAATTACAGTTTGAACCAAAAGCTTAATAATAGCAAGAAAAATGGTTGTATTATTTAACTAAGGTTAGAAAAATTTAGAGAAGTTATTATCTACCTACTGACCTAGTTAAAAATGTTAAGCACCTCTGTCCACTCCATTTAAGTTAGTTTTGCCCTTTATTCTAAAATATGCTTAAAGATGAGGAAAATAGAAAATGCAACTTAATTAATGAACCAGAGAGTACCCCTATTTTTGTTGAGATACTTAGTCAATGTAGTTCACTGGAAAAATATATCATACCCTGTTTTAGTGTAAAATAATTAAGATCTATTTTATTCTAATAAAACAAGTGAAACTTAGAAAAATTCTACCAAAATAACCCCAAGGTAAAAACACCCCCACCCTTGGGATAACTATTGTTTTATTAGAAAGAACTTAGGAAAAATATGAAATCTGCTGTTTGACATTTTGCAAATAGTAATGTAGTAGGAAGAGCCTTTTTGGCATGAAACTTAAGAAAAGCATAACTAAATAACCACCCCTTAGTTTCCTGTGATTTTTAGCACAAAGACCTATTATCACCAGAGGATACCAACAAAAACAACCTTTAAGACAAAACCTACCCCTAACTAGGAGGTGTAGTGTAAAGTGCCCCTTTTTGCCTAACTTTTGTTATTTTTGTTTAAGGCCTAACTGTTATACCTTAAGCCTTAAATTCTTAAAACAAGCTAAAATAGCCAGTGACAACCCACTGTAATTTTTACAGAATTTTTGGAAATTATTAAAACCCTGTTGTAGTTCAAACCTACCCTAAGAAAACCTAAATGGAAATTAAGGGAAGAGAAATAGAAGATATGAATAAAGGTTGTCCCTAAAAAACTTTATTGCTGTCCACAAAAATATATCAAAGCAATACCAAACCAATCTGTTGTCCTAAAGGAAAACCTAAGTCTAAAGAGTGATAAGTCTATCTATGCACCACTAGAAGCCCCGCATAACTAAGAAAACCCTAAGTACTTCTCGACTTAGTTTCTTTTACATAATGTTATTAAATCACGCATAATCATGACATACATGTTCATTGCATTTCGATAGACTGTAATCTTGCTGACGGAGAGTACATCCTCGTGCCGGAGCAAGGAGCTGCTCAGGAGGTAGCCCCAGATCCAGCACCAGAGCCAGCACCAGAGGACCTGCCTGCCACTGCTTTGGAAGGCAAGCCCCGGTTTTATGCATAACCGTTATATATGCTATTTTACTGCACTTAATGTTTGTAGGTTTGTACTGTGCACTTAAGTGTAGGAGTTGATTTAAACCCTAGTTGCATGATCTCAGGAATCCTATTGAGATGAATACTAGTATGCTAGGTCGAGTAGCTGCTTTACTAATTAGGGATCTCGGTAGAAGTCGAGTGATTTTTCTAGCACTCGCGCGAGGTCAGGACATTGATTGTAACCACTTTCATATCGTACTGATGTTGGGTGT
The DNA here is from genome assembly GCF_902167145.1 of Zea mays. Classification (NCBI taxonomy): domain Eukaryota; kingdom Viridiplantae; phylum Streptophyta; class Magnoliopsida; order Poales; family Poaceae; genus Zea; species Zea mays. The sequence continues at coordinate 143,505,368 of NC_050096.1, forward strand.
GGGCAACAATCCATGGGGATTGGTTGTCTACGGGATAAAATGTGAATAAGGATTAAGGTGTGGTACCGTGAGTCAAGCGTTTGAATGTACTAAACACATACCGAGAAATATGGTAAATCGGTAAGCCTAGTACCTGAGTGAACCTGCCCGCAGACTTTACCCCTCACGCGACCTGAGACGAGGTCTCCCATTCCGGTTATGGTGGGTACAAGTGCGGCCACTGCACGATGGCCAGTCGGGGTCAGTGGGGCATTGTACGCCAAGGCGGTGAGCCCTGATCTGTTGCCAGGGAATCGATGGGGACGGTTGATATGTGTGGGGACGGAGTGCCCCTGCATGTCGTGTGTTTAGGTTTACCTTGCAAGGATAAAAACTCAATTCGAATCGTCTGCTTCTCGCAGCTAATGAGACTGCTTGATCCATGCTGCTACATTGAGTAACAAGTGGAATGATGCGGAGATGATATAAGATGTTGATTGCTAAAATGTTTGCTACTTTGTATGAATAGATAGTACACTTTTAGCCTTAAGAGAGTCACACTTAACTTTGACTAAGTTAAAATCTCGATTTAGAAACTCAGCTAGTGCTTTTGGCAACCAAACCCCCACAGCCAAACAGCTGCATGTCTAGAGGTAGAGGAGTAGACTCCTCACACCGGGTAAGTCTAGCTGAGTATTAGTATACTCAGCCTTGCTTGTGGCATAATTTTTTACAGGTTCTCTGGAGGAGATGGTTGCTGGGATAACTTGGCCGACCACCCTGCCACCGGGTTGGACTGTCGAGTGGGACCCCGCCTCGGCTGAGGAGGAGCATGAGGAGTGATGGGACAGGCTTCCCCATCTCTCTGTTTTATTTACCGTTAGTTTTATTCCGCTGCACTTCGAACAATGATGGTTACTTTTGCAAAATTCCGATGATGATGATGATGTAATAATTTAACATTGTGACATGTATGGTTTTATGCTTTATTGTATTTGCTCTGTGACTCACCTTCGAGTGAGACTGTGGTACTTGATCCTGTCAGTGGCCGTGTCGGACTAGATCCGAGGGATTGACGGGTTATTCCCATTTAAGTGTGGTCTAGCCTCTAAGGCGGGGCTTAGGCACTTAAGTTGGAATAATTCGGGCAGTTCCGTCACACTTCTCCCCCCTCTGCCTCTTGGAGCTGGTGGCCTGTAGGAAGTTTGCTGCATTCCCGAAGATTGTGAGCTTTGCTGGCTGCTCTATGTGTGATTTACCCTATCGTCATTTGTGTTGGGATTACATGCCTAGGGTGGAGTCTTCCTCCGAAGCCCCTAGTCATCTTGGAATACCTGTAGGCTTCCTCCCTTCTTTGATGGAAATCATTGTCAGCTTGGATGTATTCATCCATCTTCTAGAGAAGCTTCTGCTTGGTTTATGGTGGCTTTGTTGCAAAATATTGTGATGTCGGTCCTGGTTGGAGCCCCTTGATCATGGCTTCGATGACGATTTCATTAGGCACTGTTGGCGCCTAGGCTCTTAGTCGCAAAAACCTTCGGACGTATGCCTACAAATACTCCTCATTTCTTACGTGCACGGGAATAGAGCTTGAGCAGTCACTAGCTTCGTTTGGAAGCCCTGGAAGCTTGTGACTAGCATATCCTTCAGCTTTTGCCACGATGTAATTGTTCCCGGCCGAAGAGAAGAATACCAAGTCTGAGCCACACTCCTGACTGTCATGACGAAGGACTTTGCCATGACAGCAGTGTTGCCACCATATGATGATATGGTTGATTCGTAGCTCATGAGGAATTGCTTCGGGTCGGAGTGCCCATCATACATGGGGAGTTGTGGCGGCTTGTATGAAGGTGGCCATGGAGTAGCCTGCAACTCTGCTGCTAGGGGAGAAGCATCATAAAAAGCAAAATTACCATGGTACAAGTCATCATACCATCCATCATCGTTGATTGGAGTTTCTTGACGAAGCTCTCTGTGTTGAGGCCCTCGTCCTTGGTCATCCTACCCGATGTGGCACATTTATTCAGCGTCTTCGTCGATCTTCCTTTCAAGTTCGGCTAGCCGAAGCAACTTTTCCTTTTCCTCCGTACTTGGTGATGTATAGCTTCTAAGTCTCTGATTTCCTGGTCCAACTCCTCCTCCTGAGGTGTTGGGCCGGTAGCCTTTCTCTTCTGGCTCCTATCTTCTCTCAGTGAGAGCATATCCTGATTGGTGTCCAGTGGCTACAGGGCAGCCCCTGGCACTATTGCCTTCTCGGCGGCATGATGAAGGTGAATGCTTGTCGAAGATCGTGGAAGTGAATTCACCGGAGGTGGGCGCCAATGTTGGGCACTTGTTCTCAAATGCTGTGAAGCAAGAACAAGGCAACACAATTGCTAAGTATTAAAGACCTTCGTCTTCCGAAGCATTATCTCCTCACGGACGTAATGATCATCAGACGAAGGTTATGAAGGACATATCATCATCTTATAGATAAACAAGAATGCAAAGAGATGAAAACAGTAAGAGTATCTCAATGATTCCTTCGTATTTGCATTCCACAGAACATGCATGAAAATTAACAAGATTTATATTACAATGATACCTTCGGCTTGCTCGAAGGTGTTGATGCAAGGGAGATTACAAATCAGCGTGAACAGTACGGTGCTACTGTTCATCTATTTATAGGCATGGGACAGAGCTCGGACAAAAGTACATTTATGTCCCCAATATTCACTTATGACCGTAGTACAAGTCATTAAGGACTAAGTAGTGGTCTCATCATCATCGGGTTTTCCATAGGGTATGTCATGTTGCTTGAGTCATGTTGTGAAATTGATCTTGTGCTATTTTTGAACCATGCCTCCAAACATGATTTATCATTAGTGGTTGCATGTCCTCTAGGTGTTTCCTAACATAGGGTTCTATGACACTAACTAGTGACAGACAATGTAATGAACTTGTTGCACCATTTCAAACTCTATATCAATATGTATTTTTCTCCATGTGCACCCTATTCCTGAGGTTCTACCTTTGTGCTAAGGGACTAGTAGCCCAATCACCAATCATCTTGGATGTATTTGGTGCCACAGTTCATGACCTCCTTGGTTCTATATGCCACAATGAGAGTCCCTTATGGGTTTTGGTATTTGGATGATAACACAATTAAAGGATTAACCAGGGTGTTGAGTGTTGAACAGGTATTTAGTGAAAAGCATGCAAGGTTCAACACATGGAGTCAATGGTGATATTCTATATAAGCTGAGCCAAAATATGGATTATGGGTAACCTTCGTCATGCTAGCTCAAAAAGGTCAGTCCTTGTTCTTCCATTGAAATTGAGAAAGAGACTTAGATCCTAAATATTTTTTGTATAGTATCTGTTGCCAAGTACCCTCAGTTGTGAGCAATTTGAAAAGCCACTTATTTAGTAGAGTTGTGTTCTTGATGTCTAAATTATGAATTCCAAGGCCACCTTGGTTTTTTTATGCTATAAAATGTCCCATTTGGTAAATCTGTATTTTCATTTTTCTTCATCACTTGCAAAAAAATCTTGATCTGAGGTAATCTATTTTCACGGGAAATCTTTGGACAAAAGAAAAGATAGCACATACATTGATAAGCTGCTACACACCAAGTGGAATCGAGGACATCAGTATTAATAATGAGGCAAGCTGCACCCAAAAGATCGACTAAGGAGATTCCTTTTGTCGCATTGTTTGCAGCAAGAAAGACCATCATAATTCTTTTTGAATTGTATTTTAAAAATAACTCACTTCAATTCTTTACTGCTATAAATCACCAATTTCCACTGTTGATCGGCTCCCCCCTATTCAAATGACAAAAAAGCTAAAATTATACATAAATGTGAATTCAAACCTAGTTGTTGGCTCCAAACTTACATTCACATACACCTAGTCAACAGAACACATATATCTTTGTGTTTTATACTTTATACTAAATATAAATGGAAATAATAGCAACACACGGGCACCTAACTACTCTATTTTTTATAATGCAATTCATAAATGGTCTCGGGCAGGATGTTGTGTCCTTGCAAAGTCAATTTATGCTGAGTTATCTGCTACTGCAATAGCATGCAGGAGAAAATTTACTCCTTTAAAAACATCTTACTGGCCACAGTTTTATTCAGGAATGGTTCTTACAAGAATGCAATTTCTGCACTTCAACTTCCACTTCTATGCCAAAGTACAACCCAACAGTCCATACGCACAGTTGAAATTAGTGAAGTGCTGAAAATTGTGCAGCTGTAAAAATGCAGACATGGAGTAAGAAATATTCTACCCAATTTTAGATATTTGGCCAAAATCGTTAGTCTTGAAATTGAACAATGATGGTTTCTTCAAGGTAATTAAAATAAAAAAAAATAGTCATATCATAATTGTAGCATTGTATGCTAAGGTTGTTTAAGTTGTGAATCTAATTTTTGAAACGAAAATATGAAGTAGGAAAGGCTTACCTGCCAAAGATAACATGTTAGGTATCAAATATCTGTGGCACAAGCCATCAGCAGGGCACCACCCACATGCCCAACCCAACCGCTGCTTTTATTTATACACCTCCTTTGGCCTCTTGCATCATCAGCTAGTTTACTTGCGCTGGGCAAGTCTCTAGTGCCAGCTTGTTTACTTGTAGATCCAGGCTCTCTCCTCTCCAAGCCTTTAGCACAGCAAAGTCCCAGTGCCATCCCTGTTCTGCCGTTGTATGTGAACCCTCCTATGCAATAGCAAGATCTCCATCTCTCTCAGCTCTCTCCAGCTTCATTTCCACTCAAGAGTTGAGCACGGATGAAGAGGCCGACCAGCAGAGGTTCTTCAATGGTCAGCGGGCAAGCAACCACAGATCTACAAGGTAGACAACAATCTCCCAAATTATTTCAAAACACAACTATATTTATTCTTCAATTATTATTTTCATCCAAATAATATCGGAAATACAACAACAAGAAAAAAGAGTACGTACGGTTGGTTGCTTCGCAGTTCGTCTTACATCTAAATTTTGGTCTAACTAATATCTTGTGAACATGATTTTTAGTCGTATACATATGCATTTGATTTGATGCATATGAAACCGTATAGGTTAGTGTCAGCGTGACAAAGACAGCAAATTTATATATATATATATATATATATATATATATATATATATATATATATATATATATATATATATATATATATATATATATATATATATATATATATATATATATATATATATATATATATATCGACAGGCACAACATGGCCTAATAATTAAGTCTAGCCAGCTAGCTTCATCTCTCCCTTGCTTGCACTTGCAGAAGATAGCTGCAGGTCCATGGAGCCGCACGGAGTGGACGGCGATGCTACGGCCGCGGCTGAGCGCGACGACGTGGACGCCGGGGCGTACGACGAGGAGGTGGACGAAGAAGAGGAGCTCGCAGGGTCCCGCGGCGGCCTCGGGGAGAAGAAGCGGCGGCTGGCGGCGGATCAGGTGCGCGCCCTGGAGCGGAGCTTCGAGGTAGACAACAAGCTGGACCCAGAGCGCAAGGCCCGGATCGCGCGCGACCTCAGCCTCCACCCGCGCCAGGTCGCCGTCTGGTTTCAGAACCGCCGCGCGCGCTGGAAGACCAAGCAGATCGAGCGCGACTTCGCCGCGCTCCGCGTGCGCCACGACGCACTCCGCGTCGAGTGCGACGCGCTCCGCCGCGACAAAGACGCCCTCGCCGCCGAGGTACGCGATGGATTGCTTTCATTGTGGAGTGGAGGTTTTGATTTATAGATCAGCTGTCATGTCATGTCGTCAGATAAAGGAGCTGAGGGGCATGGTGGAAAAGCAGATGGAGGTGAAGCTGGAGTCCGCGGCGGAGGAGCTGCTGCCGGTGGCGACGAGGTCAGCAGCAGCAGCCGCTGTGTATAACAAGGACGGGTCGACGGACAGCGACTCGAGCGCCGTGTTCAACGAGGAGGCGTCGCCCTACCCTTACTCCGGCGCGGCCTTAGACCATCAGCAGCAGCAAGAAACCAGCCACCCGCTGGGCTTCACGGGTTTCACCTCCTTCTTGACGTCCTCTTTCCCTTCCGTATACCATGGGGATTCGCATTTGGACCAGGAAGCGGACGGCTTCTTCAGCGCCGCCGCCGCCGGCGACGGATTCTTCGCCGAGGAGCAGAGCGCAGGCATCGGCAGCTGGTACGGCGGTGAGGGTTGGTAGAACAGCAACAGCTAAGCTGTTGGCTGCCTGGAGGCTGGAGATCACTCTTGGTATCGTATCTACCATTCTTGTAAAATATGGCGCTGTACATTATATTATGCATGCATGGGTCCGGGACGCGGTAACTATATACTACTATGTAGAGTTAATTTATATGGAGTAGTTAATTTCTGTATTTTTCACTGGCGGGCTGAAAGCCTGAAACACGGGCTACGAGAGGAGATAGGCCGGGTAATACGGTTATTGTTCTATAAATCTTGGTTGACATGCAGTTAATTTTTAGACATCTCTCTCGCTGTATCTAATCTAGAACAATCATATAATGTGGACAGTATATAAGATACTCGTACTTTGTGGGCATGGTTATCAGAGAGATCGACACATGACCACATGTAGAAACACAGCAGGACAGACAGGATTAGGGAGACAGGGGATGGAGAAAATGCATGAGGATACAGTGTACTTGGTCTTCTAACTAGCTAGGAGTATATTACTAAACTCATTTTTTCTGAAAGATTTGTAAGGTCATTTTTGTTACGATACCACATGCAGAGAGGGACCATGATGCATGGGTACGGTAAAGAGTTAGGTAAACACTAGTTAGATGAAAGTCTTCGTATCCACCGGCCTATATATATAGAGAGAGAGAGTTAAAACTTTTTCACATGCCGTATTTGTACCCAGATTGTCAATCTAGGATGTGCTTCTTTAGGCAACAACGGAAGTGCAGCAAATTAAAGGTATCTAGTGACAGGGACAACGAGTGGACTTGTTTAACCATGTGGAGCAGGGCAAAGAAAATTGAGGTCTTTCTGGCTGATTGGCGATTAGAAGGGGATGGGGGGAGAATGTGCTCGCTTTGATGCGGCCCTCTATGCCAATATTGTAATGCACACCAGCGATAGCAGTAGTAGTACAGGGTGTGGCCCAGCAGCTTCTTCTAGATGCGTCTTGCTCGGAAAAGTGAAGCGCACAATTAGCTAAATAAAGCCAATGGGTACAACATATCTGCCCGCAGTTTTTCATATGTGGAGCGTGTACGGGAACGATCTGTTTTAGGGGGTGTTTGGTTTATAGGGACTAATGTTTAGTCCCTTCATTTTATTCCTTTTTAGTGTATAAATTGCTAAATATAGAAACTAAAATAAAGTTTTAGTTTCTATATTTGGTAATTTTGGAACTAAAATGGAATAAAATCTAGGGACTAAACATTAGTCCCTAGAAACCAAACACCCCCTTACTTTAACGGCCTTCTGCGAGGACATCATCAGGCGACTGTGCATTATTTGAATTGGATACACTAATAATTAACAGCGTTTTTGATTATGCTGATCTCCTTTGCTATTGAATTTCCTTTTATGTATGTGCTATATGAACTCCTTCCATCTCAAACTATAATCATTTTAACTTACTTGCATAGTCAAAGCATCTCAAAATTTATATGAGAAAATAGTAATATTTATAAATATCAAATAAATATCATTAGACATTAATTATAATTCCATAGTACACAGTGACGGATCCAGGATTGATCCAAGAGGGGGCTACTAAGATAAGGCTATAAAATTTTTTAAACCAAACAAAAATAATATAATTGATGTTTAATATGACACAAGAAGCAAGATATAATTTAAACATTCAAGAAATATGTAGTCCAAAAATAAGTCGATACGAATTCTAGAAATAGAATAATCTTACACATATCATTCATGCGTTGATGTTGCGAGGTAAATTTATCTTCCAAGTTCTTAAGCCTTCAAAATGCTTCAAAATCTTTTCATCTTGAATATGTACAAACATGGGATTACTACCAAATAAATAATCAAATCAAAACTTCAAATCAAACTCAAAGCAAACAATAGCACACGTTTCACCTTCACTTCTTGTTTGCTTCACAAATCACAGCTAGGGTTAAGCGCACGGTCACAAATCACTGCTTGTCTGCTTCACAAACCCCTACTCGGCTCACGGATGCTCGCCTCGTATGCTCCGGACTCCGGCCACTGCGTGCGCGGCGGAACCAAGGCAAAGGTCGAAGGAGGGGGCGCGGAGCGGCGACGGGACAACGGCGTGGTCACGGGCACGCGGCAGTGCTTCGAGCGGGGCGAGCGGCACTACGGCTGTGCTCCGGCGGTCCGGCCTCCGGGCGAGCGGCGCTACGGGCCGCGGGGCGGCGGTGCTCTGTCCTCCGGGCGTGGGCGGCTCACCAGCGTCCGGCTGGCGGGCGGCGGCTGGAGCTGGAGCCTGGAGGGTAGATCGGTAGAGGGAGGCTGGTAGAGGGCGGCGGCTGGAGATAGAGGAGTGGAGGGTAGAGGGCGTCTGCGTCTCGGCAGCTCAGCGGCTGGAGGGTAGCGTGGACGCGGCAGGCCGTCAGTGATGGGCCCCTTCGCTTTACTGGGCCGCGACTGGGGTTGCAGCCCAGGCAGCCCCGGTCGAAGATCCGCCCCTGATAGTACACCTATTTGATGTTGTAAGTCTTTCTAATTCCCTTTATAAATTTAGTCTAGTTCATTCTATAAATTTGATCAAACATGAGATACTCTGGATGTCTTATAATTTGAAATGGAGACTATCATGTACCCTTTATCCTCTTGGTTTTGTCTTAAGGATCGAGCAGTCATGATTAATTACCAAACAGTGACTAGATTATTAAACACAGTTTGGGATGCCTAGCATGCTGGATTCAAGTCTAGGTGGGTGAAGGAGACTTTAACAACCAACATTAGTACACAGAAGCTCTATAGTGGCGGTTTTAAAGGTATTTCCACTGTCTTTTTTTTAGTGCCGCCAGTGCTAGGTGTCAATAGAAATCAACATTTCCACTTACAATCATTTTGGAACCGCCAGTAGAAATGCTATTTTCCTCGGCTACGAGATAGTGTAATAATTTCTATGAATATTCTAAACTCTGGCCTAGGTAATGTACCGGTAGGATCGTGATATTTCCCTTCAACAGGAATTATCTCTTTCAATATTAATGTGCATAGGTCCTTAACTATGCCATACAATGCACCTTCGATCAAGTTCTCTGGCTTTCCTCGTTGAAATTCCTGCAAAGGAAGTTATAAATATCATCTATTTACACTCGATAACACATTTGCATCTTTAATGACATAAATGCATATATGGCTATTACTAATAATACATGGCCAAGGTTCGTGATGTATCATCCGTTCACTCTCATGAACTCGCACACATAGAACCCACATAGGACCGGTCTTGTGGTTGCTTGTGGCACTACATAACATGAGATTGGTTATTTATTTACAACATTGCATATGATATGTATTTATAAATTCACATACTTACCGGCTAGTCACAATGGATGTCTAGTGGCATGAATCTTTTTCGTCGTATCGTACTTTCCACCTTGCAGATTATAGAACCTATATGCCCCATGATCTCAAATAGAATAACCATGTTATTCTAAAATTCTCATCGATATAAGTAGCATGCATAGAAAAGGCTTACAACTCTAATATGCTAAGGAATTTTGCATTGGTTGAAGGGTTGTAGTTCAAGGAGTCGAGCACCAGCACCTTTCCAACCTTAGGATAAATGATGAAGCATATCTAGTGACCCCTATACGAATCAAATTTATGATGCGTGTGTATTGAAATTATTGATTTTATTTATGAAAAATCGCACTTACTTAAAGTTGTAAGGGGCCACTATGGATTCCCTGTCTTAAAATTGAAGCATTGTGTGTCCTATGTAGGTGGCGTATCTTGCTTCAAAATATTTCTTTAGTCCCTTGATACGCCCCTCAACTTCTTCGTTCGTCTTTCCGTTTAATTCTTCATTGTCATTTTTTATTCTGAAAGTGTTGCTTTTCTCCGATATCTGGATTGGGTTGAGATACCCAACCCTTTTACCGGCACTAGCATTGGGCTTGGTACCGTAAAGGATCTCCTACTGATCATGTTGCATTCTGCAAGGCACACGTGCATGTCAGTTATTGAAAATTTATACACTAATAATAACACATATATGTGGAAGTATGAGCGACACTAACAATGCAAACATTGTTACAAGTTGCATGTCGAGTAAATCAATAAAAGCATGTCCTCGAATGCAACAAAGGCCTTTCGGTCTAAACCAATAAAAGCATGGTCTGGTATATTAACACTGATGGCGTCGATGCCAACTGAAGATGCCCGCATGTACCAGTCATGCAACCTTTTAATACCAGCCGGAACCTTCCTTAGTTTCTTAAAAGTGAGTAGAGGTCTGCCCGACACATAATTTAGGCACATTTTTATAATCTGCCTTAGTTGGCTTCTTTATCTTTGTGGCCATTGCCTCAGCCTTTTTTGTAGACTCCTCGTTCTCGACTAAATCAATAGTTTGTGACGTGAGCCTCCATCTAATCCCTTTCAAAAATCGAGTTGTGCCAGTAGTAGTAGCTTTACTCTTATTTTTCTCGAACGTGGACACCAATTTTGGTATAGCAAATTTAGATTTCTTTGGTGGTCGTGGATCCCTTGATGGCTGTGGAGAAGGTGGATCCCTTGTTGGTGGCTTACATAGTGGGTCACCAAGAGAATGGCGAGGAGAAGATGTTGAGCCCTGAATGGCGATGCTTGTGGCGGAGACGGTGAGTTAGAAAGAGGATGAGGAGCAGCATGTGAAGTTTGAAGAGGTGATGATGGGTCTACAATAGGAACTACTGTTTGAGGAGGCGGTGGATCAACCAATTCGACATCCCTTCGAGGCCAAAGGATGAAATTCTTGAAAGCTTGTCCAAGTTTCTCAATACCTTTGGGTCTAGGGATGTCTAGCATGTCGTCCTCGGATCCTTGGACGACTGTCGCCACTTCTACCCTACAATATTCTTCTGGAATGCCGCTTCCATGGAACTTGCATCCTGGGGTCACAAGGCCTATGCCTACTTTTTTATACAATGATTTTTAATAGCATATATTATAACTAGTGTGCACGCGACAGGCCTTGTGACGTCATCAACTGGATAGCGGGCCTTATTTCCCGTTGATGCGACAGAGCTTGGGATGGTCGTACAATCGGTGAAAGCCAACGGTTGAGATACTGGAATTAGTTGCATTTGTGGAGTGGTCATCTGTTGAACAGACATCATACTCACCAATTGCTGCATCAATTCTAGAGGAGGATTCAATAGCATTTGAGACATCAGGACTCTAAACGCTTTCTTAGCCTCCTCCTTAAAATAATCTGCCATCTCTTCCTTGCATCGATCATGTTTCTTGTACAGACCTTCCCAATGTGGTCCGAATCTTCCTTCCATCATTCCATAGACGATGTTCCTCGTACATGACTAGGGTGCTCAGGGTTATCGAGATCAACCATTAGGATGTCTCTCTCCCTTTGTGGCTTAAAAGTTCCATGGCTCTGCTTAGCTGCCATTGCATATATATTTTTTGCTGTTTCTTTGACAGTTGGATCATCAAAAGATAAACCAGACTCGGTTTCCCTTGGTTTTCTAGCACATATCCAATTTGCCGTCCTTTCACCAAGTTGATCTGACAATGTCAGCAACCCTACGGTCTTCTTCTCGGCATCTTCTTATCTCCATTTAGGAATCTGACGCTTGTATCCACCTGTGCCTAGGTGGTGGTGGTACTTGTTCTTCTTAGATAGTTCCAAATTTACCTCGCTTAGAGATATGAAATCAGGATTGCTCCTCTGCTCTAGAAATACTACCCACTGACCTGCTGAGATTTTATATTTTTTGGCCGGTCCTCGCCTTTCTTTGCCAACTTTGTATTCATCTCCGACCTCGAGTTTTGGAAATTGATTGCAAACTACTTCATCGTGTATTCCTTCATGAGTTCTTCTGAACCCCGAGGCGGAACGAACCTCATTAATAGCTTCTTCCACATTTGATTCTTGACATCATCTGACACATCTCTCCATTGTCGGATTGTGATGTCAAGATTATCTCTAACTAAGAACCCAAGTGCATTCCGAAACCTAGGTAGTGCCACTTCTAGCGCTGGGGGCTAACCTACGGCCTCACATCTGTGGTTTTATAGTTGTTGTCAACAAACTTGTTCAGTCCTCTGTCACCTCTTTTCCAATCGCTCTACTTCCATCTCCTTGACCTCTCGATGGTTGTCTCGACCTGTTATGGTGCATCTTGGGTCTGTTCCAGTACATCTTGGTATCGTGTCGCAACTCCATCGAGTATCGCACGATATTGAGACAAGACCTCCTATTCATGTAATAAAATGCACAAGAAATCATGCATGTGTAATAGACATTGTGAAATCAGCTAATTAGGTACACACTCAAAATTAAGGATGTGTACTTTACCTCACACTCTCGTGGATCATAAGTAGGGTCACGTTGCAACTCATGGCGAGCGACCCTATCTATGCTAGGACAAGGGTCACTAGGTGTTTCATATCCTTCACCACTAGATTGTTCTTGAGCAACACTCTTGTCCATGTGGTCGGGCCTTAATCCTTGGTCCTTGACCGGAGAACTCATTGAGCAATATATACATAAGCAACAATTAAATACATATTAACACATATTAATATAAGCAATAATTAAATTCATATTAACAAATACACTAACCCTAACCCTAACCCTTAACCCTTAACCATAACCCTTAAGCATAACCCTAAATCCAAAACCCTAAACCTTAACCTTTAACCCTAACCCCTAACCCTAACCCTTAACCACTAACACTAACCCCTAACCATAACACTTAACCCTAACCCTTAACACTAACCCTTAACCCTAACCCCTAACCCTAACCACTAACCATAACCATAACACTTAACCCTAACCCTTAACACTAACGTGTAGCACTGACCCCTAACCCTAACTCCTAACTCTAACCCCTTATATCATGTTACGAATATTATCAAGTTATGTATAGAGAGGGAGAGAGGGAGAGTCGTATATGATGTAGAGAGAGAGAGAGATGGAGAGTCGTGTAGAATGTATAGAGAGGGAGAGTCGTACAGATATTATCGAGTTGTGTACCCCTTTCATCAGACTTTTTGTACCGGTTTCTAGTAATTACCCATTTTATAGAACATCTACAAAACTAAAGATTACAACAAAGATTCACATAATTGAACACAAAGATTGGAACAGAAGATTAGAACATATATATATATAATATCATACTAACTTCTTACATAATAAGTCATCCATCATACTAAGTTCTTATATATAATATCATACTAAGATTAGAACATATATTTCTACTCCTCCTCGTCCATCAGTGTTGTCCAATCGATCTCCATATCTTCGTCGTCGTAGACAATGATGATGATGATTAGCGCCACCGGCTCCACATGCACGACGATGTAATTAATCTTCAATGGTGGCCTCGGTGGTGATGGGCGCGGAGACGACTCGCGTGTAGTCATTAGAGTCGAGGAGCCCACCTCATGGTGGTGAGTAGATGGGCCCACGGCGGCGATTCGAGAGAACTCTACAGGCACGCATGAAAAACTAGCATACGATGTCTTGATGATTAAGCCTCGACCGACATCGGAGCTTGAGGTGGCGGTGATGCATGAGTCGTGACTTTGCCAGCCGCCCGCCGGAGTACGTGCCTTGAGGCACGCGGCAAGGGCATCCACTAGGTCCAATGGGGTTGCAACGACGGAAGAGGCCAAAGAGATCGAGGAGAGGAAGACAAAGAACTGGGTGTGAGCCTGTGACTCAGGAAGAGGTTTATAGTACCTGCAGACTACCCGACCTCTCCGTTTTATTGTCTTAGGACCGTTTTATTCTCTTTGAACCGGTACTAAGTAACTTAATATTAGTACTGTTTGTTGGCTTAAACTAGTACTAATATCCTCTTGACGTGCTAGACTTTGTATTCATACAATGGATTCATATAATATTAACACAATATTAATACATTATTAATACAATATTAACCCTTTCCCTCTCTCTCTCCCTCCATCCCTTCCCCTCTCTCTCCCTCCCTCCCTCTCTCCTCTCCCTCTCTCTCACTCTCCTAGCTCTACTCTCTCTCCCTCTCCCTCTCCCCCTCCTCCCTCTCTCTCTCCGTCCTCTCTCTTCCCTCTCCTCTCCCCTAGGGTTCATATTTATACGCCCAGTGCTTTGCAACTTGGTGGACCTCGCGTGTCAATGACTGTTGCTATTCTAGCAAAGGGACGGTGTTTTTTCGGACCTTCGGCTTTAGGCCTTTGTTCACATTACAGCCTGAATTCGTTGTTATAACAAATTAATACTGCGAGGGGCTACTGTTGGGGGCCTTCGTCTTCCGAAGGTCCTCAAAAACATGATTAACAATGTTTCCCAAGTGTAATATATGTACAGGAACCTTCGGACTCGGAATAAAACTGTACATAATATGAAAACCATGGTCGAGACGAAGGTTGAACCAGCTCCGAAGCTACACGCAAGGAAGCTTCGGCTCAACGGCAGAAAAAGGAACCGACTTAAAGGGGAAAAGGCTATCTAGTCCTCGTTGATTGTCCTTAAGTCAGTAGTGAACATAAAGGGCATGAATGTAATTTTACACAGGCTCTGCCATGTGCCTATAAATAGATGAACAGTACCCCTGTACTGTTCACGCTGACTTGTATTCACTTGTGCGTCACGTTTGGACTCTTGCCTTCTGTCAAGCCGAAGGTACAAATGTAACTCAGTATTGTTCATGTTTATTCATGATGACATAATAAAGATTTATGCTGATGTCATATGATTATTCATGTTATTTCTCATGTTTCATATGCTTCTTCTTTCATTAATATAAACTGCAATGATGAAGGTACGTCCTTCATGACCTTCGTCTGAAGATCATTATATCCTAAGGGAAATAATGCTTCGAAGGACGAAGGGCTTTAACCACTAACATTTTTGTGTTGCCTTGTTCTTAACTCATAGCATTTGAGAACAAGTCCCCAACACATCCTTTTTATGTAAACTTCATCATCCGAAGGATAGTTTCCCTAGAGAAAAGATACAATTTCTGTTCTCCAATCTTCGCTATGCACAGGCAAAATTGTAAGCACCGCTCTTACCCCATGAGTTCGGTAGAAGGTGCTTTGAGAGTTTGAAAGAATACTTCTGGGGAAGCGGGAACCCTTGTGCCGCTGATTTAGCTAGCAAATCTGCTTGTTCATTGTCTCCTCTTGGGATATTTTTCACTAAAAATCTTTCGAAGGAGGCTTCCATTCTTCGGACTATGTCAAGATATTTTTCAACTTCGGGTCTCATGCCTTACTACTTTTGTCAACCTGGCATGTGATGACTTGAGAGTCATATTTAAGCATTGCCCTTCTTATCCCCGTGGCCCTATGCTTTCAAAGCCCAAAAAGGGCAACTTTGTATTCTGCAATATTGTTTGTGCAATTGACCTCCAATCTCGCTGCGTAGCATGTTTTCATTTTTTATGGTGAAATTAGAATAGCGGCTGCACCTGCGCCGAAGGTTCCCCATGATCCATCACAGAATACTGTCGAGGCTTCGGTATCTTTTGGTGTAGTTCTTCATGAGCCCTAAGCGTCCAATCGACAATGAAGTATGCTAGTGCTTGGGATTGAATCGAAGATCTATGAACAAAGTCAATGGTGAACTCGTTCAACTCTGCAGCCACTTGCCAACCCTTGCTGTAGATTCTCTGATTCTTATGACATCCTTTAGAGGTTGGGACGAAGGTACTACTGTATGATAGGACTGGAAATAATGCCGAAGCTTCCTAGAGGCCATTAGTACAGCATACAGTACCTTTTCCATCTTTGTGTAATTTCTTTTCGATGGACTTAATACTTTGGAGACGAAATAAATTCGAACTTGTTTCTTTGTTTGTTCCTCTTGCTTTTCTTGAACCAACGCTGCACTAACTACAGCGTTGGAAGTAGCTACATACAACAGCAATGGGGCTTCTGATGAAGGTGGTGTCAAGGTTGTCAACTGTATAAGATATTGTTTCAAATCTTCAAAGGCCTTTTTTTGGGCCGGCCCCCATTGAAAAACTTCGGGTGACTTTAGTACTTCGAAGAATGGCAGATTCCTTTCTGCTGATCCTGAAATAAATCTATTCAACGATGCCAGCATGCTTGTCAATCTCTAAGCACCTTTTCTTGATTTTGGTGGTTCCATCCGATGTATAGCTTCTATTTTGTTTGGGATAGCTTCAATTCCTTTTATTGATACTCGACATCCAAAGAATTTTCCTTTCTTTACCCCGAAGACACATTTTCCAGGTTTAACTTGAGGCCATCCTTTCTAAAATTGGCAAATGTTTATGATTGTTGAATCACAAAACAAGATAACACAAATGTTATATGAAAAGGACCTTCATCCTTCGAAGCATTAAATCCTTTCAGGTTTGATGGTTCTTGGACGATGGTTATGAAGAACAAGTCTTCATCATTCACAAATACAAAAATGTATCTTCCAATGTAACTTTATAATAATTATTTATAACATATTGAACATTAAATAACATTGAAGTTTATATCATGTATTAACAAAGTAATATATTACATATATTACATTGATACCATCGGCTTGCTTGAAGGAGTAAATGGGAGTGTAGTCTCAATTCTGCATGAACAGTACGAGGGGTACCATTCATGTATTTATAGGAACAGGACGTAGCCCGGATAAAAATACATTTATGACCCTAATATATACACATAATCCTAATACAAAACAACGGGGATTAACTAGTCTTTTCCTCTTCGACTCAACATCGTGTTTGATCTTCGTAACCACCTTAAGCCGAAGTTGCCGTCCTTCGGCACTTTACGCATGCTTGTTGTAGCTTCGTCATTCAGTCTTGTTGCTTATAGAAAATTTCTCCGTCTTGAGGACCTTTGGTAGAGAAGAAGACCTGTGACATTAGTGGATTCACATTTTGTACCAAGTCCAAGGACAAAATGAGCATGTCACAAATTAGTGGTGTTCGATGCGAGGCCATAGACGATGAAACTGGTAAGATTATTACATATTTTGGCTTTATAGAGGACATATGGGAAATAGACTATGGTACATTTCAGATCTCGGTTTTCCAATGTCAATGGGTTGAAGACAAACATGTCACGGTGGACAACTATGGGGCCAGAGTTCTTGATCTAAGTAAGGTAGGTTACAAAGATGATCCATGGATCCTTGCTAATCGTGCTGCACAAGGTCTTCCATGCTGAACAAATCATTTCAAACAATGAGAAGAAAAGCACCGACAAACCGAAGCATGTTGTTTTTCCTGGAAAACAACGAGTTATAGGAGTTCATGGTGTATCTGATTTAGAGGATTTTAACCAGTTCAACGACATGTCTCTTTTTGTAGACCATCCAACCAAGATAAGGAACTTTGAGAGAATCATCCCACACAATTCATTGCCCTGCGTACGCCACGATGGACAAGGCATAACAATAGCTTCCTGGATTATATACTTGTCATGTAATTGATTGTTGTTAGGACTTGTCTACTAAGTTTGAGAACAATATATTTTCTTCATTGCCTTCGTTCAATTTTTGTGGTCAAGGAAAGAAGTTTAATTCCATTAATGAGGGAGAGGAAGATGGATAGAGAGAGAGGAGGGAGAGGGATAGAGGAGGGAGAGAGGTAGAGGGGAGAGAGAGGTTGAGAGGAGGGAGAGAGGAGAGAGAGGAGGGAGGGGGAGAGAGGTAGACTAAATACTATACAATATATAAAAAGTATACTAAACAATATATAAAACTATATTAAATAATATATAAAGGTATACTTAATGTAATATATAAATAGTATCATAAACAATATATAAAAACTATACTAAATAATATAAAAAATTATACTAAATTCAATATATAAATAATATTTCTACTGGAGCTTCACAAAAGAAACCGCGAGTAGAAAACCATTTATACTGGCGGTTGTCATAGAGAACCGCCAGTAGAAATGGCTTTTACAGTCTGTGGAAGCCATTATACTGACAACTTTTTATGTCAACCACTAGTAGAAATGCGCCTATATAAATGGGTGGCGCGCGGGAGGACAAAATATTTCCAAGTCCCTGGCGCCAGTTCATTTTAACCACGCCATCAGGCTACGTGATTTCATCCCCGAGGATCTTCGCCGGCGATCATCCCTGTGCTGCCGTCCCCGCACCACCTTGTCACTGTCAGGTGCTCCCTCTCTCTCTCTCCCTTTCCCCCTCTGCAATCGCAGCCATTAGCCGCGCCGTCGCAGCCTTGAAAAAGCCCTAGGGCTAACATTGAAAACAAATAGGAAGCAAATAAAGACTTGCTCTCTAAAATATTACTCCCCTAAAAGAATTGTTGGGGGCCTTCGGCTTCCGAAGGTCCTCAAAAACATGATTTAACAATGTTTCTGGAAGTATAATGCATAAACAGGTACCTTCGGTCTTGAATCGAAACCACCGCGTGAAGAAGCACAAAAAGAGTACGAAGGATAACACAAAGCCGAAGCTGTGCGCGGGAAGGCTTCGGCATGATAGCAGAAAGGGAAACCGACTTAGAGATGAAAAGGCTATTTTAACCTCGATGGAATACTATAGAGTTATTAGCAAATGTAAAGGGCATGAGTGTAATTTTACATGTGCTGCGTCTTGTGCCTATAAATAGGTGAACAGTAACCCCATACTGTTCACGGGGATTTGGCATTCGTTTTTGCGTCACGCTCATGCTTTTTGCCTTCCTTTGAGACGAAGGTACACTCGTAATTTAACGTCATTTCTATTTTCCTATGGTAATAAAATAGAAATGAGATAATAATAATATATGACTGTTTACATTATTTTTTATTTCTCATATGATCCTTTCTCTCAACATCATGTGTTGTGATTTACGAAGGTATGGCCTTTGTAATCCTTGTCCTCCGAAAGTCATTATATCCTAAGGGAAATAACGCTTCGGAGGACGAAGGACTATAACGTTTAACATTTTCTGTGTTGCCTTGTTCTTAACTCATAGTATTTGAGAACAAGTCCCCAACATTGGCGCCCACCTCCGGTGAACCCTTTTCGACCACCTTCGGCAAGCATCGACCTTCGTCATGCCGCCAAAGAAAGCTTCAGCGACAGGGGTTGCCGCTCAGCAGACGCTGGATACGAACCAAGAGACCCTTTCTCTTCGAGAGGCACGAAGCCAGAAGAGGAAGGCCACCAGTCCAACACCTCAAGAGGATGACTTGGACCAAGAGATTAGGAATATGGAAATGCTTCATCAACAGGTACAGAAAAAGAAGGAGAAGATGGCTTGGCTAGCTGACCTGCAAAGGCAGATTGACGAAGCTACCGAAGAAGTGCGTCATCTTGCTCAAGATGAGCAGAACCGAAGGCCCTAGCACAGAGAGCTGCAGCAAGAAGGCTTCTACAACGAGGATGACTGGTATGAAGATTTCCATCATGGAAATTTTGCTTTTGATGATGCTTCTCCTCTGTCAGCAGAGCTGCAGGCTACACCTTGGCCCCCATCTTACAAGCCACCCCAGCTCCCCATGTATGACGGACACTCAGATCCGAAGCAGTTTTTGATGAGCTACGAAGCAACAATATCTTCGTATGGTGGCAACACTGCAGTCATGGCAAAATCTTTCGTCATGGCAGTCAAAAATGTGGCACAAACCTGGTACTCCTCTCTTCGGCCAGGAACAATCATGTCATGGCAGAAGCTGAAGGACATGCTGATTACCAGTTTCCAAGGATTTCAGACAAAGCCGGTCACTGCTCAAGCTTTGTTCTAGTGCATGCAAGACCAAGAAGAATACCGCCAGGCGTATGTCCGAAGGTTCCTGCGTCTGAGGGCACAAGCGCCAACAGTGCCCAACGAAATTGTCATTGAGGCCATGATCAAGGGGCTTCTGCCAGGACCTTCGGCCCAATACTTCGCCAGGAAACCCCCTCAGACCCTGGAGAAGCTGCTTCAGAAGATGGATGAATACATCCGTGCTGATAATGATTTTCGGCAGAGAAGGGAGGAAGCTTACAGATTCTCCGAAATGGTCAGGGGCTTCGGAGGGAGAATCCACCCTATGCACGTCAGATCAATTCATTCCACTCAGAGTGACGACAGGGGAACTCAGCAGCAGAGACCGCAATACTCCTCTCAGGCTTCGGGACAGCAACAGAGTTATCCTCGACCCCCAGCTCCAAGGGGCAGAGGTGCCAGGGGCTTCAGAGGAAGATTTGGGGATCAGCCCAGGAAAATTTATTGTCTATTCTGCGGTGAGGACAAGGGCCATACTACCAGGATGTGCCATGTCACCATCCAGAAACAGAAAGAGATAGCAGAAGCTGCAGCCCAACAGAGCCAGCCGAAGCAAGTTATGCATACCGCTTCGTACCACTCACCGTACATTCCAGAGTATGTGGGTAACCATCCCGCAACTTCTATTGCTTCGGCAAGCCAACCTCAGGCATCTTGGCAACAACTCCCACCTCCACCACCAATACAACGAGGCCAGCAGCCAGAAGGGAGCCAACATACTCATCAGCAGCGAGACTTCAGAGAGGAGTCCGAAGCTCGTACAGTCAACAGTACTGTGCCAGAGTCGAAGCACATTTACTATAAGATATCCTACTTCTGAAATAGTCCTTGTATTTGTCATCATTTTTTCTTTTTAGTAAGGAACAATCATTAAAAGCTTAAGCTTTTTCTTGTTGATTTTAATTTCTTGTAATCGCTTCGTTTGTGCAATAGCGAAGATATATCTTCTCCATAGAATTACGAAGTTCAAAAAGGGGGGCCGAAGCATAAAAACTCGTTCTTAAGAGCTCATGGCTACAGAAAATACCTCAAAGTTACAAAAAAAGTCGTTCTACGAAACGCAGCGTAAGTTTGTCGAAGTTACAGAAAGTCGTTCCTAAGGGAGCGCAGTGTAAGTTTTCTGCTCAAAAGTCGTTCCAAAGGGAATGCAGAGCTTACAGCGAAAAATAAACGCTGATTCCGCTGATGTAAAAGGCGAAGAAGCTCCTAAGGGAGGCTTACAGCGAAAAATAAACGCTGATTCCGCTAAAGTAAAAGGCGAAGAAGCTCCTAAGGGAGGCTTACAGCGAAAAGTCAGCGCTGCTACACCGAAAAATAAGCGGTGAAGCCGAAAAATAAACGGCAAAAAAATTGTGTGCTCTACTGGGGAATGTGTGTGTACCTTCGGCGTAAATATCATTTTACATGTCATTACATCATTACATCATGTGCATAGCATAACATTATACATCATATTGCATCAATGGCACAAGAAGGGGATGCAATGTTGACCTTCGGAAGGGTATACAATGTTGACCTACAATATTCAACTTCGGAGATTGTTTCGAAGAAGTGCCAAGGCACAAAATAAGTTTTCAAGAAATACAGCTTCGTCAACTTTAATATGAAAAAGAGATCTATTGTTTATGAAGCATAATGTTTTTTCGGAAACTGTATATTTTTTACAGAATATGAATATTCTTCACGAAGCATGAAAAGAAGGGAAGGTGTTTTTTCGCCGAAGGCTCAAAAACGGTATGTACGTAAAGTTTCATGCATCGTAAAGAATTGAATCATAAACAGCTTATATATTACATTCAAAATTATAAAATATTACACACATTGTCCAGCAAATATTACATTCCAAATGTCTTTACAATAAAAGCTAATCTTCTTTTAAAACTACTTCTGCAGCTTCGTTTAATAGTTGATCAACAACTTTATCCATAATAGCTTCGGCCATTTTTATAATTTCATCATACTCCTTTGCTTTGGGGTCCGCCAATGGCTCGACGGGCTCTAGGGGAGGAGATAGTGCGGCTGTGATGCAAAGCGTAAATAAGTTCGAAGTCATAAAATTAGAACATTAAGTCAAAAGCTATTAATCAATACCTATTCGCCTCTCGAGATCCACAGTTTTCTCAGCGGCCTCTGCTGCTTCTCTAGCATCGTGAGTATCTTTTTCACTTTTCCTTATAATTTCTTGAGCCATCTCCCGACCGCCATTTTCCCAGATGTCGGTGAAAAATTTTCCACCAACCAAGCTTGCTTCGGCCGAGAAGTCTTTTGTATCTTCAATAGATAAGGCAACTTCAGTTTGCGCCAAGGATTTCACATGTTCGCAGCCTATCCTCTCCAAGATAGCGGCAATCCCCCTAGCACCCAAGAAGACGCATATGTCCCCACGGCCACTCAAAACTTTCTCAAAAGCTTCAGCTTCGTGGCTGGTCCATTCAATTGGGCCCTCGGGATCGCCCATTATGAAATTCTCCTCGCTTGAGTACGCGCCAACGTTGGCGAAGCTAATTTTTATTCTCTTCACACAATCCATAGATTTCTCAAAACATTTTTCCTTGGATATACGAAGTTCTTCAATGTTTTTCTCTAAACATTTTGTCGTTTGATCGCTAATTTCTCGTTTAGCTTCTGCAACAGCACATTTTTCTTTAGCTTCGAATAGCTGTTTTCGAAGATCTTCGATTTCCTGTTTCTGAGCTTCGGCTTGGGCTTTGGAAACAGCTTCGTCTTCTTTTATTTTACTCAACAATGAGTTTAATATTTTATCTTTTTCAAGACCTTCGTTCCTTAGTTCAATTACTTCGGAACGAAGGTTGTTCAAGGCTATGGTACACTCTTCATCTTCGGCATCTTTTTGTGCCCTGAGGGCATTGCTAAGAATAAGGCCCTGCAAAAAATGCGGTATGAAGTTTAAGCAAATGAAAAATTTTGTTTTAAATACAAAAATCTCAATTTCTCACCTTTAAACTATTGTATGCTAAGCTGTCGGCCAACTCATCTTTTGACAGCACCGAAAGTCCGTCTTCTAATGTCGGGAATCTGAAGCTCTTGCTCATCTCCCGACAGACAGAAATCTCCTTGCTGTCAGGGAGACAATACAAGAAGTCTTCTTCTCCACTGCCGTTGAATATCAGTGCCCCTTTTGGATATTTCAATTTTTGCGCATAGAACTGAGCTTCTCGCTTTTCTTTTTCAGTCAATTTTTTACCCGAAGCATAACGAAAAACATAGTTGAGGGCTTCGGAAGATGCTTCGGGAATAGGAATGGCAGTTTTCTTAGATAAAATTTCTTCTATAGATTCTTTTTCCGTTTCTTTTCTAATTTCAAAGGATTTCTTCTTGGTGGGCTCTGAAGGCCCAGTTTCGATCTCTTCAATTTGTGTTTTTGAAGCTTCGGCAGCTCTCTTCGGAGTAGAGCTTGAAGATTTTATTGTTTCTAGCACATCTAAAACGTTGACCATTCTCTTCCTCTTGGGAGTTGTTGTAAGATCCTTTTGTGCCTTCGGAATTGACACCTCAACTCTTGCCGAAGGACTTAAAACTTCTGATGTCCTTGTCTCTTCAGCCCTTGGTTCTTCAATTTTTTCCATCTCCGACATTGCAGTCGGCTCTTCAATATTCTGCAGATGTGTAGGTTCTCTGGCTTCAGTGGCCGAAGAGGTCTCACCACCAAAATCAGGCACTATGGCCGGCTCAATGTAGCGTGGCCGGTGGGTAAGAACCTTCACCTTTTTTCTCTTCGGCGTAGGCTCACTAGAAGCGACCGAAGCAACTTCCTTCACAGAAACTGCACCTTTTCTTTTCTGACCCCGTAGCGGGTAACGGTAGTCAGGATAGACGAATCCAATAGCATCGAAAACTATGTTCAGCCTCTTCTTTTTCCAGCCTCGGAAGGCCGCTGATAGCGCATTATCTTCTGTCTTGGATAGCTTCGACACTTTCCAACCAATCATCGTCTGGCTCGACAAACTGGTCTACAAATCTGAAGGTATACTTTAGTCGAACCAGACCACCTTCGAGGGGGTTGCTGATAGTTTCCTTTGGCATTTCCCAGTTGGCTACCAATGGCCATATCCTGTAGGCCACGTGCTCTTGAACTAAGTCCCTTGTCCCGATGAAGGAGCAGACTATGCCGAGAGCCTTTCGGCATTCTTCGGCTGCTTCATCAATCTCCAACTTCGGCTTCCGGAGGCCGAAACGCTGCCAGATAGGGCGCATAATAATATCCTTAATATCCTCTCGTGCTTTTAAATCATTTTTTACATAGAACCATTCCTTCATACAATCCCCGGGCCATCTCTTTCGAAAATTCGGCACAGGGCAGCTTGACCCAGAGCGGGCACCGAAGCTATAACAGCCAAAATGATTATGATACTGCTCTTTGCCCCAAGGCTTTGTCTCATAAACCAGTTCGTGTATACTGCAGAAACTTTTTGCATTTGGCTCCAAGCCTTGGCTCCTCACGGCCCAGACAAAGACTCCCCATTCTTACGATTGCTTCGGGAGTAATTTGATGAAGGTAGATTTCATATATCTTCAAAACTTCAACCACGAAACTGCTTAGAGGGAACCGAAGCCCAGCCTTGAAGAAGCTTCGGAAGATCACGACTTCATTTTCTTCGGGAGTAGGACAAGTCTTCTCTCCGTTGTCAGCCCTCACAATAGACATATCCCGAAAATATCTCCCCCTCATATTGACAAGATTGCTTTGTTTAATGGTTGATTTTCCAAAAACTGCATGGCTTGGCCGCCAGGGTCGATCTTCGGAGTCTTCCCCGCCACTTTCCACATCATAACTGTCCATATCACCAGTATCTTCAGATAAACCTTCCAAAATTTCCCTTGTAATCTTCTCTGTATTTGTCTTTGATATTGATTCAAGAAAGCCAAGATTCTTCTCCTCAGAAAGGCTCAGCTTCGTTTCAGCAACAGCTTTTTTATCTTCAGACATCTTCGGAAATGCTAAAAAACTGCTTTCAAAGCCGAAGCTTAAAAAACTTAAAAAGCCAAGCAAGTCTTGGTGCGCAAGAGCTAAAAATTGAGTAAGCAAGAGCAGATGGCAAGAAAGCGTACCAAATGGCATTGCGGTGTGCTCTTATTTATACGCCTGGTGCATTGCATGCTGGAGGGCCCGCTTGTCGGTGGTTGTTGCTATTCTAGCAAAGGGAAGGTGTTTTTTCGAACCTTCAGCTCAGGGCCTTCGTTCTTATTGCAATCTAAATTTATTATTCTAACAAATTAATATTGCAAGGGGCTACTGTTGGGGGCCTTCGGCTTCCGAAGGTCCTCAAAAACATGATTTAACAATGTTTCTGGAAGTATAATGCATAAACAGGTACCTTAGGTCTTGAATCGAAACCACCGCGTGAAGAAGCACAAAAAGAGTATGAAGGATAACGCAAAGCCGAACCTGTGCGCAGGAAGGCTTCGGCATGATAGCAGAAAGGGAAACCGACTTAGAGATGAAAAGGCTATTTTAACCTCGATGGAATACTATAGAGTTATTAGCAAATGTAAAGGGCATGAGTGTAATTTTACACGAGCTGCGTCTCGTGCCTATAAATAGGTGAACAGTAACCCCGTACTGTTCATGGGGATTTGGCATTCGTTTTTGCGTCACGCTCATTGTCGGCGTTTCGAGACCGGGGGGTCCCTTGGGCCGACGAGTGAGTGTCGCCGCGTGCCCCAGCCCAGATGGGTCGAGCGCGAGGGCGAGCGCGAAGGGGGGAGAGCGAGGCGGCCGGAGACCGGCGTGAGAGAGGTGGGAATCCCACGGCCTTCGTGTTCGTCCCGCGCCCAGGTCGGGTGCGCTTGCAGTAGGGGGTTACAAGCGTCCACGCGGGAGAGGGAGCGAGCGGCCCCAAGCGAGCGCCTGTCTCGTCCTCATCCCCGCGCGGCCAACCCTCCCTAAGAGGGCCCTGGTCCTTCCTTTTATAGGCGTAAGGAGAGGATCCAGGTGTACAATGGGGGGTGTAGCAGAGTGCTACGTGTCTAGCGGAGGAGAGCTAGTGCCCTAAGTACATGCCGTTGTGGCAGCCGGAGAGATTTTGGCACCCAGCTGGTGTGATGTCGTGGCCGTCGGAGGAGCGATGGAGCCTGGCGGAGGGACAGCTGTCGGAGCGGTTGGGTCCTTGGTGACGTCCTCTTGCTTCCGTAAGGGGGGCTGAGAGCCACCGTCGTCACAGAGTACGCGGGGCGCCATCATTGCCTATCTGGCGGAGCTAGCCAGATGGGACGCCGGTCTTGTTCCCTGCGGCCCGAGTCAGCTCGGGGTAGGGTGATGATGGCGCCTCCTGTTGACGTGGCTGGCCTGCGCCCTAGGTTGGGCGATGTGGAGGCTCCTCCGAAGCCGAGGTCGAGTCTGTCTTCCGTGGCCGAGGCTGAGTCCGAGCCCTTGGGTTGGGCGAGGCGGAGGTCGTCGGCTGAGGCCAGGGCGGAGTCCGAGCCCTGGGGTCGGGCGACGCGGAGTTCGTCGTCTTCTGGGACTTAGCCCGAGTCCGAGCCCTGGGTCAGGCGGAGCGGAGTTCGCCGTCTTCCGGGACTTAGCCCGAGTCTGAGCCCTGGGTCGGGCGGAGCGGAGTTCGCCGTCTTCTGGGACTTAGCCCGATTCCGAGCCCTGGGTCGGGCGGAGCGGAGTTCGCCGTCTTCCGGGACTTAGCCTGAGTCCGAGCCCTGGGTCGGGCGAAGCGGAGTTCGCCATCTTCCGGGGCTGAGCCCAAGTCCGAGCCCTGGGTCGGGAAAAGCGGAGCTTCCTATGGTGCCTTCGGCAGGGCCTGACTGCCTGTCAGCCTCACTCTGTCAAATGGCACCGCAGTCGGAGTGGCGCAGGCGGCGCTGTCCTTCTGTCAGGCCGGTCAGTGGAGCGGCGAAGTGACGGCGGTCACTTCGGCTCTGCCGGGGGGCGCGCGTCAGGATAAAGGTGTCAGGCCACCTTTGCATTAAATGCTCCTGCGACTTGGTCGGTCGGTGCGGCGATTTAGTCAGGGTTGCTTCTTAGCGAAGGCAGGGCCTCGGGCGAGCCGGAAATATGTTCGCCGTTGGAGGGGGGCCTCGGGCGAGACGGAAATCCTCCGGGGTCGGCTGCCCTTGTCCGAGGCTAGGCTCGGGCGAGGCGTGATCGAGTCGCTCGAATGGACTGATCCCTGACTTAATCGCACCCATCAGGCCTTTGCAGCTTTATGCTGATGGGGGTTACCAGCTGAGAATTAGGAGTCTTGAGGGTACCCCTAATTATGGTCCCCGACAGTAGCCCCCGAGCCTCGAAGGGAGTGTTAACACACGCTTGGAGGCTTTCGTCGCACTTTTTTGCAAGGGGACCAGCCTTTCTCGGTTGCATTTTGTTCCGGTGGGTGCGCGCGAGCGCACCCGCCGGGTGTAGCCCCCGAGGCCTCGGAGGGGTGGTTTCACTCCTTCGAGGTCTTAATGCCTCGTGTAATGCTTCGGCTGGTCTGGTTGTTCCCTCATGCGAGCTGGCCGTAGCCCGGGTGTACGGTCGGGTCCCAAGTTCTCGGGCTGGTATGTTGACGCTGTCAACGGTTCGGCCAGAGCCGGGTTTGCGAGAGCAGCCCCCGAGCCTCTGCACAGGGCGAGAGGGCAATCAGGGACAGACTCGGCTTTTTTACATACGCCCCTGCGTCGCCTTTCCGCAAGGAGGAGGGGGGGAAAGCGCCATGTTGCCCTCGATGGGCGCCGAACATGGTGTCTCCGGTGAGCTGCAAGCGGGTAATCCGAGTGGACGTCCGTGCCCCGTTCGTTAGGGGTCGGCTAGGGGCCCAGAGGCACGCCCAAAAGTACCTGCGGGTGATCTGCCGGACCCGGTCCCCTGGCGACGGGGTCCGAGGGCTCGATGCCTCCCTCTGATGGGATTCCGTTACAAGATCGTTCCCGCTGGTCTCGGAAATGTCCTAGGGTACCTCGGGAGCGCAGCCCGAGCCTTGGTTATGTATCGAACGTACCCATGGTCATCCCTCACTCGGCGTATGAGGCGGCTGTGAACCCTTCGGGGGCCAACCTTCGAACCCCTGATCAGTAATGGGCGCGGAGCCCGAGTAGCCTGAGGCGGCCGTGGAACCCTTCGGGGGGCCGGCCTTCGAACCTCTGACCAGTAGTGGGTGTAGGGCCCACGCGATCTGAGGCGGCTGTCGAACCCTTCCGGGGGGCCAGCCTTCGAACCCCTGATCAGTAGGGAGGCTCGGAGCCTGGTTCCTTCACGGGGAAGGATCCTTTTCGGGGTATCCCCCTTTCCCGGTCTCTGTTGCAAGAGAGAGAAAGAGGAAAAAAGGAAAAGGATACGAAATCGAACGACGCGGCGTACCTTTACTGGCGCGGTCATTATGGCGAAGGCGAAGCGTCGCCCGCTTCTCCTGCCAGAGGCGCCGCCTGTCCCGCCGCGGAGTTAATGCGACGGGGCGAGTGGTTGGCGGGGCGGTCGTTGCGCGTGCGCGAGCCGTTCGAGGAACGGAACATGGGCGCGTTGTCTTCACGCCGTGAGAGAGGATTCTCTCGCTGCCCCCGGATGGGATGTGAGCTTGGCTGACGACGTGACTGCTGCTCCTGCCCGCCTGCCACCGTCATTACTGCCGGCCCATTTTTGGCCGCACTGACCGCCATGCCAGGCTGGCGCTGCTGGGTCGTGCGCTGGGTCGCCTCGAGTCGCGGTATTGGTTCCGCAGTCGAGGAGGCGCGGTGGTGGCGCAAGTGGCGGTGCAGTTGCATGCACGAAGCAGTCGGCGCGCCGGTTGCATGACGCGTGGGCCTGGGCCTCCAGGCTGGGCGTGTTGGGAGTCGGAGAAGCGCGCCCACTTGGTGTGGTTGCATGTCGCCTGCATGGCTGCCCGCCCCTCTCGCCCGTTAGTCTGGGCAAAAGTGGAGGGTCACTTGTAACCGCTGGGCGGACGTGTGCACCGCGCGCGGCGGTTTGGCTTCTTCTGCTCTGAGCCGGTTTGCATGACGTATGGGACCCAGCCCCCGCGCCGCAGGGGGGGACCTTGGAGTGTGTTGGAGAAGACTCAGCCCGCGACGGTTGGGGGCGCAAGTAGGGAGAGTCGCCTTTAAAAGGAGGGTGACCCCCTTCGGAAGGCGACCATGTCTTCGCGCTCCCTTATGCATCGTGTCTTTCCACCTTCCAAGCCCCCGGATGGGGGATACCCGCCGTCTTTTCGCCTCATCGTTGGAGGAACGCAACTCCGTGGGAGTTGGTACCTTTCAGCCATCGTTCGGCTTCAAGGATTTTCATCATGCAGCCCGGCTGCACCCCTCCGCCGGCGGTCACCCAAGATGGTGACCTCCAGCTTGATGGTGGGGGAAAGCGAGCCGGGCTGCGGCCTTGTTGGAACTTGCTCTCGGTCGCAAGGGGATCCAACAAGGGAGAACAGTGATGTCAACAGGGCACACGCGCAAGATGGCAAAAGCTCTGTTGATCTGGCCTCTCACGGGCACTGTGTGGGGGTATTTATAGGTACCTGAGCGTGCAACGCCTTGAGCTAAGGATGTATGTGCCCTCAGCTACCTAGATTATCCCCAGAATATTCCCATAAAGCGGGGTTACAGACCGTAATTACAGGGATGTCTTTACAAATCAGGCTCGTAACGCACGGCGGCCACGCGGGGCCCGTAACGATGGGCCGGATCACACGTGGGCCTCCGAGCTGGATGAGGCTGCACTGTGGGGTGCCCTTCGTCGCCAGTCTTCGTCTGGTGCGGTACATGCGAAGGGTGTCCCTACCTGTTTTGTCTCTGTTAGCTCAGCTGCTGCAGCGAAGGCTTCGAGCGAAGGGTGGCGCCTTTGCCTTCGCCCCAACATTTGCCCTCCGAGGGACCAGTTCGACAAAGTCACCTGGTGCCGAAGACGTCGCTAGATGGCGAAGACGCTGCCCTCGCTCGAAGTGGTCCTGCGGGGGTTTTTGATATGACCGTTGATTGACGGCGTACTGTTGGATTGCGGGTTTCCCGAAGCGTCGCGCCCTGTTGGATTGCGGGTTTCCCGAAGAGCCGCGCCCTGCCTATAAAAGGGGGCGGGGTCGGCGCTTTTCGAACTTCACCTTCCGCGCTCCGCGAAAACCCTAGCCGCCCTTTCCGCCGTCTTGCTGCTCGTCTGCCCGCCGCGCTCTTGTTCGCCGGAGATCTGGCTCGAGTGAAGCAGACCGCCCGCCGCCGCCGACGGTACGTAGCGATGCCGTCCTCGTCTTCTTCCGCTGCCGCTACACCACCGGTCGTTCCCTCGCCGCCGGCCGCCGCCTCGTCTGAGGAGACGCTGAGTAGTTCAATGGCGGAGGAGTTGCGCGCCGGTGACTCTGTTGACTTTGGCGTATCGCGGATGTCGTCGGTCCGCGTGCAAGATATGCAGCGGTTGGGTTACTTCGGCGGCGGAGTTGCTCGAGTCCCAGGGACGGAGGAAGTCCCCGAGCCGGAGGGCGAGTTGGTTGTTTTCGAGGCGTTCTTCGCCGCCGGACTCCGCTTGCCCGCACACCGATTTGTTGGCGAAGTCCTGCGCAAGTTCAACGTTCAAATACATCAGCTGACGCCGAATGCCATAGTGGCTCTGTCGAAGTACGTCTGGGCGACGACTTCGTACGGCGGACAGCCATCAGTCGAAGTCTTTGCGAAGTATTATTGTTTGCACTGGCAGAAGAGGATGATTGGAGACGAAGTCGCTCAGTTTGGTTCCTGCACATTCACGCCGAAGACCGGCAAAACCACGATGCAGGTAGTCGAGTTGGTTCCTTGCGCCCACAACAAGTGGGGCAACTGGAATGAATTTTGGTTTTACGTTGCTGAGGGCACCGTCGAAGGCCATGAGGGACTCCCCGTGTCCGAGATGTGCTCTCATTTTTACTCAGCGTACCCGCCCTTTGAAGTGGCGGAGGAGGATGTGGACGAAGGGGCCCTTCGGTGCGCCGCCGGCCTGAGCAGTGGGCGCGACTTGGTTGAAGAATTCGTGGCGTACGGGGTATGGCCCTTGGCGCATGGCTGGGCGTTGGGCGAAGTGTGCCCTCGCCAGATGCCTTTCCGTGGCGGTAGGGTGGTGCGGAGTCCCGCCTTCGCCCTGAATCTGCGAAACCGCGATCCGGCTGCCTTTGTGCGTGAGGCGGAGGATGGGGCGGTGCGGCTCGTTGGACGTTACGTGCCGAGGACAGAGGGCCAGCGCAGCTGGGAGATCCGCGGGTCGAATGACCGTTTGAACAGGGTTTTTGAATTAAATCAATTGCCATATGACGACTACCCTGGTCAAGACGATGTGGACCGCCGTGGGAAGAAACCGGCGGTGGAGACTGGAGACGACCCTGCGCCGGCGTGCGCCCCATCCTCTAAAAAGAGAAAATTAGGTACTACTATGGGAGGACTTGGGGTTTCTGATGGTTTTGCTAGAGAGTTGATGAGGACGTGCGCGGCCCCGGGGGAAAGGATGTCTTCGCCCGAGCTCCGGGAGTCTTCGGCTCGGATGCTGAGGGTTACCGGGGGTTGTTGGCCTAGGAATGTTCCTATCCCCCGCGCGGCTGGCAGGGACTTTTTTACATCTCGCATGGTTCGTGAATGGAGGGTTTTTCCTTACGGGCGGAATATTGCTGTTGTTGTGTCGGCAGTGATGGACAAGGATCGCCAGGGGGCTGCACAGAAGCGTCAGGCGGCTGTCAGGCTTGTTGAAGCCAGGCCGAAAAGGCAGCGAGGGGCTTCGAAGGCTGCGGGCCCCGGCGGAGGCCGGCCGCCGCTGGCGGCGAAGTCGGGCGTCCCTGCATCTAGCAAGGCGCCGGAGGCAACGGCAGGCGCCGGAGGCTCGAAATCGGCGAAGGCGGTGCCGCCGACCGGCAGAGTGGCGGAGGTGGCGAAGGCGGCCCGAGCGTTGTCGTTGTCGGGCAAACGTGTCGCCGACTTCGCCATCGATATTAGTGTGGAGGACTATCTTGGTGGTAAGTCGTTGGCTCTATTTATTTTTTATTTATATTATTTTTTTTATTCGTTGGTACGTCGCAGGGTCGGGCGAGGGCCAACTTGCTATGGTTGCGTCTGCCGCAGCGACCACGACGGCTGCCGCAGTGCCGAAGGCGAAGGGCGGGGCTCTTAGCGCCGGGAGCGAGGTGTCTGCCCTCGCGGTTGTCATGGATGAGGCGGGAGCTGCGACCCGCCGGCTGAAGGAGGTGACGGAGGCGCTGAGTCAGGTCCGCTGAGCCGGACTTCGCCCCCCCCTCTTTTTTTTATCGGCTTGCTGGTGTCACGGTCTTACGATTGCTCTGCAGGTGGCTGACTTCGCCAGCCGCACTGCGTCGGGGGCCCTCACGGCAGCTGTGGCTGCCGAAGTCGAGAGACTTCGGACACAACATGCTGACGCCGTCCGTGAGAAATCGGCCGCCGACAGCAAGTGTCACAAATTGGCGGACAAGGTGGCCACGCTGGAGGGAGAGAAGGCTGACCTCCGGCGCCAGTTGGCGGGGGAGAGGAGGGAGACCAACGAGGCTCTCGTTAAGGCGCAGGCTACGCAGGCGGAGGCTAACCTGGCGCGGGCGGAGGGCAATCTTGCCAGGGAGCGTGCCGAGCAGCTGCAGGAGCGGCTCACCGCCCTGGAGAGCCGCGTGGAGAGGGCCGAGGCCATGTCGCGCGCGGAGGCGGAGCGGACGCGCCAGCTGCTTGTAGATACATACAGTGGGCTGGGCGCGGGGACCGGTGATTTCGAAGTGCCGGACCGGGAGCCCGGACTTTGCTGCCTGGAGTGGGTGCAGGAGGAGTTGCAAGCACTCCCCACTGTCGTGGAGGGGTTTATGGCGTATGCCTCCCTGGTCACCTGCGAGGGGGCGATGAACGCGCTCTCCCGCGAAGGGTGTCGGCACTTCGAGGTCTTTGACCAAGCCGATGAAGATTTTGAGCGAGATATCTTTAAGGTTGAAGACCCCGTAGTGAAGGAATCCGCCGGAGCCCTCTACGACCGGATGTGGGGTCTGCATGGTCGCGAAGTGGTCAGGGAGCGGGCCGAGACGGCGAGGGCACAGGTAACGTTTTTGTTTGTTTGGTGTTTGTTGGATGTGGGCTGTGTGTGTGTTTGCTGAATTTTGTGTGTTTTGTCTTAGGCGGCGCGTGGCGAGAGGGTGGACGACTTCGGGGCGTTGAACAGCATGCTGTCTGACCCGGAGCCGATCCCGGCGGAGGCCGTACCTGGGGTCGCCCTGGAGCCGACCCCGGAGACAGCGGAAGACGCGCCGGGTGCCCCCGCGTCCAATGCGGCCGGCGAAGACCTGCCCGCGCCGAGTGCTGAACATCCCGCAGCGGTGGCGGCGGAAACAGCGGCGGAAGCAACGGCGGAGCCAACGGCGGAGGCTCCCGCAACGTCAGGGCCGTCGCAGGTGGCGTAGTGGGTGTAGAGGGTTAGGGAACTTTGTGTATGTTGCTGAATTTTGGTTGCTGCGTAGGTTCAAGATTTTGGGCCTGCGCACACGACCGCTACTACTAAATTTTTGGCGGCTTCGACCGCGGGAGATGGTAATGAATGTGGTGGATCTGCATCTGAGTGTTTTGATTGTGCTGACTCTGGGAGCTCGGTTGAGTGGACTGAGGAGTCGTCGGAGGAGGACTTGGACTATTTTGCGGCCTTGGATGTGGCTGCGGCGGAGGCTTCGCCGCACGTCGCGGACGCAGGAGATGCGCCAGGTCCTAGCACCGGGCGACGACGATGAAGGGCGATTGCGAAATGTAGAGTTAGTGGGGCGGAGGGGGCTCGGCTTCGCGTGAGTGGGGCTGGCCGGCAGGAACTGTTGTCTTTGTCGGCCGCCGTGAATACAGGTGAAGGGGAACTGCGAAGTCTTTTTGCGGGTGAGGAGCTTAAGATAATGTTTTTTAATTATAGGGAGATGGGAATTATTCCCAAGGTTGAGCCGATGTAGAGTGTGGTGCCCTCGCTTGTATATGTAGAGGCTTGTATGATGAAGTTGTGTGCCCTCGCTTGTATACGTTTGCGAAGGCGTTGTGTACCTTGTCTGGTTTGTTTTGTTGTGCTGATGTGATTATAGTTGGTCTTGGCGCGGACGGTTTGATGTTGTCGTTTCTGCCTTCGCGGATAATCTTCGCGATAGACTTTGGTTTTTTCGCGCTTGTGTTGGTCGGGCTGCACCCTTAGGCGACTTCTGCGCGGATAGTCCTCGCGATAGACTTTGGTTTTTTCGCACTTGTTGTGCTAGTCCGGCTCTTAGTGACAAGGTTCCCGGAACGTTGGGAACGAGGAACGGGAACGAGGAACGCGGTACGTCTGTTAAAGCAACATGGAACGTTGAGGGGTATACAGCTGATCGACGTTCATTCGATGCGTGGAACGTGTTCCCAACGATTTAGGAACGAAGTTAGGGAACGATTGTAATGGAACAGGGAACAATGCGTAATTAAAACAAGCAATGACACATACATAATATATAATATATGTATATATAACTGATAATGATGGGATCCCGATAATGATAAGTCATAGTGTCTTAGCTTATATATATATATATATATATATATATATATATATATATATATATATATATATATATATATATATATATAACGGTAACGATAATCACTTTCTTGCAAAGCCTAGATAGAAGAGTCTTCTGGATCAATGTCCCATTTAGCATGTGCGCCAAGCCATCTGTTGATCTTGACAAAAGTCGCAAATTGGAGTGGATGAAGACTAATTTATCTGCAGTGGTAGTGTTCATCCTATTGCGCTTGGTGTTATGGATATGGCTGAATGTGCTCCAAATTCTCTCGGCCGATGAACTGCTGATGGGTTGAGATAAAACTTTTTTTGCAACCTCAGCTAAATCTGGAGTCTCAGAACCATAACTTACCCACCATTCAATCGGCTCCATGGTAAATGCATCCAATTGAACAGGTGGCAGCGCAAACATTCCCTTCTTCATAATAAAAGTATTAAATTGTTCCCTCAAAACTTGTTGTTCCCTTGAAGAATCTGCAATTTTACTAAAAGCTTCAAGCACATTAGTCATAACCTCCTTATCTGTATTAGGAGGTTGCCTTATGGTGCCACCAGGAGCTGGGGTGTTGAGGTATTGTTGATGATAAAATTTTGGGCATAAGGCATATGCTAAGCAATGAAGGGGGAGATTCATCTTCTCCCAACGGCGCATAACAATACTTTCAACCTCAACAAAATCATCTTTATGCGGGTTATCATCTTTTGTCATTATATCTTTTATTTCACCAACCATGCAATCCATTCTCTCATAGATTTCTCCCATCTTTGGACCTTCTCCATCACTAAACCTTAATACGGAGTATATTGGCTCTGTGATAGCAATTATATTTTCAGCCTCCATCCAAAAGCTGTCATCATTTATTGTTAGGACAATGACCCTTGCTTGGTGCTTCACGTCATTAGTGCAAGTATTTATCCAATCTTTCCACTGCCTTGTGACTACTGTGGTGGCAAGTGCTTCTCTACATGTTATGAGTCTTTGAAGCAAAATGTAATGTGAAGCAAATCGAGTTTTTTTCACCTTAAGTAGGTCCAAACGAGAGTTGGTTCTAAACATTGCCAAACAATGGCAATGATTCTGAAAAAACTTGACAATGGCTTTTCCAGTCTTATATGTGTCAAGCATCCATGGAAATTTCACAGCAAAATCCTTGAATATAAGGTTTAGCGTGTGAACAACGCATGGGGCCCAAAAAATGTGCTTATGCACCTGTAATCAAACAAAGTATGATTAGAGAAAATCCAAGATAAAAACACTTGAAGGACAAAATATGTGACTTACTTTTTCAATTTCCTTTCCAGCTGCTTTGCAATTAGCAGCATTGTCCGTTACCACTTGAAGGACATTTCCTGGTCCAATTTCATCAATAGCCTTCAAGAGATATTGTGCAATAGCTTCACCTGTTTTTTCAACTCCAGAGAAATCTTCTGCATATAAGAAACATGAACCTCGACTGTTTGACGCAATCACATTGATTAGGGGCTTGTTTTTAATATCCGTCCATCCATCGGACACAACCGAAACACCTTGTGTCAACCTAATGCATGATTACAAGTGAGTTTTCGGGACAAAACCATACAATGAAAAGGCAATAAAATTAAGAACTTACCATGTATTTTTAAGTGGTGCTAAGTCGGTCTCCACACTTCTCTTGCATGCATCTAGGAGAGTTGTCCTTGCCTTTTCACTCGACGGGCCTTTATAATCTTTTGGACCATTTTTATTGCCATTATCATTTGTGAAAATTGAGGGCTCCTCAACACATTGAATGGAATACCGTTGGCACATAAAAATTTGGTAATTTCCATATCGACAGATTCTCTTTGGGCTACTCCAAACGATTTTGCCAACGGATTCGGAGTGGACGTCCCTGATGTTGATCTCATATGATATCCTTTACTATCAGCTTCTTTCACCTTTTCCCGCAAAGCTTTGCTCTTGTTGGGATCGTTTTGCAATGACATACAACGAGCAATTTGTGCCTTTTTACCAGGTAATGGACCAAGCAAATGAACACGAACTCTAGTTAAACTACCTTTGTACGATTTCTTGCAATGTTTACACTGCCACTCCTTTGTTCCACCAACATTTTTTCCACTCGGAACACCAATAATATTAATTTCATCTAGTAGTGGATGTCTCATACCAGTAGCCGCAACCGTAGCCCCATCTTCGTCACCGCTGTCTGCGTCAGCATCTTGGATATCTACAGGCACATCTTGGACGATTTGCACATCATCATCTTCTTTTTCATCTGCACGCTTTCTTTTGCTTGATGAACCGAAAACCATGTCTGCGACTGCGGTATTCAGACTCTGAGTTGGGCTGTTGTGGCACTGTACTACGGTATTGTGAGGAGGTCTATAAGTCTATTTAAATAACAGCGTAGCCTGTACGCGTCCAAGTCCCAGTGACCCAGTCCATTCCTCTTCCTACACGGCGGCGGCCGGCAATCTCCAGTTCTCCACTACTCCACTCCCAGTCCATTCCCAACGCGGCGAGCGGCTGGCATCCCACGCTTCCTCTTCCCCCACTGCAACGCGGCGAGCGGCTGGCTGCTGGCATCCCACGCTTCCTCTTCCCCCACTGCAACGCGTCTAACCCTACGCTTCCTCTTCCACCGACGACGCACGAACAGAGTGGTCCTCTTCCACGGGCGGCATACTTCAGCGCGGCCGATTCCCCTTCCTCTTCCACGCGGTTCGATTCCTCTCCCCCTTCCTCTTCCCTTCCTCTTACCTTCCTCTTCCATCGCGCGGTCGGTCCCAGCGCTTCCCTTCCTCTTCCATCACGCGGTCGGTCCCAGACTCCCAGCGCTTCCCTTCCCCTTCCATCGCGCGGCCGGTCCCAACGCGGTGGTCGGACGACGGCAGCGCGGCCGCCGGACGACGCATCACCCAGCGCGGCATCGTCCCAGCGCGACGACCGCACGACGCATCACCCAGCGCGGCGACCGGAGTTGGACGACGACAGCGCGGCGGCGCGGCTTCCTCACGGTACGCGTTCCTAACCTTGAAAATCTACGTTCCGCGACCGTTTCTTGATGTGTTCCGCGACGTTCCCGTTCCTCGTTTCGGGACGAAGTTCCCGGAACGCGGTACGCGGCGTCGTTCCGCGTTCCCTGTCACTAAGGTCCGGCTGCACCCGTAGGCGACTTCTGCGCGGATAGTCTTCGCGATGGACTTTCGTTTTTTCGCACTTGTTGTGCTAGTCCGGCTGCACCCTTAGGCGACTTCTGCGCAGATAGTCTTCGCGATAGACTTTGGTTTTTCCGCACTTGTTGTGCTAGTCCGGCTGCACCCTTAGGCGACTTCTGCGCGGATAGTCTTCGCGATAGACTCTGGTTTTTCCGCACTTGTTGTGCTAGTCCGGCTGCACCCGTAGGCGACTTCTGCGCGGATAGTCTTCGCGATGGACTTTCGTTTTTTCGCACTTGTTGTGCTAGTCCGGCTGCACCCTTAGGCGACTTCTGCGCGGATAGTCTTCGCGATAGACTTTGGTTTTTCCGCACTTGTTGTGCTAGTCCGGCTGCACCCTTAGGCGACTTCTGCGCGGATAGTCTTCGCGATAGACTCTGGTTTTTCCGCACTTGTTGTGCTAGTCCGGCTGCACCCTTAGGCGACTTCTGCACGGATTTGTCGCACGCGAGGGTGGCTAACGCTTAGCCTCGCGGTGACCACGTGTTGGTCGAATGTCGAAGACCGTCGTCGCGGTCTTTTTTCGACGCATGTTTTTGCGGGGGATTTTTCACACATATATTACATGGCTCCGCCTCGTTAAAAACCTCACCCCCCGGGAGGAAAAGAGTGTGGGCCGGTACAGGATTGTTTTTGCGAATTACAAAGGCAAAATCAGCCCCGAGGAGTCAAACAAAAAATTTACGGAGGTTGTCGACGTTCCAGGAGTGCTCCAGGTCCTCGTTGTTTGGTGTTGTGAGCCTGTACGCACTGGGGGAAGCTTTTGTCTTGACTATAAAGGGGCCCTCCCACCTGGGCTCCAGCTTGCCCTTGGACTCCGTCCGAGCTGTTCGGACGAGTACGAGGTCCCCCTCGCTGAACTCCCTCGGGATGACTGAGTGGTCGCGCCATGCTTTGGTCTGGGCTTGATATTTGTTTAGGGCCTGTAGGGCGAAGACTCGGTCTCCGTCAATGAGATCCTTTGAAGTTGGCTCGTCCACGTTGGGGACGGCTGACGGGACTGTTCGCGGGGACCCATGCTTTATTTCTTGCGGGGTCATGGCCTCCGATCCATATAGAAGGCGGAATGGAGTAAACCCGGTCGCCCTGCACTCAGTCGTGTTTAGTGCCCAGACTGCCTCAGGTAACAAATCGGTCCATCTGCCCTTCTTTTCATCAAGGAGCATTTTCTTGACAGCTGTGAAGATTTTCCCGTTGGCGCGTTCCACGACCCCGTTGGACTGCGGATGATAGACTGAGGCGAAGGCAAGCTTGGTGCCAATGGAGAAACAAAAATCTTTGAAGTCTTGGTTGTCAAACTGCTTGTCGTTGTCAACTGTTAGTTCGGACGGTACTCCGAAGCGGCAAACAATGATCTGCCAGAAGAATTTTTGGGCAGTCTTTGATGTTATTGTAGAGACAGCCCGCGCCTCGATCCATTTGGTGAAGTACTCGACAGCGACGAAGGCGAACTTAAGGTTCCCCTGAGCGGTGGGCAGGGGCCCGACGATGTCCAGGCCCCAGCGTTGGAGAGGCCATGTATGGGCGATCAGCTTTGTATACTGCGAGGGGCTGCCTGACCGAGGAGAAAACTTCTGGCAGGCTTCGCAAGACCGTGTGACCCGATTTGCGGCGCAGATCATTGCGGGCCAGTAAAAGCCCTGGCGGATCACCTTAGCAGCTAGGGCCCTTGGCCCTGCGTGTGAGCCGCACGTGCCACTGTGGACTTCACGTAGGATCTGCATGCCTTCGGCTTCAGTGACGCACTTAAGCATTGGCTGACTGACCCCTTTTTTGTAGAGTTGGCCTTCAATCAGTGCGAAGTCTCGGCCTCGATGTTTGAGGCGCTTGGCCTCACTGATGTCGGCTGGATGATAATACCCCTGTAGGAACAGGGTTATTGGTGCCCGCCAGTCCTCGGTCATGATAAGGTTGACTATGCGGTGGCCCTCGCTGTCATTGGTTATTTGGAGCCCTTCGGGGCTCCGGACGGCTGGCGTGCCGATGACATGAAAGAACACGTCGGAGGGCAGAGTTTCGCCCCTGGCGGCAGCCTTGGCCAATGCGTCGGCCTCTTCATTCTTGGCCCGATCCACATGCTGCAAGGTGAACCCCTTGAATTGCCTCTCGAGACTTTGAATGGTCGCGAGGTACTGCATGAGCGCGGGGTCCTTTGCTGCATAGTCTTTCTCGACTTGGCCGGCAACTACCTTGGAGTCTGTTTTGATGATGCAGGTGGTGGCTACGAGGGCCCTTAGCTTGCGGAGGCCGAGGATGACTGCTTCGTATTCTGCTATATTATTTGTGCATCTGTCGGATTCCAGATTGAAGCTGAGTCGTGCTGCATATCTGTGCTTGACCCCGACTGGTGAGGTGATGACTGCAGCGACGCCTGCCCCCGCATGGCACCATGCGCCGTCGCAGTGGATCGTCCAAACCTTCTCTGCGGATGGGTCTGGCTGTGTTGTTGGCCCCGTCCAGTCGACGACGAAGTCTGCGAGGACTTGAGACTTGATAGCTGTCCTGGGCTCGAAGCAGATGTGGTAGCCGGAGAGTTCGGCCGCCCACTTGGTGATCCTCACTGACGCCTCTGGGTTTCTGAATAATTCGTCGAGTCCCCTGTTTGAGGTGACTAGGACCTTGAATGCTTCAAAGTAATGGCGCAGTTTGCGCGACGACATGACGACTGCGTAGGCAATCTTCTCCAGCTCTGTCATGTTGCACTTGGACGGTGTCAGCACTTCGGAGACATAGTATACGGGGCACTGCCGGACCATGCCCTCGACTGTCTGCTCTTGCACTAGTGCCGCGCTGACCGCATGTGGCGAAGCCGCAACGTAGAGCAGCAGGGGGAGCGAGGGGTTGGGGCTGGTGAGGACGGCCAACTCTGTCAGGTACTGTTTTAATGAGGCGAAGGCCGCCGCATGCTCTGGTCCCCAGGCGAAGTCCTTTGCACCACGGAGTGTCTTGAGGAAGGGGAGACTTCGCTCGGCGGACCTGGAGATGAATCTGTTGAGAGCGGCCAATCTGCCTGTCAGGCGTTGGACGTCCCTGACGGACTGCGGAGGCGTCATGTCTAGGATGGCCTGAATCTTGGTTGGGTTGGCCTCGATGCCGCGGTGTGATACCAGGTAGCCCAATATTTTGCCTTGGCGAACGCCAAAGACGCACTTTTCCGGGTTTAAGCGGAGTTGTGCGTCTCGCATGTTCGCGAATGTTTCGGCGAGGTCGGCGAGGTGGTCCTCCTTGCTCTTGCTGGCGACGACGATGTCGTCCACATATGTGAATATGTTTCTGCCCACTTGCCCCTCGAGCACAGTTTTGGTAAGCCGGGAGAAGGTGGACCCGGCGTTCTTGAGTCCCTCCGGCATTCTAATGAAGCAATATGTGCCGAAGGGTGTTATAAAGCTGGTGCTAGCCTTGTCTTCTTCCTTCATGTATATCTGGTGGTAGCCGGAGAAGCAATCGAGGAGAGACATGACCTCGCATCCGGCCACGCTATCGACTATTTTGTCGATCCGCGGCAACGGGAAGTTGTCCTTTGGGCAAGCTTTATTGAGACTGGTGAAGTCGATGCACATTCGCCACTTCCCGCTCTTTTTCTGCACCATTACGACATTGGAGAGCCATGTGGGGTAAGCCACCGGCTCGATGAATTTGGCTTCCAGGAGGCGGTGCACTTCTGCCTTGGCGGCCTCCATCTTCTCGTCGGACATCTTGCGAAGCCGCTGCTTTTTCGGCCGTACCGAAGGGTCGATTCCCAAACTGTGCTCAATTATTGAATGGCTAACCCCGACCAGATCGAGGGCCGACCAGGCGAAGACATCTTTGTTCTTGGTCAGGCAGCAGAGGAGCTTCTCTTCTTCATGCGAAGTAAGGTCTTCGCTGATAATGACTGTTTGCCTGGGCGTGGCCTGGTCGAGGGGGACAATCTTGGTCCCGTCGTTGCTCTGCAGCTGGGCCTTGTCGTGCTGCTTATTGGTTGGGCTGGCAGGCGCGGGGACCTCGCGTTGGGCCGTGAGGCAGTGCACGTTTCTTTGACCGGGCACGAAGTCCCGCTCTATGTTGCGCGCAGTCTGTTGATTGCCGAAGACTGTGATGACGCCTGACGGACCTGGTATCTTCATACATAGGTACAGTCCGTGAATGGCTGCTTCGAACTTATTAATGGAGCCCCGGCCCATGATGGCATTGTAAGGATATACCATGTCCACAATGTCGAAGGTTATTTGCTCGCTTCGGGCATTGGGTGCTACACCGAAGGAGAGAGGCAGCTCTATTTTGCCGACGGGGAAGGTGCCCTTGCCACCGAAGCCATACAGCGGATTGTCCGAAGGCTTAAGCAGGCTGTGGCTTATGCCCATGCGATCGAAGGCGTGGAGGAAGATGATGTCCGCCTGACTGCCGTTGTCAACTAGGACTTTGTGCAGGTCCCAGTCTGCCACGCTGCAATTGATAACCATGGCGTCACAGTGGGGGGCGCTGCGCAGGTCGATGTCCCGTGCGTCAAAGGTTAGCGGTATGTGGGACCACTTTGTCTGCACGACTGGGCCCGTGACGGCGACATGGTTGATGCTGCGATAATGGTCCCGCTTCTGCCGCTTGGTATCGAAGTCAGTGCTGGACCCCCCAGTTATCATGTGGATGACTCCGCGATATGGTTGATCGGCAAAGTCTTCCTGCTTTGGAGCATGGGGGATGTTTTGATGTTGCTGGTGTGGTGGTGGGGGTGGAGGAGGTACGATTTGTACTTCCTGATGGTGTTGGTAAGCGTGGTGCGGTGGATGCGGGGCGGGAGCGTGGATATATGGTGGAGGGGGTTGCTGGTAATTGTGCGCGACAATTCTGGGGTTGTCGACTGGCTGCGCCCGTGCCATTCTGTCTCTGGTAGCCTTCGTTTCGGGGCAGTCTTTGGTTTGGTGGGCGCAGTCTTCGCCATGGAAGAGGCAGTAGAATCGGCGCGGCGGCTGCGCACGCCCTCGGCCCCTACCACGAGTGCCATTTCCGCGACCCTAGGGGGATATTCCTGGCGGCGAGGGGGGTCAGCAGCGGGATGCTGGTTGGCGATGTTGTGCACTTGCTGCTGGTTGCGGCCGTCTCGACCGGAGTCTGGCTGCGGAGTCCTTGTCCACGTGCGGCTGGACTGTGGAGCATCTTTTGGCTTCCTTTGGGACTCAATCTTGCGCTGGTGGAGCTCTTCGGATCTGGCGTACTTTTCAAACAACTGATATAACTCCTGGAGGTTCTTTGGCGGATCTCTGATGCAGTGGCTGTAAAGGACGCCGGCGCGAAGGCCACTGATAGCATAGTGGATGGCAATCTGGTCATCGACTGAGGGCAGCTGTGATTTGAGTGTTAAAAATTTGCGGTAATACTCCCTCAGAGTCTCCTTTTCCAGCTGCTTGCAGAGCGAGAGTTCAGCCAGTGCGTCGGTGTCTGGGCGGTACCCTTGGAAGTTGAGCAGGAACTTGTCCCGGAGACTTCTCCAGGAATCGATGGACAGCGGAGGCAACCTGGTGAACCAGGTGAGTGCCGGGCCCTCGAGGGCGATGATGAAAGACTTCGCCATTGTGGCATCGTCCCCTCCGGAAGATGCAACGGCGACCTGAGAACTCATTATGTATTGAGTTGGGTCGGTGCTGCCATTGTACTTGGGATAGGTCCCTGCCCGGAAGTTAGCTGGCCAAGGCGTCACTTGCAGGTGTGGCGCCAGGGGACTTCGCTCATCGAGATAGTTGACCCCTTGGAATGGTGCGGCGTGCGGGAAGGTGTGGTCGCGCTGGGGGAAACGCGGGTCCTCTGGTTGCGCGCGGTGTTGCAGGGGTGGCCCATGCTGCAGGCCGAGGTGGCCTTCGCGCGCGTCTTCGAGTTGTGCGCGCTGCTGGAGGGGTGCCTCGTGCTGCAGGCCGGGATGGCCTTCGCGCTGCATCAGCGCAATCTCCCGCTCGAGTTCTTGAGCCTTCTGCTCTTCGTCGCGTATCATTTGCCGCACTTTGGCTAGTGCGGACACACGCTGGCGCTTGGCCTCCAGTATCTGCTTCTGCCTCTGGGGATTGCGGTTCTTGAGGCGCAGGGCGCGCAGCTGTAGCTGTTCTTCTGCTGAGACGCTGAGGACTTCACCGTCCTCGGTGAGGTCTGCGCCCTCCGGTGGTGCGAAGCCTGAGGGCAGTTGTGATTGTCCCTCAGGGTCGCAGGTGCGGAGGGTGTCGTCTTCAGTGGCCTCTTGGTGGGTGGAGTGGGTGAGGGCGAGGGCCTTGCCCTTTCTTGCGGCGAGCAGTGCTGCCTTCGCAGCCTCGTCAGCCTTCGGGTTAGCTCTCTTGGGTGCCATCGCAGGTGATTTTCTCGTAGCACGAACGGTGGGCGCCAAATGTTGGAACTTGCTCTCGGTCGCAAGGGGATCCAACAAGGGAGAACAGTGATGTCAACAGGGCACACGCGCAAGATGGCAAAAGCTCTGTTGATCTGGCCTCTCACGGGCACTGTGCGGGGGTATTTATAGGTACCTGAGCGCGCAACGCCTTGAGCTAAGGACGTATGTGCCCTCAGCTATCTAGATTATCCCCAGAATATTCCCATAAAGCGGGGTTACAGACCGTAATTACAGGGATGTCTTTACAAATCAGGCCCGTAACGCACGGCGGCCACGCGGGGCCCGTAACGATGGGCCGGATCACACGTGGGCCTCCAAGCTGGATGAGGCTGCACTGTGGGGTGCCCTTCGTCGCCAGTCTTCGTCTGGTGCAGTACATGCGAAGGGTGTCCCTGCCTGTTTTGTCTCTGTTAGCTCAGCTGCTGCAGCGAAGGCTTCGAGCGAAGGGTGGCGCCTTTGCCTTCGCCCCAACAGGCCTCTACCCCTCCCTCAGCCTCAAGGATTTTCATCACCAGGGCTGGGGAGGGGAGTGTGCCGAGTTGGGGTCGGCCCCTGCGTGGGCGGTGGCCCGCTCCTTCACTCAGTGATCGGAGGGAAGGGCGGTCGTCGTCCGTGGCGCCGGCAGCTGCACCGTGCCTGGCTCTCGGACGCGAGTGGCTTCGGAGCCG
Organism: Zea mays; assembly: GCF_902167145.1. Taxonomy (NCBI): domain Eukaryota; kingdom Viridiplantae; phylum Streptophyta; class Magnoliopsida; order Poales; family Poaceae; genus Zea; species Zea mays. The sequence goes on from NC_050096.1 coordinate 143,549,907, forward strand.
CTCGCGGCGCCAGTGTCTGCCACGGCAGCTGGAAGAGGTTCTTCCGCCGACGAGATAGCCAGGGCCGGCCACGGACCAACCTCCAACTCTACGGCCTTCTGCCCGTCCTTGCCTCACGAGTTTGGGCATGGGCGGGGGCCTCTTGGCAGCAGCATCCACCCTGAGGTCAGTGCTGCCGCTGTTCGGCCCCCCGGAGCAGAAGTCGTCGTCGTCGCTGCTGCTGGAGCGGGCGATGGCGCGCCATTCGTCGGTCTTCTGTTGCTCCGCAGGCCCTCCCCCATCGAGTGGGGTTGTTCGTACCTGCGGAGGGGGAACCGGAGTTCCGTTTGTAATGGCACTTTGGATGCCAGTGTTTTTTGTTCATTGTGGCTGTCGAGGCCTGAACATGTATGTAATTTTGGCACGGAGCCGTGTTTTTTCCTCATTTTCGAGCACTAAGACTCGCCTGTTGGTTGTCTGAACCGCTTCACCAAGCGTGAGTCGCCCCGTGTCAAGGTGACGAGTGAGGTATCCGTATCCCGAAGGCGTAGGAGTCCCTCGGCTCGGTCGGCCTTGTTGTCTGAGGCTTCTCTAGCTTAGTTAAAGGGACCCCTTGGCCGCTCTTCGATGAGCCGAGGCCAGGGGTAGCGATATCAGCATGAACAGGGGCGGAGTTGGCTCGAAAAGGAAACCTGGTTGGCCGGAGCCCAGCCGGGTCGTCCGTTAGCGGGACCGACGCCGGAGTTGACCAGCCGAGGCCTCGGGTCGGGCTGGCGCCCTTGGAAGATGGTTGGCCGAGGCCCCCGGGGTGACCGGCCGAGCCGGGCCAGATTTCCGGAGAAGACCCTGGCAGCGATTGCCCGGGTGTGGCGATGACGTCGTCCTTTAGAGCGGAGATCCTTGGACCGCGTCGCCGTCCAAGGCTAGGTCGGACCTCGCCGAAGGTGTCGTCGATGCCGAGGGTGCTGCTGCCCCCTTCCAGCGTCAAGACCCGAGCCTGCAGGATCAGATTGTCTTGTAGCGTGTGTCTCCTGTGGCCGCTGAGGCCAGAACACACACCCTCGCTGTGTTGTAAAGCTGCGTCTCTTTTCCTCTTGTTTCGAGTATCTAGACTTTTTTGTCGGCAACAGGGATGTTTGTGCGAGCGAGAGTTGCTTCTCTCGGAAGGTGATGAGTGAGGTATCCGTATCCCGGAGGCGTAGGAGTCCCTCGGCTCGGTCGGCCTTGTCGCTTACGCGCACTTTTACCCGTCCATGAGGCTCTGTCACCGACTCAGTCGAGAAGGCTCGAAGGATCGCTTCGTCAGAAGAACTTCCAAACGTGAAGACTTGTTCGGTCCGCGGAACCACTTATCCGAACGTGAGTTACTTATCGCAGAAGGTGATGAGTGAGGTATCCGTATCCCGGAGGCGTAGGAGTCCCTCGGCTCGGTCAGCCTTGGTTGCTTACGTGTACTCCGTCATTTTCGGGATCCACTTTTCGAAGTAGTCAAAAAGCACGAAAGATATTCTGGCAGAAGAGATCTTTTTTCGAGGAAAATTTCAACGCAGAGGGGGTTCCCCCCCTTTTAGCCCCCGTGGGAGGGTCGGGCTTTGCCGAGGCGAGGCCGACCCTTCCTTGATGACTAAACTTTGCGTGGGTGCGAGGTATATGAACAACTTGAAAACATCTTAAAGGTAGAAGCGACGTAGTTGTTGGATGATCCAAGCGTTGTCGTAGACCTCGCCTTGACTGTTGGCCAGCTTGTACGTTCCGGGCTTCAGAACCTTGGCGATGACGAACGGTCCCTCCCAGGGGGGCGTGAGCTTGTGCCTCCCTCGGGCGTCTTGTCGCAGCCGAAGCACCAGGTCGCCCACCTGGAGGTCTCGGGACCGGACCCCTCGGGCGTGGTAGCGTCGCAGGGACTGCTGGTACCGCGCCGAGTGTAGTAAGGCCTTGTCCCGAGCCTCTTCCAGCTGGTCCAGCGAGTCTTCTCGGCTAGCTTGGTTGCTTTGATCGCTGTAGGCCCTCGTCCTCGGGGAGCCATATTCCAGGTCTGTGGGCAAGACGGCCTCGGCCCCGTAGACTAGGAAGAACGGCGTGAAACCCGTGGCTCGGCTCGGCGTTGTCCTCAGGCTCCAGACCACCGAGGGGAGTTCCTTCATCCATCGCTTGCCGAATTTGTTGAGGTCGTTGTAAATCCGAGGCTTGAGCCCCTGTAGAATCATGTCGTTGGCACGCTCTACTTGCCCATTTGACATGGGATGAGCCACGACGGCCCAGTCCACCCGGATGTGGTGATCCTCGCAGAAGTCCAAGAACTTTCTGCCGGTGAACTGGGTGCCGTTGTCGGTGATGATGGAGTTCGGGACCCCGAAGCGATGGATGATGTTGGTGAAGAACGCCACCGCCTGCTCGGACCTGATGCTGTTCAGAGGTCGGACCTCGATCCACTTGGAGAATTTGTCGATGGCGACCAGCAGGTGCGTGTAGCCCCCGGGCGCCTTCTGCAAGGGGCCGACGAGGTCTAGACCCCACACAGCAAAAGGCCAGGTGATGGGTATCGTCTGTAGAGCCTGAGCGGGTAGGTGGGTCTGCTTCGCATAGAATTGACACCCTTCGCAGGTGCGGACAATTCTAGTGGCGTCGGCCACCGCTGTCGGCCAGTAGAAGCCTTGTCGAAAAGCATTCCCAACAAGGGCTCGAGGCGCTGCGTGATGGCCGCAAGCCCCCAAGTGTATCTCTCGCAGGAGTTCCTGACCTTCGGCGACGGAGATGCATCGCTGAAGGATGCCTGAAGGGCTGCGGTGGTAGAGCTCCTTCTCTTCGCCCAGCAAGACGAACGACTTGGCGCGCCGCGCCACCCGCCGAGCCTCAGCTCGGTCGAGGGGTAGCTCTCCTTGGTAGAGATATCGCAGGTACGGGGTCTGCCAGTCTCGATCAGGCGTGGCCCCGCTTCGCTCCTCCTCGACGCGCAGTGCCTCTCCCTCGGGGGCCGAGGGTACCTCGGGCTGAACCGAGGGCGCCTCGGGCCGAGCTGAGGGTGCCTCGAGCTGTGCCGAGGGTACCTCGGGCTGAGCCGAGGGTACCTCAGACTGGGCCGAGGGCGCCTCAGGCTCGGGCGTGTCGTCGATCTTGACGGAGGGTTGATGCAGATCCCGGGAGAAGACGTCCGGGGGAACCGTTGTTCGCCCCGAGGCTATTTTAGCCAGCTCGTCCGCAGTCTCGTTGTAGCACCGAGCGATGTGGTTCAGCTCGAGCCCGTAGAACTTGTCTTCTAGGCGCCGAACCTCATCGCAGTAGGCCTCCATCTTCGGGTCGCGGCAGTGGGAGTTCTTCATGACTTGGTCGATGACGAGCTGCGAGTAACCACGGGCGTCGAGGCGCCGGACCCCTAGCTCGATGGCGATTCGCAACCCGTTGACCAGAGCCTCATACTCAGCCACATTGTTGGACACCGGGAAGTGGAGGCGTAGCACATAGCGTAGGTGTTTCCCGAGGGGCGAGATGAAGAGTAGGCCTGCGCCGGCTCCCGTCTTCATCAACGACCCGTCGAAAAACATGGTCCAGAGCTCCGGTTGGATCGGAGCCGTCGGTAGCTGGGTGTCGACCCATTCGGCTACGAAGTCCGCCAAGACCTGGGACTTGATGGCCTTCCGAGGGGCGAACGAGATTGTCTCGCCCATGATTTCCACCGCCCACTTTGCAATCCTACCCGAGGCCTCCCGGCACTGGATGATCTCCCCCAGGGGGAAGGATGACACCACAGTTACCGGATGAGACTCGAAGTAGTGTCGCAACTTCCGCCGCGTCAGGATCACTGCATACAGCAGCTTCTGAACTTGTGGGTAGCGGATCTTGGTTTCGGACAGTACCTCGCTGACGAAGTAAACTGGCCTCTGAACGGGCAATGTATGCCCCTCTTCTTGCCTCTCGACCACAATCGCGGCGCTAACCACATGAGTGGTCGCGGCGACGTAGACCAGGAGGGCTTCTCTGTCAGCTGGAGGCACCAAGATAGGCGCCTTTGTGAGGAGCGCCTTCAAGTTCCCAAGAGCTTCTTCGGCCTCAGGGGTCCAAGTGAAGCACTTGGCCTTCCTTAAGAGGCGGTACAGAGGTAGACCTCTTTTGCCGAGGCGTGAGATGAAACGGCTCAGAGCCGCGAGACATCCCATGACCCTCTATACGCCTTTCAAGTCCTTGATGGGCCCCATGCTGGTGATGGCTGCGATCTTCTCCGGGTTGGCTTCGATGCCCCGCTCGGAGACGATGAACCCCAAGAGCATGCCTCGGGGCACCCCGAAGACACACTTCTCGGGATTGAGCTTGACGCCTTTCGCCTTGAGACATCGGAATTTCACTTCAAGGTCAGAAAGGAGGTCGGAAGCTTTCCTCGTCTTGACTACGATGTCATCGACGTAGGCCTCGACCGTGCGACCGATGTGTTCGCCGAACACATGGTTCATGCACCGCTGGTACGTCGCGCCCGCATTCCTCAAGCCGAACGGCATGGTGACATAGCAGTACATGCCGAAGGGCGTGATGAAAGAAGTCGCGAGCTGGTCGGACTCTTTCATCCTGATTTGATGATACCCTGAGTAGGCATCGAGGAAAGACAGGGTTTCACACCCAGCGGTGGAATCCACGATTTGATCGATGCAAGGCAGAGGGTAGGGAACCTTCGGACATGCTTTGTTGAGACCTGTGTAGTCTACACACATCCACCATTTCCCCCCTTTCTTTCTCACAAGCACAGGGTTGGCAAGCCATTCGGGATGGAATACCTCTTTGATGAACCCTGCCGCCATTAGCTTGTGGATCTCCTCGCCTATCGCTCTGCGCTTCTCCTCGTCGAATCGGCGCAGAGGCTGCTTGACGGGTCGGGCTCCGGCCCGAATATCCAGCGAGTGCTCGGCGACATCCCTCGGTATGCCGGGCATGTCCGAGGGACTCCACGCGAAGACGTCGGCGTTCGCGCGGAGGAAGTCGACGAGCACTGCTTCCTATTTGGGATCGAGCCCAGAGCCGATCCGGATTTGCTTGGAGGCGTCGCCGCTGGGGTCGAGGGGGACGGCCTTAACCGTCTCCACTGGCTCAAAGTTGCCGGCATGACGTTTCACGTCTGGCACCTCCTTAGAGAGGCTTTCCAGGTCGGCGATGAGGGCCTCGGACTCGGCGAGGGCCTCGGCGTACTCCACGCACTCCACGTCGAACGCGTGCTTGTACGTGGGGCCGACGGTGATGACCCCGTTGGGGCCCGACATCTTGAGCTTCAGGTAGGTGTAGTTGGGGACGGCCATGAACTTCGCGTAGCATGGCCTTCCCAGTACCGCGTGGTAGGTTCCTCGGAACCCGACCACCTCGAACGTCAGGGTCTCCCTTCGGAAGTTGGAGGGCGTTCCGAAGCAGACTAGAAGGTCAAGTTGTCCGAGGGGCTGGACGTGTTTCCCGAGAATGATCCCATGGAAGGGCGCAGCGCCTGCTCGGACGGAGGACAGATCAACACGCAGGAGCCTGAGGGTCTCAGCGTAGAGGATGTTGAGGTTGCAGCCTCCATCCATAAGGACCTTGGTGAGCCTGACGTCGCCGATGACGGGGTCGACGACGAGCGGGTATTTCCCCGGCCTCGGCACGTGGTCGGGGTGGTCGGCTTGGTCGAAGGTGATGGGCTTGTCGGACCAGTCTAGGTAGACTGGCGCCGCCACCTTCACCGAGCAGACCTCCTGGCGCTCTTACTTGCGATGCCGAGCCGAGGCATTCGCCGCTTGCCCACCGTAGATCATGAAGCAGTCGCGGACCTTGGGGAACTCTCCTGCTTGGTGATCTTCCTTTTTGTCGTCGTCGCGGGCCCTGCCACCCTCCGCGGGTGGCCCGGCCCTATGGAAGTGGCGCCGAAGCATGACGCACTCCTCAAGGGTGTGCTTGACGGGCCCCTGATGATAGGGGCACGGCTCCTTGAGCATCTTGTCTAAGAGGTTGGCACCTCCGGGGGGCTTCCGAGGTTTCTTGTACTCGGCGGCGGCGACAAGGTCCGCGTCGGCGGCGTCGTGTTTCGCTTGCGACTTCTTCTTGCCTTTCTTCTTGGTGCCGCGCTGAGTCGACGCCTCGGGAGCATCCTCCGATGGGCGGCCCTGGGGCTGCTTGTCCTTTCGGAAGATAGCCTCGACCGCCTCCTGGCCGGAGGCGAACCTGGTGGCGATGTCCATCAGCTCGCTCGCCCTGGTGGGGGTTTTGCGACCCAACTTGCTCACCAGGTCACGGCAGGTGGTGCCGGCGAGGAACGCGCCGATGACATCCGAGTCGGTGATGTTGGGCAGCTCGGTGCGCTGCTTCGAGAATCGCCGGATGTAGTCCCGGAGAGACTCTCCCGGCTGCTGCCGGCAGCTTCGGAGGTCCCAGGAATTCCCAGGGCACACGTACGTGCCCTGGAAATTGTCGGCGAAGGCTTGTACTACGTCGTCCCAGTTGGAGATCTGCCCCGGAGGCAGGTGCTCCAACCAGGCGCGAGCGGTGTCGGAGAGGAACAGGGGGAGGTTGCGGATGATGAGGTTGTCATCGTCCGTTCCACCTAGTTGGCAGGCCAGGCGGTAGTCCGCGAGCCACAGTTCCGGTCTCGTCTCCCCCGAGTACTTTGTGATAGTAGTCGGGGGTCGGAACCGGGTCGGGAACGGTGCCCGTCAGATGGCCCGGCTGAAGGCCTGCGGACCGGGTGGTTCGGGCGAAGGACTCCGATCTTCCCCGCTGTCGTAGCGTCCCCCATGCCTGGGGTGGTAGCCTCGGCGCACCCTCTCGTCGAGGTGGGCCCGACGGTCGCGGTGATGGTGCTCGTTGCCGAGGCGGCCCGGGGCCGCAGGCGCGGTGTTGCGCGTGCGCCCGGTGTAGACCGAGGCTTCCCGCATGAATCGGGAAGTCGCGGCATGAGGTTCCGAGGGGTACCCCTGCCTTCGGGAGGCAGAGCTCTCGGCCCGTCGGTGCCTTCCAGGAGATTCTTGAGCTCCCCCTGGATTCGCCGACCCTCGGTGGTTGATGGCTCCGGCATCGCGCGGAGAAGCATCGCTGCCGCAGCCAGGTTCTGGCCGACCCCACTAGATGCAGGTGGCGGCCTGACCCGGACGTCGTCGGCGATGCGGTGCTGGAAGCCCTGGGGCAGATGACGTATTTCTCCGACCGGGGGTTGGCCCGCCCATGCCTGCCCGACGTCCCGGCGGATCGGCTCAAGCGCTCCTGTTCCTTCATCGAGCATGGCCTGCACCCCGCGGATTTGCTCGAGCTGTGGGTCATGGCCCCCCGCCTGAACGGGGACCACAGCTAGCTCCCGTGGGATGTCAACGCGGGGCACCGGCCTAGGGAGATCACCGTCCTCCGGCATGCCGAGATGATTGCCTTCGGAGGGACCCCCTAGATCGACGTGGAAACATTCGCGGCTTGGGCCGCAGTCCTCGTCGTCGAGGCTGCGGCTACCGTCGGAACAGTCGGAGAGGCAGTAGTCACATGCGGTCATGAAGTCCCGCATGGCACTAGGGTTGCCAAGTCCAGAGAAATCCCAACAGATGTTGGGTTCGTCGTCTTCCTCGGACCCAGAGGGCCCGTAGGTCGAGACGTCCGTCAGCCGGTCCCAAGGCGACCGCATGCGAAACCCCAGAGGGTTTGGACTCGCCTCTACGAGAGCGCCCGCCAAAGCAAGGTCGCTAGGCGGGTTGAGGATGAATCCAAATGACGTAGGATGGGAATCGGTCGGTACCTTTTGGTCGACGAGCGGCGATGAAGTCACGGCGGGGACTGACTGCACCGTCGTCTCAGGTACGAGGGCGACGTCCAGCAAGCTTTGCGCAAGCGCGCTGGCGTCGTCCGCTTTCTCGGGATTGGCGTGTCGCGGGGAGACGGCGCTCGTCTTCGTCTCAAGTGCGGAGTCGATACCCGGTGCGCCCCCCGTTGGGGTGCCGGCGCTGTCGACTCGCTCGACAGCCGACGAGGCGCTGCCTCCTGCTTGGCCTTGGTTGCCCTGCCTTCCCCTCCGCCGACGGGGAAGAAGGCGGGACGAGCTCGAAGGTTGTTCTTCCGCCACGCGGGGAAGACGTCGTCGATTCCGCCGGCGGCGGGCGGGCTGTCGGCCGCCATTGTCGTTGTCACGCGGCGGTGGAAGGAGTATCATGTCGTAGCTGCCGTCGAGGGACATGAACTCAAGACTCCCGAAACGGAGCACCGTCCCGGGTTGGAGAGGTTGCTGGAGACTGCCCATCTGGAGCTTGACGGGAAGCTGTTCATCAACACGCAGCAGGCCTGTTGGGGACTTGTTCTCAAATGCTAAGAGTTAAGAACAAGGCAACATAAAAAGTGTTAAGTGTTAAAGTCCTTCGTCCTTCGAAGCATTATGTCCCTTCGGGAAATAATGAGTCTCGGACGAAGGTCATGAGAGACATACCTTCGTAAACATAACAAGTAATGACGAAGGACTCACATAAAGCATGAAATATAATATAAGCATCATCCTAGAATCATTTCTATTTTATTAACATGGAAAAACAGAAATGATTCCAAATTACAAATGTACCTTCGGTCCTGAGAGAAGGCAAAAAGTACAAGCGTGACGCAAAAGCAAATGCCAAGTCAGCGTGAACAGTACGGGAGTACTGTTCATCTATTTATAGACGCGGGACGCAGCCCACGTAAAATTACATTTATGTCCATTACATTTGTCAATGACTTATGGAAACCTGACAAGGTCCACGTAGTCTTTTCATCTTTAAGTCGGTTCCCCTCTCTGCTATCGCGACGAAGCTTCCCTGCGCACAGCTTCGGCTGTGCACCATCCTTCGTGGAGCTTGGTAATCAGCCCGTCCTTCGTCTGGTTCAGGCTTCGTCCTGACCGCACTTCATGTTCGTAATTCTGAGTCCGAAGGTACCTGTTCACATAATCCACTTGGAAAACATTGTTAAATCATGTTTTTGAGGACCTTCGGAGGACGAAGGCCCCCAACAGTAGCCCCTCGCAATATTAATTTGTTTGAAATAATAAATTCAGATTGCGACATGAACGAAGGCTTTATGCCGAAGGTCCGAAAAAACACCTTCCCTTTGCTAGAATAGCAACATTCAATGACAAGTGGGGTCTTTCAACTTTCAACGCATCAAGCGTATAAATACGGCCATACCGCAAACTTATTTTGCACGCTTTCTGGCCAACCACTCTTGCTCACTCATTTTTTAGCTCTTGTGCACTGTGATCTGCTAAGCTTTTAGCTTTGAAGCTTCGGCTTTGAAAACAGTTTTTTAGTGTTTCCGAAGATGTCTGAAGCTGCTAAGAAGGCTGCTGCTGAAATGAAGCTGAGTCTTGATGAAGAGAAGAACTTAGGGTTTCTTATAGCAATGTCGAAGACCAACACAGAAAAGATCACCAGGGAAATTCTGGAAGGGCTGTCTGAAGATACTGGTGACAGTGAAAGTTATGATGTGGACAGCGGTGGCGAAGACTCCGAAGATCGCCCCTGGCGACCAAGCCATTCAGTTTATGGTAAATCAACTATCAAAGAGAATCATCTTGTTAATATGAGAGGAAGGTATTTCCGGGATCTGTCCATTGTGAGGGCGGACAAAGGGGAAAAGACTTGTCCACACCCTGAAGAAAATGAAGTTGTGGTGTACCGAAGCTTTTTGAAAGCCGGATTGCGATTCCCCTTGAGCAGCTTCGTCGTGGAGGTGTTGAAAATCTTCGAAGTCTATCTTCATCAACTTACTCCAGAGGCTATTATAAGGCTAAATATCTTCGTGTGGGCCACGAGAAGCCAAGGTCTGAAGCCTGACGCAAGAAGCTTCTGTAATGTTCATGAATTATTATATGAAACAAAACCTTGGGGCAAAGAACAGTACCATAACAACTTTGGCTGCTACAGCTTCGTCTCTCGGTCCGGGGCAAGCTGTCCCGTACCAACCTTTCGGAAGAGATGGCCCGGGGATTGGATGACAGAATGGTTTTATGTGAAGAATGACTTATCAGTACGAGAAGACATCAAAGGTATAATTATGCGTCCTATTTGGCAAAGCTTCGGCCTTCGGAGGCCGAAGGTTGAAATGAACGAAGCCGCCGAAGAGTGCCAAAGAGCCTTCGGCGTTGTCTGCTCTTTTATAGGAACAAGGGACTTAGTACAAGAGCATATTGCCTTCAGGGTGTGGCCGCTTGCGGAGAAATGGGAAATGCCACAAGAAATCGTTAAAAAGGCCGACGAAGGTGGACTCGTCAGGTTTAAGTACACTTTTAAATTTGAAGATAAATTTATTGAGCCAGACGATGAGTGGTTGAAAAACATTGACAATTTAAGTGATGAGCTGCTTGGGACATACTCAAAGGCCGAAGATACTGCAATGTCAGCAGCCTTCGGAGGCCGAAAAAAGAAAAGGCTGAATCGGGTATTTGATGCCATCGGGTTCGTCTACCCTGACTATTGCTACCCCATTCGAAGGCAGAAGAGAAAAAATACAACCTCTGCAAAAGAAGAAACTACAGCTGCTCCTAGCGAGCCAGAACCGAAAAGGAAGAAGATAAAGGTTCTTACTTATCGACCGCGTTATATTGAACCAGCTTCGGTGCCTGAGTTTACCGGAGAGACCTCTTCGGCCACCGAAGCTGAAAAACCAGCCGAGCCAACTTTGCTGCCAGAAGCCACAGAAACAGCCGAAATACCAACGAAGACAAAATTGGAGCAAACAAAAATTTTGTTATCAGAAACGAAAGAGAAGGCCGAAGCGCCATTCACAGAAAAAATGGAAGTGGTAAAGGAAGCAACCGAGGACTCCAAAACATCAGAAGTTTTGAGTCCTGTGGCAATCATTGAAACAGTAAGTAATCAAAAAGTGCCAGCAGTGACTCCGAAAAGAAGGAGAATGGCTAATGTGCTAGATGTGCTGGAAACGATCAAATCTTCAAGCACCCCTCCGAATAAGGCTGCCGTCACTCCTGAAACAACAGTCGAAGCTTCGGGTTCTAAAGCTCCAGAGCAAGATACTGAAGCCGAAGCTGGGCCCTCAGAGCCCTCAAAGGCAAAGACCTTGGAAAGTGAGGCAGAAAAAATAACAAAGCCAACTTTTGCTGAAGGAACCGGTGTTGTTACCCCCGAAGCATCCAAAATTCGTGATTATATTTTTCGTCATGCTTCGGGGAAAAAATTAACAGAAAAAGAAGAACAAGAGGCCCAACACTATGCCCAAAAGTTGAAATATCCAAAGGGGGCGTTGATATTTAATGGCAGTGGAGAAGAAGATTTCTTGTATTGCCTCCCCGACAGCAAGGAAATTTCTGTCTGTCGGGAGATAAGCAGAAGCTTCGGATTTCCAACTTTAGAAGACGGACTTTCGGTGCTGTCAAAGAACGATCTGGCTGACAGCCTAGCTTACAACAGTTTAAAGGTGCGACAAATGGAATTCTTATATTTTTGTTGAATTCAAAATTTTTCGTTTGTTTAAAACTATTAACACAGACATAATCCTGTCTGCAGGGCCTGATACTCAGCAATGCCCTCAGAGCACAGAAAGATGCTGAGGACGAAGGATGTACTATAGCCCTGAGCAACCTTCGTTCCGAAGTAATTGAACTGAGGAACGAAGGTCTCGAAAAAGACAAAATATTGCATTCCTTAATAAATAAAATAAAAGAAGACGAAGCTATTTTCAAAGGTCAGGCCGAAGCTCAGAAGTGTGAAATTGAAAACCTTCGTAAACAATTAGCCAGAGCTAAAGAGGAATGCATACTTGAAGAAACAAGGCGAGAACTCAGCGACCAATGGGCAAATCATTTAGAAGAAACTGTTAAAGAGCTTCGGTCAGCCAAGAAGAAATGCTTCGACAAATCTATAGAGTGTGTCAAGAAAATAAAAACTAGCTTCGCCAGCGTTGGCGCATTTTCGCAAGAAGAAAACTTTATAAGAGGTAACCCCGAAGGACCCCTGGAATGGATCAATCATGAGGCGGAGGCCTTCGAGGAAATCCTGAGTAGCCGCGGTGACATCTGCGCTTTTTCTGGTGCCAGAGGGATTGCCACTATTTTGGAGGGGAAAGGATGTGAACATGTAAAGATTTTATCGCAGTCCGAAGCCACCTTGTCCACTGAAGATATAAAAGATCCTTCAGCCGAAGCTAGCGCGGTTGGGGGAAAATTTTTCACCGACATCTGGGACAACGGTGGTAGAGAAATGGCCCAAGAAATTATTCAGAAAAGCGAGAAAGGGATTCATGAGGCTAGAAAAGTAGCCGAGGCTGCTGAGAAAAACGCAGAGCCCGAAGGGCAAATAGGTACTAGCGAATAGTTTTCATTGCATTATAACTTTTAATTTTATAGTTCGTTCGCGATCTGTAATAATGATGTAATAGTATCCCGTCCTCACTCAGATCCTACTAAAGCATCTTCGGGCCCTCAGCCTAAAGATGACGACGAAATTAAAAAGATGGCCGAAGCTATCATGGATCAGGTTGTCGATCGACTGCTGAACGAAGCTGCAGAGATAGTACTTAGGGAAGACTAAGTGCTATTGCAAAAAACATTTGATATATGATTTGTGTAATATTCTGTAATCCTGTATGTAATATACTTGTTTTATGATTCAATTCTTTACGATGCATGAAACTTTAAACACGTACCATTTTTGAGTCTTCGACGAAAAAACACCTTCCCTTCTTTTCATGCTTCGTGAAGAAGAATTTATCATTTATCACGACAATATCCATAGTGTTCTGATAAGAAATATCCAAGCTTCGTAAAAATAATCTCCGAAACTATACCTCGAAGATCAATATTGTTTCTCCCTGTAACTTGGCATGATTTGCCCTTTTTCAAAGCATTTTCCGAAGATCGATAACATGCCCCCTTCTTGTGCCACATGCAGCATGATGTATGATGATTATGCTATGCAAAATGATGTGATGATGTTATGTTATGCAGAATGATATTTTGTGCCGAAGATACGCACATTCCTGCAATGGGGCACAATCTTTTGTATCAATACTGACTTTTTCATTATGTCTCCCTTAGGAGCTTCTTCGCCTTTTACTTCAGCGGAATCAGCGTTTATTTTTCGCTGTAAGTTCTGCATCCCCTTAGGAACGTCTTTGGAACTTCTTCGCCTTTTACTTAGGCGGTATAAGCTCTGCATTCCCTTAGGAACGTCTTTGGAGCTTCTTCGCCTTTTACTTAGGCGGTATCAGCGTTGACTTTTCGCTGTATGCTCTGCATTCCTTTTGGAACGACTTTGGAGCAGAAAACTTACACTGCGCTCCCTTCGGAACGACTTTTTGTGACTTCGTCAGACTTACTCTGCGTTCCTTAGAACGACTTTTTGTTACTTCGAAGGATTTTCGATAGTCCGAAGGTCCTTTTTATTATCACAAACCTGTGAAGAAAACATATTTTTCTTGTAGGAATCAACGAAACTGATTACATGAAACCTAAACAATGTCCTTTATTACAAAAAATAAAACTGAATGAAAAAGATTGCTATTAAGGTAGGATATTTGTCAATAGATGTGTTTTGACTCTGGCACGGTGCTGTTGACCGTGCGAGCTTCGGACTGTTCTCTGAAGTCCCTTTGATGTGGAGCATATTGGCTCCCTTCTGGCTGCTGGCCTTGTTGCAACGGAGGTGGAGGCGGGGGCTGTTGCCAGGAAGCTGAAGGCTGACTTGCCGAAGCAGCAGAGAGTGCAGGATGGTTGCCCACATATTCTGGGATGTAGGGCGAATGATACGAAGCAGTGTGCATGACCTGCTTCGGCTGAGCCTGTTGCGCGGCAGCTTCGGCTATCTCTTTTTGCTTCTGAATGGTAACATGACACATCCTGGTAGTATGACCTTTGTTTTCACCACAGAATAAGCAAAATATTCTTCTGGGTTGATCCCCGAATCTTCCGCCGAAGCCCCTGGCGCCTCTGCCTCTTGGAGCTGGTGGTCGGAAGGAGCTTTGCTGTTGCCCCGAAGCCTGTGAAGAGCACTGCGGTCTGTTCTGCTGACTCCCCTTATCATCATTCTGAGTGGAGTTGTGGATGGACCTGACATGCCTCGGATAGGATCTTCCTCCGAAGCCCCTGGTCATTTCGGAAAATCTGAAGGCCTCCTCCCTTCTTTGGCGAAAGTCATTGTCAGCACGAATGTACTCGTCCATCTTTTGGAGCAGCTTCTCCAGGGTCTGAGGAGGCTTCCTAGCAAAGTATTGAGCAGCAGGTCCAGGACGAAGCCCCTTGATCATGGCTTCGGTGACAATTTCATTGGGCACCGTTGGTGCCTGCGCCCTCAAACGCAAGAACCTTCTGACATACGCCTGAAGGTATTCTTCATGATCCTGAGTGCACTGGAACAAGGCTTGAGCAGTGACCGGCTTCGTCTGAAATCCTTGAAAGCTGGTCAATAACATATCCTTCAGCTTCTGCCATGAAGTGATCGTTCCTGGCCGAAGGGAGGAATACCAGGTCTGAGCAACACTCCTGACGGCCATAACGAAAGACTTTGCCATTACTGCAGCATTGCCACCATACGAAGACACTGTTGCTTCGTAACTCATCAAGAACTGCTTCGGGTCCGAATGGCCATCGAACATGGGAAGCTGGGGTGGCTTATAGGACGAAGGCCAAGGTGTAGCCTGCAGCTCAGCGGACAGAGGAGAAGCATCGTCGAAAACAAAATTTCCATGATGAAAATTATCATACCAGTCATCTTCATTGAAGAAGCCCTCCTGATGAAGGTCTTTTTGTTGAGGCCTTCGGTTCTGCTCATCGTGGGTAAGGTGACGGACTTCTTCAGAAGCTTCGTCTATCTGCCTCTACAGCTCAGCTAGCCTGGCCATCTTCTCCTTCTTCCTCTGCACCTGTTGATGTAGCATCTCCATGTCCCTGATCTCTTGGTCTAGTTCATCCTCCTGAATCGTCGGGCTGACAGCCTTCCTCTTCTGGTTTCGGGCCTCCCGGAGAGAGACGGTCTCCTGGTTGGGGTCCAGCGGTTGCAGTGCTGCAGCCCCAGTCGCTGAAGCTTTCTTCGGTGCCATAGCGAGGGTCTATAGCTTCCGAAGGTGTTCAAAAAACTCGAAGTGGAAGTGAGTTCACCGGAGGTGGGCGCCAATGTTGGGGACTTGTTCTCAAATGCTAAGAGTTAAGAACAAGGCAACATAAAAAGTGTTAAGTGTTAAAGTCCTTCGTCCTTCGAAGCATTATGTCCCTTCGGGAAATAATGAGTCTCGGACGAAGGTCATGAGAGACATACCTTCGTAAACATAACAAGTAATGACGAAGGACTCACATAAAGCATGAAATATAATATAAGCATCATCCTAGAATCATTTCTATTTTATTAACATGGAAAAACAGAAATGATTCCAAATTACAAATGTACCTTCGGTCCTGAGAGAAGGCAAAAAGTACAAGCGTGACGCAAAAGCAAATGCCAAGTCAGCGTGAACAGTACGGGAGTACTGTTCATCTATTTATAGACGCGGGACGCAGCCCACGTAAAATTACATTTATGTCCATTACATTTGTCAATGACTTATGGAAACCTGACAAGGTCCACGTAGTCTTTTCATCTTTAAGTCGGTTCCCCTCTCTGCTATCGCGACGAAGCTTCCCTGCGCACAGCTTCGGCTGTGCACCATCCTTCGTGGAGCTTGGTAATCAGCCCGTCCTTCGTCTGGTTCAGGCTTCGTCCTGACCGCACTTCATGTTCGTAATTCTGAGTCCGAAGGTACCTGTTCACATAATCCACTTGGAAAACATTGTTAAATCATGTTTTTGAGGACCTTCGGAGGACGAAGGCCCCCAACAAGGCCCCTACCTGGCGCGCCAACTGTCGGCGTTTCGAGACTAGGGGGTCCCTTGGGCCGACGAGTGAGTGTCGCCGCGTGCCCCAGCCCAGATGGGTCGAGCGCGAGGGCGAGCGCGAAGGGGGGAGAGCGAGGCGGCCGGAGACCGGCGTGAGAGAGGTGGGAATCCCGCGGCCTTCGTGTTCGTCTCGTGCCCAGGTCGGGTGCGCTTGCAGTAGGGGGTTACAAGCGTCCACGCGGGAGAGGGAGCGAGTGGCCCCAAGCGAGCGCCTGTCTCGTCCTCGTCCCCGCGTGGCCAACCCTCCCTAAGAGGGCCCTGGTCCTTCCTTTTATAGGCGTAAGGAGAGGGTCCAGGTGTACAATGGGGGGTGTAGCAGAGTGCTACGTGTCTAGCGGAGGAGAGCTAGCGCCCTAAGTACATGTCGTTGTGGCGACCGGAGAGATTTTGGCACCCAGCTGGTGTGATGTCGTGGCCGTCGGAGGAGCGATGGAGCCTGGCGGAGGGACAGCTGTCGGAGCAGTTGGGTCCTTGCTGACGTCCTCTTGCTTCCGTAAGGGGGGCTGAGAGCCGCCGTCGTCACAGAGTACGTGGGGCGCCATCATTGCCTATCTGGCGGAGCTAGCCAGATGGGACGCCGGTCTTGTTCCCTGCGGCCAGAGTCAGCTCGGGGTAGGGTGATGATGGCGCCTCCTGTTGACGTGGCTGGCCTGCGCCCTAGGTTGGGCAATGTGGAGGCTCCTCCGAAGCCGAGGTCGAGTCTGTCTTCCATGGCCAAGGCTGAGTCCGAGCCCTTGGGTCGGGCGAGGCGGAGGTCGTCGGCTGAGGCCAGGGCGGAGTCCGAGCCCTGGGGTCGGGCGAAGCGGAGTTCGTCGTCTTCTGGGACTTAGCCCGAGTCCGAGCCCTGGGTCGGGCGGAGCGGAGTTTGCCGTCTTCCGGGACTTAGCCCGAGTCCGAGCCCTGGGTCGGGCGGAGCGGAGTTCGCCGTCTTCCGGGACTTAGCCCGAGTCCGAGCCCTGGGTCGGGCGGAGCGGAGTTCGCCGTCTTCCGGGACTTAGCCCGAGTCCGAGCCCTGGGTCGAGCGGAGCGGAGTTCGCCGTCTTCCGGGACTTAGCCCGAGTCCGAGCCCTGGGTCGGGTGGAGCGGAGTTCGCCGTCTTCCGGGGATGAGCCCGAGTCCGAGCCCTGGGTCGGGCGAAGCGGAGCTTCCTATGGTGCCTTCGGCAGGGCCTGACTGCCTGTCAGCCTCACTCTGTCAAATGACACCGCAGTCGGAGTGGCGCAGGCGGCGCTGTCCTTCTATCAGGCCGGTCAGTGGAGCGGCGAAGTGACGGCGGTCACTTCGGCTCTGCCGGGGGTGCGCGTCAGGATAAAGGTGTCAGGCCACCTTTGCATTAAATGCTCCTGCGACTTGGTCGGTCGGTGCGGCGATTTAGTCAGGGTTGCTTCTTAGCGAAGGCAGGGCCTCGGGCGAGCCGGAAATATGTTCGCCGTTGGAGGGGGGCCTCGGGCGAGACGGAAATCCTCCGGGGTCGGCTGCCCTTGTCCGAGGCTAGGCTCGGGCGAGGCGTGATCGAGTCGCTCGAATGGACTGATCCCTGACTTAATCGCACCCATCAGGCCTTTGCAGCTTTATGCTGATGGGGGTTACGAGCTGAGAATTAGGAGTCTTGAGGGTACCCCTAATTATGGTCCCCGACACTCATGCTTTTTGCCTTCCTTTGAGACAAAGGTACACTCGTAATTTAACGTCATTTCTATTTTCCTATGGTAATAAAATAGAAATGAGATAATAATAATAATATATGACGGTTTACATTATTTTTTATTTCTCATATGATCCTTTCTCTCAACATCATGTGTTGTGATTTACGAAGGTATGGCCTTTGTAATCCTTGTCCTCCGAAAGTCATGATATCCTAAGGGAAATAACGCTTCGGAGGACGAAGGACTTTAACGTTTAACATTTTCTGTGTTGCCTTGTTCTTAACTCATAGTATTTGAGAACAAGTCCCCAACAAGAGTGTTCTCCCCCTTTGAAAGAATATACTCTCCCTTTTTGTCATAAAAGAACATATACTCCCCATGTTGGAGATCCTTTACTTAGGAAAGCACATGAGAAAGAGAGGGACAAGACATCATTGATTTAGACAAACTCCCCCTATGCATAGGTAAAAGATACATTTTGACAACATATGCATTTATAGCAACACTGGAAGCATAAGATGTGAAATGTAGTCTAATTAAGGTTGGGAGAAGACATGTAAATGATATCAGTTATGGAGTGAAACCACTTGTGGAATCAATTGAAAATCCTTGTAGATTCGTAGTGGAATTGTATTGTCTTTATCCAGGGACTCCATTTTCCTTCAATGAGACTTACTGCATATAATAGACTTGAAAACAAGTATTAGTCTCAAAGACTTAGATTATAGAGTAACCTCCCCCTGAAAGTGTGCATACAAGTTTTGAATACTTGTAGGAGACTTGCACTTTGATTTTGATATTAAGAGGGGCAAATTAACTAAAATCCGAGTTTTGGCACATATAAGTCAAAATGACACCACTTGTAGAATACTGCTAGTAGGATATAAACTTTGAAGCATTAGTGTCATTTACTTAGGAATGTTAAATAAGCTATGTGTCATGCTTAACATTTTAAACCATGTAGGCTTGCTCAAAAATATGAATTATAAACGAGCATTCCTACCATATGATTGACCTAGTATGCATGTAATTAATAATCAAACGTAAATACCACATGTAAGACTAGTTATGTAAGGTAAAAACTAGATACAAGAGAATAGATACGCATATCTAAAAACAAAAATACCGTAAATCTAGTTACCTTAGTCATGGGTGGGGAATTTGGCTCCAAAGTATTCAATAACTCACTTGGCAATAGACTTGATCCAATATGATGCATCCCATGATATACATACCAATTTTTCCAAGTCTCCAAATTCCCCGAGGTCCTTCGGACTTATCACTTCCCTCTTGGGATTCAAACCTTCTTTGTGTTTTTCATAGTTGAGATAATTTCCTTTGGCACCCAGATGCCTTTAGCCCCCTTTCCTTTGTTGGCTTGCTTGTTGGCCTTGATTGCTATCACTTTTCCATTCCTTTTCTTCTTAATCAAATATGGTGTAGTGGCCTTTTTGTCCACCTTGTTGATGTAGGTGTTGGATATTTTGTTTGTTGGATTTTGCTTGAGCTTTTGCTTTTGCTTATCCCTGGTGTTCGCCTTGCATTGGTATGACTTGTGGCCTTGCTTGTGGCATCGCCTATAAATCATATTTTCTCCCTCCACAGGCTTGTTCACTCCCGCAGTGGTGTTATCCTGAGGAGGTTGGATTTGTTTGGCTTTTCCTTTCTTGTCATACAAGGTCTTGCTAAGGCGAGCCACATCTTGCTTTAATTGCTCATTCTCCATTGCAATCTCATCCGAACATGTTTCTATAACAACATTCTTAACAAGAACTTGATTGCAGGGATTAGAATCATCAATTAAATCAAAGCAAGAAGTAGAAGCATCTAAATGATTTTAGGAATTTCAATTAAAGATGTTCCTTGGGCGCTACCAATGTTTTCTAGCTTAGTAGTTAGCTCATTATTGTGTATGCTAAGAAATTCTATTTTCCCTAGCAAGTTTCCAATGGCTTCTTGAGAGCTGGCTAACTTAGCCTTAAGTTTTTCATTCTTTTTAATAAGGCTATCATCGGTAGCTGAGGATGGAGCATTAGACTCTAATTTCTCAATTTTAGTTGTTAGCTCACAATTCAAATTTGCAAATGTTTCAAATTTTTCTAGCAAACATTTATAATTATTTTGAGAGCTAATCAACTTATTTTTCAAACTTTTAAGTTGAGTCTTTTGTTTAGTTCATACATCCTCAAAAAAATTAATGGCTTCCACAAGCTCATCTAAGGAGGGCATTCCCTCACCTTCATCATCATCACTACTACTATCATCACTAGAGGATAGGATACTCATTTTTGCGTGATGACCATGATGAGCATGATGAGGATCAATGGTTGCATGTCCTTGGGGTTCATCTTCGCTTGAAGAGTCATCCCAAGTCTTGACACTTGTAAGCGCCTTCCCTTTGCTCCTCCTCTTTGTGGGTTTGCCATATTTGGACATTTGTCCCTGAAGTGGCCCTTCTCCCCGCATGCGAAGCATCCTCTCTTTCTTTGCTTTTTGCTGTCAATGTTAAAGAGAAGATCCTCGACCTGCAGGGGCACACCCATTAGATTAATTTTGCGAATCATCCCCATCACCTTTCCAATGCACCGGATTGTTTCTTCGTCCTCGGAGGATGATGTTGATGGTTGATTATTTTCATCATCATCACTTTCTTCTTATTCCTCTTCTTCACTTGAGGAGCTTGGAGTGGAAGCCTTCTTCTTGCCTTTCTTCTTTTCATCACATGCAAAAGCATATGGTCTTAAAGAAGTTGGCTCCTCTTGTTGACCCATTTTTCGTGACATCTCAAATGTCGCAATCTTTCCAATTACAATGGATGGGGTCATTTGACTCAAGTCCTCCATGTTGTGAAGAATAGTGAGGATGATCTCATATCTTTGTTGTGGCAATAGGAAGATAATCTTTCTCACAATGTCCGCATCACCTAGCTTATTAATTCCTATAGGATTGAGCTCATTGATGATTAGATTTAAACGAGAATACATGTCTCTAACAAGCTCATTATCTTTGATAGAAAAAGAATTGTAATCATTTAAGACTAGGCAATGTTTTTGCTCATGGACATTGGATGTGCCGTCATGGAGCTCATGCAATTTTAGCCAAATCTCATTAGCAGTTTTTAATATAAAAACTTGATTAAAAATTTCCATACTAAGAGATTGATACAAGAAATTTTTGGCTCTAGCATTCAAATGAATTTCTTTTTCATCACTTGTGGTGAGCTTCTCGAGATTTTTAGGTGGTTTCACCCCGTCATGAGTGACTCTCCAAACACCTAGATCAACGGCCTCTAGGTAACAAGCCATTCTAGCATAATAATATGGAAAGTTAGTGCCATCAAAGTGTGGTGGCCTATGGGTATCCATCCTCTTCCTTTAAAAAGTGTCAGCTCAATTAGCGGTGAAGCTAAAACGTTCAAATGAGCCAAATCGGCTTTGATACCAATTGAAGGAAACGGTGACACCTAAGAGGGGATGAATTAGGACTTCTAAAAACTATCTCTAAACTAGGCCACAATTAAATCCCTAAAGCAAACCTATGCAAATAAACAATCTAGAATGTGTAAACTAGAAAAGTGTTGTTATCTCTACCGCAAAGCCTAAGTTTCAATCCTAAATAATCTAATTAGAAAGGTGAGATTGAAACTTAAATACTTAATATAAACGTGGAAGGTAAAGAGCAAGGTAGAGATGCAAAGTCTCGTGGATGACACCGGTATTTTTATCGAGGTATCCGGAACCACACAAGGTTCTGACTAATCCTCGTTGGTGCCCTTACGCAAAGGGTAGCCTACACGAGGGCCAAGCACCTAGGTCGAGTAACTCCGTAGAGAACCGCGGGCCTTCTCCACGCGCAAGTGGTGCTCCGCTTCTAGCTCCTCTCGGACACTCCCCGCCATCTCCACTATCAAGCTTCCGGTCGAAACGTCGTGGGCCTCGTTCCCTCCAGTGATTCTAATAAGCACTTGGGTGTTTGAGCACTTAGAAATGTCTACAATATGCCTTGGTATGTTGCTTGGGCTCCCAAAGCTTCAAATGGCCGGTTGGGTGAAGCATATAATAGGCCCCAACTCAAATATAGTCGTTGGAAAAAGATGTTGCTCTCTGTGGCACACCAAATAGTCTGGTGGTAGGCACGGGACAGTCCGGTACTATATCCAGTGCGCCACTAGCCATTGGGTCTGGCAAGTGACCGTTGGTGTTGTCAGCCTTGCACTGGACACTCCGATGTCACCCCGGACAGTCCAGTGGCTTTCCTCCACAGTGCCACCAAGAACTAGCTGTCAGGCTACTGTTCCTTGGTGCACCGAACAGTCCAGTGGTGTGGCACTGGACAGTCTGGTGCTCTCGGCCGGACGGTCGGCCAGTGACAACACTTTTCGTCATGTCTTGGACTTTGCTTGGTGTTGGGGTGAGGGCGAAGACGCTACCCTTCGCTTCAGCCTTCGTCTTTCTCGCTGCGCCAACGGAAGCAGAAGAACCGGCGAGGTCCACCCTTCGCCTTCTGCACTACGAGACGAAGGCCTATGACGACATCGCCCCGTCCCACATCCTCACTCGGCCTCGAGGCCCACGTGGGATTCGGCCCGTTGTAACAGGCCCCGCACGGAGAAGCGTGTTACGGGCCCAATTTGTAATAGCTTTTCTGTAATGACAGTCTGTAACCCTCCTTTATGGGAATATTCCGGGGATAGTCCAGGTGCCTGAGGGTACATGTGTCCTTACACTGAGACGTTGGGCACTCAGGCACCTATAAATATCCTCGTACAGTGCCCTTGAGAGGCTGGATTAACAGAGCTATTTCCATCTCAAGTTGAAACCCTGTTTACGTTGCTTTCATTCCCCCCGTTGGATCAACTTGCCCAAGAGAGCAAGTTCCAACACTTGGTACTTGTTGATCTTCACTTATGGTCTTCATAATGTCTTCTTTTGAGGTGTTGCTTCCTCAATGCCTTAGTCCAAATCACTTTAGCATCCTGTGAACTACAAACATAAACACTAGCAAACACATTCATCCACAGGTTATGTTGATCATCAAACACCAAAATCACTTATCCAAATGGCTTGAGGTCCATTTTGCTTACACACAGAAAGCTGCAACTTGCTTTCTAATGGCTAGTTTTTCTTTGGACTATATATACCACCCCACCCTGCTGTTTGGGGGTGTGGGAGCTCAAGCAACATACCAAGTGAAGTCAGGCACATCTCCATATCTCCAAACACCTAAGTTCTTAATAGAATCACTCGATGATTAGCGTAGGTGCTTTGTGAAATTCTTAGATTATTTAGACCGCTATTGTGCTTGCTCTAGGTTGTTCCTAGTAGATTGAGTGAGGTTATAAAAACCCATACAAACCCCTCAGCTCTTGCGCGAGTCGTTGTAATTTTATCAAGTGGGGTGAGGGTCTTGTGAAACCACACCAACCGTGATTGTAGTATGACCGCCACCATGTACTGGAGGGAACGAGGCCCATGACATTTTGATCAAAAGTTCGATAGTGAAGATGAAGGGGAGTGTCCGAGAGGAGGCCGAAAGCAGAGCACAGCTTGCACGTGGATAAGGCCTACATGTAATGCCCAAAATTGGTATAAGAGGAAGATAATAGGATAAATAAATAAATATACTTATATGCTAGTGTTTTGGGGATTTCTTGATCTTATTTTCTTTGTGCATATTCAACTAAAGGAATTAAAGTAGTCAAATGACAAATAAATAAATGCATAAATGTGCATTCCATGTTGGATTCTTGTATTTTTGTATTTGTATTCAAATTTATGAGACAAGTTTAAGTTCGAAAAATAGAATTTGAAAATGGAAAGAGAAATAAGAAAAGAGAATGAAATAAAAAATGGAAAATACATTACAATGAAAAATATATATATATATATGTATATAAACAATTATAATTCTTCATGCTAGTACTTTATTTGTGCACTTAATTTGTGAAACTCACCAGCAAATTTGAATTCAAACTACCAAATTTGGAAATTTAGAAAGAGAGACAAAATTGAAATAGAAAAGAAAAAGATAAAGAAAACATGCATTGTGGGCCTAATCCACACCTGCTTGGCCCATCAAACCGGTCCAGCTTCCCTCGCCGGCTGACATGCGGGCCCACGACCAACACCACCACGCGGCCCATCCCTCTACGCTCTCGCGCCAGCAGACACCATGGACCCAATCGCTAGCCTCCCTACCCTCGTATGCGCTGGAGAACCCTGGTCGCGGGCAAATGGGACCATGCTGTTAGGTCATCTTCCCCAACAATTCCCTCATAACAGAACCTCCGCGGCTCCTGCTGACGTACTCATATGCCGATACCGCCGTGGGTGGTTACACCCTCCCTATCCATCGCGTGCTGCCCGTTGCTGGGGAGTTCTACCTTCTCGGACAATAAAACTGAGCTCGAACCTATCCTCCTGGCCATCTCCACGGTCAGGGCATGAGGGAGTTCGTCGTCGACATGATCACGCCACACCATTGTTGAGACCCTCAACGGCAAACTAGGGCGGTCAACGGTGCTCGCCTCTGGTGAGTCGCATCTTCACCAGGCGGGTGGGAGACTGGAGTCCAAGAAGTGCTCACCGGAGCCTAGGAGCCATGGCGCAGCCGCATCATCACGTGGACAAGGGTGCACACGCCGTCATTCTTCGGTGAGAAACCCCTCTGGGCTCCCATTATCATCCACGCATAGTATATACCCGAGTATTGTAGATATCGTCGCGTCGTGGTCTAGGAATTTATCACTGGAGTTCTCCCTCCGCCGCATAATCACACCACGCCATGGTCAGCACCAACACCACTCCGATGGGCGGTATGAACCCTCTCTGCATGTTCGCCATCTTCCCCTCTAAGTTTAGCACCGATCAATTTCAAGGTTGGGCGATTAGGCGTCGGATCGTGTGGCCGGCAGCGAAGCTCCGCCGCGGGTATGCCCTGCGGTGCCACCGTGTTCAGTTGGGGTTGGTGGCGTGGTCGCATCCGTTGATCTAGGGATCGGCGGCTAGGCTCAAACAAGCTATGGGACGTTGGTCTATCAGGGAACGGCCACGATTAGATATGTGAGAACTTTGTCATTTTAAATCAGTGCTGCAGATTGACGAATGGGTGGATCGGATGGTGTCGTTGCGGGGGGAATTTCGGGCCGTGGATCTCGGATCCAAGGGCAGGTATCACATACCGGTTCTGGTTTTACGGGATCTAATGCATGTCGTTGGTTTTAGATCGGGCAGCTGGGAATCAAGGACACCCTTTCAGCCGTGAAACAAATACAAAAGAGCCCTCGGTTTTCTTTTAAATCAACCCGCAGTCTGGGTATGTGGAGAGATCAGTACGGTTAGGTCCAGATTTTTCACGGGTTAAACCCTGAAGATTTAAGGAATAGCGCCCGTAGTCCATCCAGTTCAGAAATAATAAAATAAACATGGAAATTGATTCCCAAGTATAAAAATAATTCTTGAAATCTTAGAAAACTCATAATTTACGTGTTTTAACTTTGTTTTACTCTGTTCTGGTTGCGTTAGCTTCGTAATAAAATTACCTACGCAGTGATGACATTATTTGTACCATAAAACATATCTTTATAAATAGATAGAGGTTAGCCTATTATTAGTAGATTTATCCTTCCAACCAAAGTTAAATTAATCCATGACGATAATTGACTAAAATATGATTTCTAATCAAACTATAATCTAGGTTAAAGTTTAATTAATTATTTGGAGTATATTTTCTCATATGATGTATATTAACCAATTTATAATATAGTTTAATATTTAATCACGTAGATCTTCGGAAAATCGTACCTTTATAATCGTAACTCCGAATTTGGTGGTTCTCGAACTCACGATCTCGTAGCATCGCGTAGATTATTATTATGCGGTTTGTTCTTATGTTGGGTGTGATGTTAATTTTGCCTATACCATGTTTGTTGTATTGCTATGAATAGCAGTGAGTTCACGAGTCACTTGAAGACAAGTTGGTACCTGAAATCTTGAGTCTAAGACAAGTTGTGCCCTTGATCACTTTTCTTTACCCAATAATGTTCCTATTAATCACTATGACATGCTCAGTTTAATCTGATGGGACCAAATAGGTTTCTCTAGACTTGTTTATCCCACACCTTGTTTACCACTGAACTTTTGGGTAGTTTTGCTATTGCTCTACCTGGTTTGGGGATTAATATTACATTATGATCATGTTCCAGTTATACTGTTGTTTAATTATTGTTCATGACAAGATCATTGTGTTAATTGGAACATAGAGCTTAACTTGAGAAACACGTGCTACCATAAGGGTGGAATGGGACGCCCTTGGCTGACTAATTAGGAAAGCTAGTTGAGGACTACCTTACCCGAAAGGGGCAAGGGCAGTAGGGGAGTTGTCGGTATAGGAAGGTTCTCGGGGTGATCATGTTGCGATGGCTTTTCGGACGGGGGATTCCTATATTGCGCTTTCTAGAAACTGTAGTGGGTTTTCTGAAGCTAGTGAAACTTTGTAAAGGCCTCGTAGTGGATCCATATCCATTCACCGCGGAAGTGTCTAAGGGTCTAGCTAACCTTGGCTAGACGGGATACACGACTTGTGGGTAAAGGGCGCAACCTCTACAGAGTGTAAAACTGGTATATCAGCAGTGCTCGCGGTCATGAGCAGCTCAGGACTCTCGCATGATTAATTTATGGAACTAAACTTAATCTGTCATATGCATTGCATCGCGGGTGTTATTATCAATTGTGATCTCTTACTTAATTGAGTTGGTATCTACTTATACTTAGTAACTACTAATAAAATTTTGACCAACTCTAAAGCAATGCTCAGCTTTAACCATCTCCTTTAGTAAGCCTTACACTTCACATGAGCTCCCACTTTTGGTGAGTTCATGCACATTATTCCCCACAATTTGTTGAGCGATGAACGTATGTGAGCTCAACCTTGTTGTACTCACATCCCCCTAGGTCAAAAACAGGTACCACAGGAGGAGGCGCACGAAAGATGTTGTGATGAGTTTGTGAGTGGTATAGGTCGTCGTCTCCCAGTCAACTTTATGGTTGTTGGATCGTTGTCTGCATATGATATAATTATTTAGCTATTTTGTACATCACTTCTATTATATAGTAAAGATGTGACATTCGTTTCTGTACCATGAGTCATCATATGTGTGAGATTTGGTCCCAGCACACTTGGTGATTATTTCGCGCCCGGGTTTTGGTGCCCCTAAAACCCGGGTGTGACACTGCAGCTATCTACGGAGTTACTCGATCAAATGTTTGGCCTCGCATGGGCTTCCCCTTGCATAGGGACACCAACGAGAATTAGTTACAACCTTGAATGGTTCTAAATAACTCGATAAAAATACCGGCGCGTCAACAAAAATTTGCATCTCTACCTTTGTATTTAAGATTCCTTATTTATTATTTACTTAAGTTACAATCTCTTCTATTCCTAGTTTAGAATATATGATTGTAACTTAGGTTGTTTTAAACTCTTTTGCGGTACAGATAGCAATACTTAGACAAAATATATTTTGCACATTGTTATTTAGTTATTTACATAGGTTTTATTTTATAGAATTATTTGTGGTCTAGATTAATGAAAAATAGGAATTCTAGCTAACTCAGCTCTTAGGCGTCCGTAGTCGCCATAGGACATCGTGGTCCACCAACTGTAGCGTATGCTGGACCCGGCGTCCAGAAAGAGGAACGCCCTACACGAGACATTTGCGATTAGAAATTTCTCAATAGCGACCAACTGACTCAGCTCTTAAGATTCCGTAGTTACTCCAGCAGTTCCTCAAATAGAAGACTAAAGTGAAAATTGGGACAGCTAAAAAAACCCTAGGCATGAATTGGCCTTTTTTGTTGCATCAGCCATGTTTTCACTCGATAGAAGGGCTTGGCCCATATTAAACAAACATACGTGATTTCACCTTCTAGATCGCAGCATATTGTGCGACGTGATTTTCACACACTAAAATGCATGTACGAGGCGCTTGGGAGAGATTTCTTCTCCCTCATATTTGTGGGACGACAGGTCATATATGTGGGACACGAAAAAATGCGGGCATGAAGAGGGTGCTGTTGGAGTAATAAAAAATTGGGTTTCATCTCTAATATTGGTTTTAGGAAGATTTTGTGTGTTCTCTTGGAGATAGTTCCAAATGGAGCTATAGCGGGAGATAGCGGCTAAATTGTACAGCGGGAGATTTAAAACCATGGTGCGAACCTGCTTGCTTGAAACAAAAGTGCAATGCACATCCAATGCGGCGACATGGCCTATTGGCCGCTGTATTATTTTGCGCACAGGATGGTGCAGCACAAACACAGTTTCAACCAGTAGCATGCCGCAGTACCAACAGATGTGAAACACAACAAAATCATGACGCTGGGCCAAAGGAATAAATCAAATTGCATCTTTATTTACTAGCACGGTGCTGACAATGCCATCCCAAGATCATTATTCCCGCAGTACTAGTGTATCACGGCACAAGTTCACAATCGGCAGGATTTAGAAACCTGGTTCGATGGATACCATTTACGGAAGAGAAACGCAAGGGCCTAAAAGAGATCTGATGACTTTGCAAAGCACTTCACTCTCTCCTCACCCACCGCTACAATGGAAGGCCCAAGTGGAAACTGAAAAGGGTGTCCGCACAGAACTGAGCTTCTGGGCTGCGGTACTCAAACACGGGATCTAATCACCACGGTAACATCTTGGGGCAGTTCGCACATCTTGCAGCTGGAGAAGATTTGGTTGCTGGTGATAACCTCAACGCTATTACCGAAGTGTTGACAGGCTAACAGTCAAGGGGACAACCTCTCGATGTGCCACACTGTGCTCCCATCTACTTCTCTCTGCGAGTATTGTAACCTGTTTACATCACACGTATCAACATACATGCCATCCCGTTCTGGGGCATACAGGATTTTTCAGTGAAAATGGATAACAGATTGAAGGATGATCGAAGCATACCGGTCATGCAGTCGAGACTGTTGTCCTTGCCAGAACTCAAAAAGTGTCGGTGTCAATTTGTAGCCACCCCAATATTCAGGTTTTGGAATCAAGCTCCTGCAGTTAAACACAGCCAGGGGATTCAGATTTAACACTTCAGATAACACAGCCAGTTCCAGAATTCGGTACCTACAATTTTCTTCACATAATCAAATATTATCAAAGTTTAGCAGCTTTGACCAAGGTGCCGCTGATAGGCATCTAACTGAAGATTCGTAAGCATGCCCACTAATGCCAACGCAGTGGTTCCAAGACTTTGAGATATACTCCACAACCCACTTGGCGCAATTCAAGGAACAGTTCATTAAATTCCTCTCATGTCGTGTTAGGAAGGGATTACGAGGATGCGGACCTCTGCCACCGGCGGCACAGTAGCAAGCAGCGCGCGGCAATTAGGCGGCTGGTGGCGCAGCATCAGGGAAAGGACAGGAATTAACAGGCAGGTCACAGGGGCATGGGTAGCGACAGACTAGAGGTCAGGATGGCCGGAACGAAGAGCAGGAAGATCTTCAATTGAAAAGGAATAGAAAAGAAGAGAAAAAGAAGAAAGAGATAGGGGAAAAAACAACATTTTACAGCTGTCCTCTCACCTCACGAGCAAGAAATGAATATTTTAATGTGTCTATTGTCTTCCAGCAAATTTGTCACAGTATCCACCAGCTAATCAATTTTTTTCGGTGTCCACTAGCAAAGCGACCTCACTTTCAGTGTCCTCTAGCCCAGTTGACATTATTATATGTTATGAATAGCACTTTATTCAATATGAGGCTCTAAAGAAAATATATATACACAGATACAGCATGAAGACCTATCTATATACAATAGAGAAATAGAGTTACAATAGGAAAATAGAATCTTATCTAACATCCCCCCCCCCCAATTCAAACTCAGGGTGGATCAACCACACTGAGTTTGAAGAGATAGAATCGACGCTGAGCTCTGGTTTGTGCCTTGCTGAAGAAATCAGCCAAAGCTTTGAAGACACATAGCGAAGATCAATAATATATCTTGAACATGTGCTCGTGTAGTCGTGTATAATAAGCATCACACCAATATGCTTAGTAAGCTCATGCTTTACCGGATCACGAGGAATACTAATAGCACCAGTACTATCAGACGAAAGAGAAGTTGGTATAGACACAGAAACACCAAAATCAGCAAGCAACCATTGTAGCCATAACACGCAACTCAGCCTCTATACTCGAACAAGAAACTGCTAAGTGTTTCTTACTCTTCCAATCAATGAGGGAACCAACAAGAAAAACACAATAGGCAGAAAGAGACCGACGATCTGAGAAATCACTAGCTCAAGTCGCATCACAGTAGACATAAAGTTGCAAGGAGCCAGAGCATGGAAAGAATAGCGAGATAGTCCCACGAAGTTAATAAAGAACATGAGAAGATGACTATAGTGGACCTAGGTGGGAGCCGAAACAAACTGACTCAAGATATGCACAACATATGAAATATCAGGACGAGTGACACGAGATAAACAAGACTCCCTACAATATGTCGATAGCATGTAGGGTCATCAAGAAGCTCACTATCATTGATACTAAAGTGAAGATTGAGCTCCATGGGAGTCTCAAAAGTCCGGTGATCAGTAATAGCAACCCAATGAAGCAGATCATGAGTGTACTTTTCTTGAGATACATAAAGGCCCTCAGACGAAAAGGAAACCTCTATCCCAAGAGTAACGGAGAGGACCAAGATCATACATGAGAAACTACTCACTAAGACGTGCCTTAACAGAGGCGACATACTCAGGATCATCTCCAGTGATGAGCATATCATCAACATAAAGGAGAAGAGTCCGACCCCGAGAAGTGTGCACAAACAGCGCAGGATCATGAGAATTGGTAGAAAAAACAGCAGTTGTGACCACATAAGCAAAACGCTAAAACCAAGCACGAGAAGCCTGCTTGAGGCCATAAAGGGGGCGATGAAGACGACAAACCATGCCTTACAAAAATTAGAGGGAGCATAATATTTGTGTTACCAATACTATGACAACAAAATACTATATCCATGTGATAAAATGGCAAATGAACTGTCAGCAAATAAAGCAGCTTAAAAGGAATTTTTCATGGATCGAAAAGGAAAAATAGAATGTCATGAATACCAACTATGGACACTTGTCATGTTTAACTCACCCATCAGAATATTTTTGTTCCAATTTCTTGTAATCCTGTTGAAGAACTTCTCTTCCAGCAATTACAGTACTCTGTTAAATACCATAATTAATAATTTACGTTTTTTCTTCTCAGTAGATAGACTTACATTTAATCATTCCGGTAAAAGATGTGGAAACAGAAAGTTTAAGCTTGTAATACTACAAAACCACAGTACCTGCTTGCTGACTATGGCACCAAGCTGACTTCCACGTGGGCGGCTGTGGAAATATTTATCTGATTCAGCTTCTGGAACCTTCTCAACTGACCCTTCAACTCTTACCTGCATCCCACGTATCAGCCAATTAGAGCCTGCAATATGCAGTCTTATAGGCCCCGTTATGCATTGTGGTTCATTCCATGTCCCTTTCACAGAAGAATAGTACTGCATGCATTAGTGTAACTGAGATCCAGTTAACAATTAAGAGGGACATGTTAGAGTATATTATTAGGGTTTCCCTATTGTAATGGGCTTTGGCCAACTTAACTCTTCTATTAATACATTCCCAACCCAGAATTAGGGTTATGGTTTCACTCATTCCAACATGGTATAGAGCTAGGTCTTTTTTCCTCCTTTCCTACAGTCGCCGACCTCCTTCCCCCAGCCGTCGGGCTACCACCCAGCCGCCGGCTTCCCCAACCGCCGGACCTCCCTCCCCCCGCTGCCCCTCCCTCAGCCATGGCGGACACTCCCTGCACCGCCGGCGGCCTCTCCCCAACCACGGCTGCGCGGTTCCAGCGACAAGCACGTCGTCCGGACCTTCTCTGGAGCCCTGCTCCACCGGTGGTGGCCCTCCCCTCCCTGGTATACCTGCGCCAGCCTACTCCATCCGCCGGACACTCCCCCTCCGACCCCGCGCCATCAGAGGCAAACTGCCTCCCCTCCTCGGGTCTGGCACGCCTACCCCTCTCCCTTGCGCCAACGAAGGTAGGCCCACTCTCCCCCACACCGACGGACGCGGGCTGCTTCCTCTCCCATCTACGTGGGTTGCACCGTTCTCCTCGTGCATGCCCGCCACCCGTGACCTCCTCGCCGTCGTCAGCGGCTATTTGCCCACCACAGCCCCCTCCGTCAGCGCGACCACCAGAGGCGGTGCGGCGGCCTCCTTCTCCAGGAGGGCGACCCCCTGCGGCAGAGTGACTATCGCCCTCTCCTTCCCTGCGGTCGCAACTCCTCCTGGCGCCCGCACGGACGACACTCCTTTTCTTCCTCCTGCACCGCTGCTCCCCACGGCATCATCGAGCAGCTGCGCAGCACCTTCCTTGTTGCACTGCACAACCCCAGGTTCGGCATGGGCCCTCACCGTCGACACCTTCACACAACCCTCTCCCCTATCCCCACGCGGCCCACTCCCTCGCCGCGGAATCGACCACCACGCCACTCCTCCCTCTCTTTGACCCTACGTGGGCCCTCACTATCATGTCCGGTCTCGCCGCTTCGATGTGGTCGTTGCTCTACAGCCCCTGGACCAAGACCATCTCCATGTGATCGGGCCCGGGTGCTTCTTCGCCACGTCCCCCACAGCTGGCTCTCCTAACGGCGCCATCCTACAGTATCCCACCATCATCGGCGCCTCCAGACCCACCTCTCCTTTCGCTCCCAAGACCCCTACCTCGGCCCCTTGGTCCTCGTTGACTAGAGGCTGGCACCTGGCTTCCCTCGCCCCCCCCCCCATCTCCCCCGATTGGGTGGTCCACGTCTACCAACGACGTGTGTGCGATCCCCCGGTCCCCTCCGTTGAGCCAGCACATGCCTCAACTCGCTCCCGTGACGAGCAGCCGGTGCACCATCCAGTCACTATCCACCGCGACCCCGACCACGTCCACTCGATGGTGATGTGTCCCTTGACCGGCGTTCTCCGCTCTATCGACCGGCTAGTGCTCATGGCCAATGCTGCTCCGACTCCCTCACATGTCCCCTCTTTATGTTTGTGCTGCTCTCGCCAATCCCCTTTGGGACTTGATGCCGTGTCCCCCGGGCACTAACTTGGTTACTGGCAAGTGAATCTTCAGCCACAAGCTCACCTCTGACAGCTCACTCGACCGCTACAAGGCATGTTGGGTCCTTTGGGGCTTCACTCAGCGCTCCACAGTGCACTACGACGAGACCTTCAGCCTCGTCGTCAAGTTCGCCACCGTTCGGGTCGTCCTCTCTCTCGTCCTCTCTCAGGACTGGGAGGTCCACCAGCTGAACGTCAAGAATGTCTTCCTGCACAGCACTCTGATCGAGACGGTGTACTGCAGCCAGCTGACTGGCTTCATCGACTCCACACGCTCGAGTATGGGCTGAACCGCTCTCTGTATGGCCTCGAGCACCGCTAAGGGCTTAGTACAATCGCTTCACCTCCTACTTGATCTCCCTTGGCTTCGTCGAGGCCAAGTCAGACACGTCCCTATTCATACATCGGCACGGCGACGACACCGCCTACCTCCTCTATGTCGACGACATCGTGCTCACAGCGTCCAATGCCGCCCTCCTGCAGCGCACAATCACCGTCCTTCAGCGCGAGTTCGCGATGGACCTGGGCCCTCTCCACTTCCTTGGGTCACCGTGGAGCGGCGGCCCTAGGGCCTCTTCCTCCACCAACGCCAGTACGCCCTCAACGTTCTGGAGCGAGCTAGCATGTCCGACTGCAAGCCCTACTCGATGCCTGTCGACACTTGGGCGAAGCTCTCCGACGACAACGAGCCCCCGGTCAGCGACATGACAGCCTACCGGAGCCTCACCGGCGCTCTCCAGTACATCACATTTTCCCGACCACACATCGCCTACGCTATTCAGCAGGTGTACCTTCACTTGCCCACCCCTCGGGTAGGCATGAAAACGGGACAAGAAAATCATGTCCCGATTGATTTTGTATACTGTGTAAACCGACTGTATATCGTTTTTCAGGAATACACGGGAAACAGAAAAAATTCGAGAAATTTCAGCAGGAACGGAATCAGGGATGGTTGTTTCCCAACCGTATTGATGATTACCGTATGGTCGTATTTTCGGCCTGGAAAATTCCCGATGGGATTCCTGTTTTTTACGGCCCACATCAGTGTCTGACCCAATCCGACAATTCTAGTCTGCATCTACCAAACAGCCCAAGACCTTTGCCCCGGCTTCTTGTTGGCTCGTTCGCAAGCACAGATGCGAGCTGGTGGGCTACAGCCTCCTCTAGGCTCCAGTACATAAGCTGCACACGCAAGCATTGAAGCACACACCGCCCATGACATCTCGGCGCGAATTTTCTCGATCGCGGGGGCCAGCGACCGGGAATAGATCCGGCCTCCGGACACACCGTGTACATGTTTGGCCTAAGTCCAGTCCGCAGTTCGCTCGCACCACTGCACCCACAACATCCGACGCCTCATGTCATTCGCTCGTCCCATCCTGCGGACACCACCAGCTAGCACACTACACATGCAAGCACACTATGGCAACAGCAGTGTGCACTCCACAGTAATGGAAGTTGAGTAGCTGACACGAGTGTGATTGTTGCACAGTGACACAAGTTGAGTAGCAACACGGCATAGCTGACGCAGCAAGCTGAGTGGCTACAATTGTTGCATTCAAACTCTGTACCATTATGCCTATGCATTGATGCAATTGTTACAGAGTCGATATTCCCGTGTTCTATTATCGATTCCCGATCGTAATCGCGACATGTTCCCGATCGAAATGTTCCGCTACCGATATCCCGTAATATAGATTTCGTTTTCCCGTCCAACTTTTCTGTTACCGGCTAAAAAATACAGTAACGGAAATGGTTTGAGGGTTTTCCCGACCGTTTTCAAGCCTACCCGCGGGAGCCCCACCTCACCGCTCTCAAGCAGATTCTTTGCTACCTTCGCGGCTCCATCGACTTCAGTCTTCTCCTTCGACCCTCCCCGACTTCTGAGCTAGTGGTTTACACCGACGCCGACTGGGCTAGCTGCCCCGACACTGCCAATCCATATCCAGCTACGCTGTGTTTCTAGGTGCCAACCTCGTCTCCTGGTCCTCGAAGCGATAGCCCGTCGTCTCCCGCTCCAGCGCTGAGGCTGAGTATCGCGTTGTGGTCAACGGCATGGCCAGGGCCTCCTGGCTCCGCCAGCTTCTTGAGGAGCTCCACAGCCACCTCGAGCTCTCCACCCTCCTCTACTGTGATAACGTCAATGCGGTCTATCTATCCACCAACCCCGTGTAGCATCAACACACGAAGCATGTGGAGATCGACCTTCACTTCGTCTGCGAGCGTGTCGCCATTGGCGCTGTTCGCGTTCTCCGCGTCCCGACCACTTCGCAGTCCGACATATTCAACAAGAGGCTTCCATCTACTGTTTTCAATGAGTTCCGATCCAGTCTCAACATCTGTACAGGATAGAGTTGTGACTGTGGGGGTGTTACATTATTAGGGTTTCCCTGTATACTCCTATTGTAATGAATTTTGGCCCACTCAACTCTTCTATTAATACATTCCCAACCTAGGATTAGGGTTAGGGTTTCACTCATTCCAACAGGACACGCCAATGCTAGCAGCTCCCACATGAGTGGGATCCAAGAAAGGAATAACCGAGGCAAGCTTTATCCTTGCATTTTTACAGAGACTCAGAGAGGCTACGTCAAACTCAGGACATTTGGCTCAATGGGAAGA
Organism: Zea mays; assembly: GCF_902167145.1. Taxonomy (NCBI): domain Eukaryota; kingdom Viridiplantae; phylum Streptophyta; class Magnoliopsida; order Poales; family Poaceae; genus Zea; species Zea mays. The sequence continues at coordinate 143,585,155 of NC_050096.1, forward strand.
CTTCTCACCAATTCAATAGGCTTGTCCTATCCAATTAATAATTAAGAGGTACAAAATCAAGTGGTGCATACTATAGAACACGAAAAGGGACCAGAAAGGTAAAATATAAAAAATGTAGATTCCTAAATGAACTAAATAAAAGTAAGAAATCAGCCTAATAAAATGTTAATGAGACCTTATTTGGCACTATCAACACCACAATTCATTATAGATTTTGAAAAATGGGTAACATAACCCAATGGAGAAACACTGATATTAAATTTGTTCTGTAATGCAGGTTGCTATTTTACCCTTACAAGTTGCAATGTGATACTGCGCTAAACAGATCCTTTGAAACTACCATAAGGATTGATAGTCACCTGACGGTTCATCTCATTCCAGTAGAAAAGGAGTGCTGCGTTAGGGTTTTCACACAAGTCATGCGCCTTCCGGCTACCATAATTTGTATACCTGTACAAAATAAAATTATCAAACCATGACTCAAATTTCTATGGAATTCCACAGGGACAACAAACTTTATGCCACATACCAAACAAATCCCTGTTTATCAACTCCCTTTAAAAGAACCATCCTCGAAGAACTGAAGATAAAATAGTTGGACAAATAATTATCATATCAAATTTCAATTACAATGTTGTTAACCAGCTTAGCAGAATGAAATATGTTATTAAATAACAAATAGCCATACGGTTTTCCTTCCTTGTTGGCAGTTGTCAAAGCCATTGCATTGGGCTCACGCAGACCGGCTGTTACTGCTTCATCAAACCATTTAAGGAACTACATATATATGATAGAACCATTTATTAACAATAAAAAAAATTTCAAATAAAAGGATGGATATTTCCTGGCCATACCTGATCAAATGGATCAGACATCACTTGACTCTCAAGAAGTTCAGGGGAAATATAGTTCTCCCTGAGAGATGAAATTTCAACAGATGGAGCTTTTCCAATTCTCACACACATTGATGTGCCAGGGTAAGGAGGAAGCTGAAGTCCGTATTTGTTTAAAATAGGTGGGGGGACAAACCTTCCCCCAAGAAAATGGTGTGGGCCAGTGAACTTTTTTGCACAGAGCTTAGGTGCAGTCAATGACACCTAGACATGTCAATTACTTAAAGATGAAATTTGGAATTTTCAAACAGCATGTTCTTATGTTGGTAGATGAATTATAATCCAGAAAGCTTCTAAGTAGGACGCTAACCAGCATATCAGGTTTAATGCCTCCATCGACATCTCCCTCTTCAACATGCCATCCAGAAGGGATATCAATAGAAACAATTGCTGGGCGCTTATCTGGATTTTGAATATCACTCAATGAAACAAGCATTTGGATAAGATGATCAAAGGGTGGTCTGGGTGTTCCTGTAACAGATCAAAGATTTCCACAGTGAAAAAAAAAAGTAAAAATGTTAAGAAGCATCATTGATTCATGTCAGGTATACAATTGCATACTCATTTGATTTCAATAGATTCAATTTACTCTAAATGATAGCACTGCCAACATTTTTCTTAATTATCAACCTGTCCTTAATTGATATAATATTGCTGCATTGAACCAGGATACACACACACTTGCCCCCCTAAATTACTCTGTAATATTCAGTCCAAAAAAATTGCATGATAAAGAACAAGAATCCAGCATATTACCTCAAAATGATTTTACCAAAAGTTCAGTAGAAACTGGATAGTAACCACATTCTCATTCTGAGAAACATTATCGTTTCAACTGAAAGATTATCTATCACTTTGCTCAATGTCTGTGTAATACAGCTCTAATTGGTTTCCCATGCTAATTGACAATTGAGAAAAAGTCTGTTTTACAACCCTCAACTATGGGTTGAGTCCAGCTTTCAACCCTCAATTGCAAAACCATTCACCTTTCAACCAACCCTGGTTTTTAAAGCGGTAAGGCGAGCCAAGGCGTTGGACCACCGCCTGGACGCCTAGGCGGCGCATAGGCGACGCCTAGACGAGGTAGGCGGGCAAGGCGCCTAGGCGTTGGACCTCCGCCTAGACGCTAGGCTAGGCGTCGCCTAGGCGACGCCTTAAGAACAGGGCAACCAACTATAAAAACGGTTCACTTTTCAAGTTTCACCCAAATTTAGAGTGGTTTTAGTTGACATGGCGACATGATCAACATATTTTCTGTTTTAAATTTACAAATGGATTTAAAATTTCAAAAAAAAAACTAAATGACTTTCTGTAAGTAAACAAAGATTAATAGCACTTAGTTATAGCTTTGAACTAAACTAAACCATTTTCACTATGTCCATCTAACATGCTTCATACCAAATTGACTTTTAGGTTCTTTACTCCTATGCGCAACTGAAATTTTCTATTAAAAATTAAAATATATTCTAAATTTGCAAACCATACTATAATTTTGCAAATTTAAAATTATTATAGTCCTCTTAAACAACTCTGACAATGTATTCAATGCACATGAGATTAAAAATCAATTTTCCCTAGGCTCTGTTTGGATCCTTGGAATTGAATTCTATTCTAATAAAGTCCCGTTTGTTTCCTTTCATTTTGAGGAATTGGAATCTTACTAATGGAACAGACTATTTTTTTAGAATGTGACATTCCACCACTTTCCAAAGTTATCATATAAGCCTATCTCAAATTCATGGGATGAGAGATGGAAATTGATTCTATAGATTTACATGCTATTTTTCCGATGTACAACTTATAACACACTCTTCTACTTGCTTCGCTATAACATAAATATAGTATATAACTATCTCGCTCATATGATTTAGGATAATATACAAATATATTACATATATAAATATATGAACTTAATTAGTTTTGTCTAAATTATAATTATTAAAATGGAATTCAATTCCAACGAAACAAACGGGACCTAATAGTAATTTAGACACAAATCAATTAAGCTAATACATTTTATACGGATAATATTTGTAATACTATTGTTGGCAATATGGGAGAGATATTTATGTGATACATTTCTACTACTAGAGAGCGAGCCAAAGAGCGTGTTATAAGTTACAGAGTAGAAAACATAGTCTGGTGATACATAAAATCAATTTCCATCCTCCACCCTATGAATTGGAGATGGACATATATCTAAACTTTGGAAAGTGGTGGAATATCAAATTCCAAACTAAATAGGCTACTCTTTTAAGTAGATTCCAATTCCTCCAAAATGAAGGGATCCAAACAACCCCTAGATGAAATTAAATGGCACTTAGAATGCAATAAATTATTTTTATTTAGATTTCCTATAAAAAGTACAAAATATATTATATTTCAAACATATGAATATATTTAAATTGTAGATACTCCTTAGTGGGAGTGACGTACATGTAGCAAACAGAGAAAAGATTATTCGGTGGCTCAAGCTTGACATTAAATCAGAAACACAATTAGAACAGCAAGGAAGGATACAAAAAGCAGATATACCATGAAATGAGAAACCAAACATTGCATCAACAATAACATCAAACTCCCGTGGTAATTCGTTAGGTAGGTCTTCGACAGGTATGAATGGGATCGACAGTGATTCAAGCTAAAAAACACGAAGGGTTCATGTTATATTGGAAAAAGAGAACCATACAGCATACCAAGAAGTGAGGGAGGCATGATGGTTTACCTGAGTAACGAGACCAGAATATAGAGGTTTGGGTGTGCGTTTTGGGTAGCAAATAGATGGCCTATATCCAAAGTGATAAAGATGACGAGCAGCTACCAGACCATCACCACCATTATTTCCTGGGCCACAGATAACAAGTACCCTTGCATGTTCATTCAACTTGTAAACCTGTGTTGATTATGAACATTTGCAGAAAACAGCAAGTGAGCAGGCACAAAACTTATATTTTTAAAGAAAGATAGATTTAAGAAGGGAAACTAAAACTAATATATGTAAGCACAGAATATGAGGTCCTACAGAACATATACAGCACATTGTATGGTTTTCCCTCCATTCATACTACTTAGTGGAAGTTCTTAAATCGCATCTAAGCAGACACAGTAAGTAGTTCTTTTATGCACTTTTAGGTATCATCAGAAGGTATCTCGAATCACTTAACAAGAAATGCTAGTTCCAATTTCACTCAACAAGAGCAAAACAAATCTATATCTAAACTCAAATCCTGATAATTTTGTGTAAAATTTAATTGTGAAATTTTATGACTTGCAGAGTAGCACACATCAACTATGCAACATCACTAATACATTCGCAAAAAAAACAGCTACTATATTCAATTTCAATCATAGAATAGATTTAGGATCCTTGATACGAGCCTGCCCCTAAAATAACTACCTTCTACTTGATCAAGTCAGGCAGGAGAGTACCAAACAAGTGACAGCATGTATACGATACAATTTGCAAAACCTACAGAAGCCTGATTTCCAAACTAAACCTCATAATCGAGGAACCAGGATCACTAACATTAAAAATGGTAAATGGACATGGATATTTTTGGTCCGTTTGCCAAATCTCCTGATTTGCTGAGGTTGAGGCACATTAAACAGAAGAAACTAATAAAACATTGCAAATTCAGTTGGAGAGCAGCACGCAGTGCCCGATGGCCTTACCTCCGCAAGGGCTGCCGCAACGCTCAATCCAGCAAGTTCCTAAAAGCACAACAATTTGATGATCAGCCACCAGCAAAAAAAACCCGGAAAACAGCAACTGGGAGGTGGGAATCCCCTGACCATGAGCTGGTCGACGCTGAACCCGAGCGGGCCCATGAGCTGCTCGTCGATCTCCGCCGCGTCGCGCTGCGTGAGGTGCGTCACCTCCGCCGCGGCGGCCGCTGACGCCGCCAGCGACGCCATGCCTAGCCTCTGCGGGAGGGGAGCAAAGGAAGCGCCCGGAGCAACCGCGGGGAAGCTGGGGAGGCGGCGTGCCGGAAGTTGCAGGCGGTGGACGCGGCTATTGTTCTGGCTGCGAGGGAACGGGGAGAGAGGATGAGGGTTGGTGGTGGTGCTGGCGCTGGCGGCGGAGAGGAGGAATGGCATAGCAAGGGAGAGGACGGTGGTGGCCGATTTGTTGCGGGTTCTGGACGCGACGGCGGCCAGCATCCTCTGGTCCGGGACCGCTGCGGCGCTGCCTCGGCGGACTGGCTCAACTGGTTCACATGCCAGATGCCACTAGGCACAGGCACAGGCACAGGCACAGGCACAGTGCAACAGCTAGGATGGCAATGGATCACGCTCTTAGACCAACTCCAGCAGACTCCCTCTCCGTATCCCTAAAACGCGCGGCCAACAGATTCTCTCTCCTCTCCGTATCCGTCTCCGTTTCCAGCAACACTCCCCATCCCACTCCGCATGCAGTCTATGACACCTGGGGCCCGCCAGCAGGCGCGCGCGCACGCAGAGAGCTGCGGAGAGGAGAGAGAAAGCGTGGAAATGGGGAGTGCAGGGACACGGCGTCTATTTTGCGGAGAGGGATGCGGAGCCTGCTGGAGAGCGCAATAGTGCCTCAAACCGTGCAAAATGCGGATGCGGAGTGGGATGGGGAGCGTTGCTGGAGTTGGTCTTAGTCATGAGTAGGGATGAAAACGGTCGGAAACGGTCGGTAAACACTAAAACCATTATCATTTTCATATTTTTTATCGGAAATGAAATCGAAAACGGTAACTCCGAAAACGGAAACGATATCGGTATTTCGGAAACTTCGGAAACGAAAGTTCGGTACGGAAAATACACCGGTAACGATCGAAATCTAAAATACGATCGGTAAACATATAACATAACAAGCTCACAATACAACAAAGACCAAAAGTTCACAATTTACAAAGATCAAAAGTTCAACCTTTTTGTGCTCTAATTATGTTAAAAAATGTCAACTCAAACAGCTCGACTTTAAAAACAAATACAATATATATAGAGACATATAATATATATATATATATAAACGCACGCACGTTGCTCCGGCCATCTAAACGCACCGCGCACGCAACGTCCACCTTGCAGCCCATTAGCGAACCTTGCAGCCCATTAGCGCAATGTAGCAGAGCGGCACTAGGGAGCGTTGCGTCAGCTTAGTCCCACCTCGCTTAGTAAACTGCACGGTGCACAAATTCTTCTATATAAATAGATACCCTACCGCAGGTAATAACCAAAGTTCAGACCGGCACGAGACCGACGGCTTGGGCCAGAGTGAAAATGTGGGCTTTGCCCGCTTATCTTGTTTTTAATTTTAAATTTCGGAAAATTCCGAATTATATATTTGGTAAATTCCGGTTAAATTCGGTAACCGGAGGAAACAGTCGGTAAAATGCCAAACCGGTTTCGATACCGATTCCGATATAAAATTCCGACAACCGATACCGTTTTCGAAAATACCGTTACCTCTGAATTCGGTCGGCTAAAAATCGAAAACGGTTTTCGGAAAACCGAAAAATTTCGAAACCGTTTTCATCCCTAGTCACGAGTCACGATTACACCGTAGGTAAGATTTTGTACACCCGTCGGTATCTGGCGGGTATCAGATACCACGGATATAATGACGCTTCAAAGGACACGTAGTTGAGGTTGATGACGTAGAACAAAAGAAAAAACCAAGACATAATAAACTTGATCACCGTTACATAAGCAAGCAATATTATAAATACACTAGTTGAGTGTCCATACGTTACGACGATGTACAAATTATTCGATAAATATTAGTTTACAACAATTACATGAAAACGAACAACATATATATCAACCTCAATATCTCACATATGAGGAGTGGACATGTGAGTCAGTAATAGCAAGTGATTGTTCCCCAGAAGCCGTGAAAGGTGAGATTAGGAAGAAGGGATATTGGGGAAGTAATCTTCTATTTCTTAATTGCCAAATGTTCGAATACAAGAGATAAATAGGCATTATGCCTTCTAACAAACATAGATGGAAAATCTCCTCAAATTGAGACAGTGGTTTCTGGCTGCGGTGACTCGGTCTCCATCGATGATTTGTTGCAACTCAATGTTCAGCACCTTGAGACAGTGGTTTCTAGCTGCGGTGACTCAGTCTCCATCGATGATTTGTTGCAACTCAATGTTCAGCACCAGATTAAATTGACTTTCGCTAACATCGTTCCTATAAATTAGACACAAATCAACTTGGTGCTATAACAAAACAGAGAAAATAGAAGATAGGCAACCAATTTTCTCAACCAAACAGTTACTTCAACACAAAAAGTTAACTAACGATGATTTGCATCTAAGCAATAACAAACCTGAAGATGATGACTTGGTGAGGCTTTCTCTTCCAAGAACTGGTGTAGAATTCAATCAGACACATGTTCTGAAATTTAGTATCTGTTAGAAGGCATAATGTTTTGATTTGTTATAAAGAGAGCATTGTTCAATCAGACACACTATAAAGAGAGCATTGTTCAATTCAACATCTGTATCATTAGCCTAAACATAACATCATGTTCTGAAGAAAAAGATTAATGCGAAAATTTAGAGAAAGGAACATGTGTTCAACCAGATGGAATGTACATACGGGAAAACATCGCCCTTTCAAACGACTTTGTGGTGCAAGAGAAGGCAGATCATCAGCTTTGATAACTGCTGCCTGCCTATGGTGAAGGTGGACTCCAGGTGTATCATACAATTTCTGTGTGCAAGGATATGTTAGTAGACTTCAAATTGGACTCTAAGTAGAAGATACAAAACATAGTGATGTAATTAGAGAGAACAAATATTTTGGATCAGTTCATATCGAGCATTGTGCATGCATAAAGATGATTGTATTGCATCAAAGGATCATGATAAGAGACCCTTCATACCCCTCCGCCTAAAAATGATTCAATTTGAATAGGGCCAAGGGTTGTTCCAGGAACAACAGATTGTATTGGCTTGTATTTTTGAGCTGTCGCTGCCACCGGGTCCTTGTACGCCATTGTTCCTACAACAGAAGGACCTCCAACAATTAGTGTGGGAAAAACGAGCAGCATTGTTTAGATGGTAACCACTACATAAAGGATTTTAAGACAAATATTAATAATAGGAAAGGCATACTTAGCATTGCACTGATAAATGCAGATTTTCCAACATTTGTGGAACCCTGTAACAGAGTATGATTTAAATCAGATATAGCTACACTGGCTGAGAGGCAGAAACACAACTTGCATTCTCCAAAGTTGTATTGCCTGAATTAATGAAGTTTGTTAAATTTATATTGATAGCAATAGCAATTGCGTATACAATATAATGCACATATCTTTGAACAGAAATTGTCCTCTTCATTTTCCCCCTAACATCTAAAGAAAAACACAATAATGGAAGTGATGAGTGCTTACCAGTATATATACATCTCAGCCCTAATATGATAAAAAGAAATATCAGTCAGGATCGTGAAATGTAGAACAAGCAGGGGAAGTGAAGATCTATAGAACTTGAGACTCTCTGTTACACGGTTCAGTCGTCCCACGACGCACGGGGCTCGTCCCAGGAGAAGCCCATGTCACTGACGGACATGCGGTCAGCATCCAAGGAGAATTGTGGGTCTGTGTCGCACGAGCGCTGGCCGCCGGCGAACTCGGAGCTAGCTTCCCCAAGGCGGAAGCGGCTACGCCGGAGGAACGACGGCTTGGATGGCTTCTCCGGTGGGGGCATTGTCGCCGCCTTGCTGCCTACGGCCTCCTACTTCTTGAGCTTCTACTTGCCCCTCCAATTCTGCCACTTCTTGCTGAACATCGAGGCGACAAGCCAAAAGCTCCCGGCGATCTCCTTGAGGTCCTTGGGCGGTAGCTTCCTGGGCTGCTGCGACTGCGAGGCCTCGAGATCTATGTGATCCTTCATGGCCATAACGTCCCGCGCACTCACCTCCGTCTCCATCTCCCTAGAGGTTTATTACAAATTATGAAGCACTGGGAGCTTTATTAGAAATTATGAAGCAATTTAACGCGAATCAAAAGCAGCTCATTAATGTATGCAGCATCATCAAGCCACGAAACTGAAGGCATCTCCATGAGTCTTCTTTAAACTCACTCTCTAATGCGTTTGGTTGTGGGATAAACAGGACACGGACGTCCCCTGGCGTCCTCTCTCGTCCCTCCAATTTTGAGGGATAACTAGGGACAACCCTAGGATAGTCCTGTCCCAACCCTTAACACTGAACCAAACAACCTTATTTGAGGGATCGTCCCATCCCGTCCCGTCCTGTCATTGCAACCAAACGCATCCTAAATCATCATTTGGAGAGAAAAATCCCTCTCTATATCTTTTCATCTTCCAACAGTTTTTCTATATCTTGTGCACACTATAAAGTCAATATAGCTCTGCATCTTTGCCTAGCCAGAAATCTGGAATAGAGGATAGCAATATTTGGACATCTAGTTAAAGAAGCTGTTGGAGGACCAAAATCTCTATTTCTATCAATAAGGATATAGAAACTCTTGGAGTTACTCTTAAGCTCAATGATTTAAGTAGAATCTAAAAGGAGTAAAGTTTCCTCAGTATTATTGGGGCACTTACATGCATGGTGGTGGCCCTTCACCTTCCGGTTCAAGTTTTCTCCATTCATATGGCTTGGCCGTAGTATCAAGGGCCATACATCTGCCAGGGGTCGTTTTCCTGAAACATTGATGTAGTCTTACTATCAACATCGATCAGCTAGAATGATCTGTATGTAGCAATGATCTAGACATGACAGACATGAGCAATTTCCTACCATCATTGCCACCAATTATCAATAAGAATCGTTGACAAACTAAGGCCATCACATGTCCATACCATGGACCAGGACCTTGAACCACCACTCTGTGCAAAAGAAATAGAATCCTCATCAAACAGTCAAACTAAAAGTCCCAATTTAAACCATAGTAGAGTAGCAAGAGAATCCACCTATGCCATCGCGGTCGTTGTTGTTTAAGATCAAGAACATGAAGGTCCTCAGCGGATAAGCCAGCAGGACCAATTCCACCCTAAAAGAAACAAAATGCGAAGGATAGGTGATATTCGCTATTGCATCAGCACTGACCTGACAACAAAATTGACACAGCTAAGCTAGGTACCTGAATGACCACCATGGTTCCAACAGCAGTTGCTACATGTGCAGCTCTTGGTGAAGGAGGTTCGCCAAGGGGAGTAAGCCTGGCAACATTAATGTTGTGGTCAATAAGTGGTACATGATTTGACTGATTTATAGGGTAGTCGGTACAATAAAAAGTGTAACACTCTATGTTACGCACTTAAGCCTCCGAGAACTTGGAAGACATCTGACTTCAGTTCAGGTTTAGCTTTTGAAGCGGTACAGTTCAAGCTAGTTTGTAATTACCTCAAGACACCATAGAGTGTTCAATGGAGAATGGACCTCCATAATGTCTGCCTACAGTGAAATTCCATAGAAACATTCCAATATGGAGCCGTTGAATATTTCTTTTACCACATAATCATAATGCAAAAGCAAAAGGATGGCAGAAAAAATAGGCATAAAACATAACCATAATGTCCTAATTGTTCTCTACAAGAATGTCCCACAGCTGTAATAAGAATCCCACTTTGATAAGTAACTGGCTAACTGCAATTAAAAAGTAATAGAATATTATTGTTCATGGTTCATTAACTAAGCTTGGCAACTCAAACCATATAAAAGCACTATACTTGACCCCTAATAGCATCCAGTTACAAAACGACAGTGTGCCTTGGCATCTCACTAATAATTACTGTCCAAATCAGACAGTGGTTCAAATTCCCAGTCAGTTATTGTTTTTATCCTAATCCAACCTACAAGTGCAAACATGTCCAATAGCCAATACACTGAATTGTAACTTAGAATGACTGAAACGCTAAAGGCACAATCTGCTCCGGCATACCCCAAAAGCAGTAATAAACCACAAAGTTTTTCCCCATCTCCTACTCCAAAGCGAGATTAACAAGCAAGTCCATTCCCTAATATCCCCTCTTTTTTACAAGAGGAAGAACCTCTTGTTTTAAGAAAGAGGCAGTATTCGATAGCTTACTGTTCCCTCTCAATTTGCTTTGAACTCTAGCAGTCTAGCTCTCAAATACTGTCCCTTTCTTAAAACCAGAGGGCATTTGGGAATAGCACGGACATTCACCTAGCAAATTGGCAGTACCTATCTCTACATGTGGTTGAGAAATAAATAATCCCAAAACCACATAATCCTATGGTAAGTTACAGCTAAAAAATAATGCAAGGAAAGTTTTCATCCAGATTACACTAATTAATGTCTTAGTATCGTTAAAATCTCACGGCTATCAACTGCCAATTTTCTCTAGGAAAGATAGTAATCATTGGTGCTATTCCCAAACGCCAACTGCTCCATAAAAATTGAGAAGAGCCCATGCCAATTGCTAAAGCAAAAGAGATGGATGCATTTGACAAGAAAGTGGTTGGACATGGATGTTACCTTCAGGACAGGGAGCAGGTATCAGCGATGCTAGTGTCTCATCTACTGAGGAGCGCCTTCGCTCTGAACCCGTCGCGTAGGCTTGGATCCACCACCTCCTCCTACTGCTGCAAATTGATGTAATATTTGGAAACAGAAGGTCAGGATATAATATTTGGTTAAACAAATTGATGTTATGATATTAGTATCAGAACATTCAGTATTCAAGAAGAGTTTAGAGATGATTCTAGATCATGGCATAGCACACGGAGAAAGTGGAACAAAGATTATATGAGAACTGAAGCAGAATTTTGAAGAGTATTACATGCTCAGTCCCCCATGCTCATGCCTCAACCAATGCTAGAAGTCAAGCTAGAAAAAAAGATCTTTTATTATAGCATAGTTCCAAAGAAGCAATCCATCATAGTTACACAGTGATGTCATCAAGCCACACTGCTCTTGGCAACATTATAGCATGATACATCCTAAATGGTATAGTTGTGGATTTCCATCATAGCTACTCAGTAACCATAACACAGATAGCATGTGTTGGAGACTTGTTCTCAAATGCTTCGAATCAAGAACAAGGCAACACAAAATGTTAAATGTTAACATCCTTCGTCCTTCGGAGCATTATTTCCCCAAGGATATAATGATCTTCGGACGAAGGTTATGAAGGACATACCTTCATCAGCATAAAATATAATAATGAAGAAGGAATCATATGAAACATAAAGATAACATAAACAGTTGTGTATTATTGTCGACTCATTTTCATTTTATTATGATGGAAAGATAAAAATGATATCAAATTATAAGTGTACCTTCAGCTCGTGAGAAGGTAAAAGCACAAGTGTGACGCAAAAGCCAATGTCAAATCAGCGTGAACAGTACGGGGATATTGTTCACCTATTTATAGGCACGGGTCGCAGCCCACGCAAAATTACATTAATGCCCTTTACATTTATCAATAACTCTATGATAATTCTTCGAGGTCTAATCTGGTTTTTCATCTTTAAGTCGGTTTCCTTTTCCGCCGCTATTCCGAAGCTCTTCTACACACAGCTTCGGCTCTGCGCCAACCTTCGTGTTCTTTGTGCTTCTTCGTACCGTGGCTCTGATCCGAGTCCGAAGATACCTGTTAATGTACTTTACTCCAGAAACATTGTTAAATCATGTTTTTGAGGACCTTCGGAAGCCGAAGGCCCCCAACAGTAGCCCCTCGCAATATTAATTTGTTAGAATGATAAATTTAGATTGCGAAATGGACGAAGGCTATGAGCCGAAGGTCCGAAAAAACACCTTCCTTTTGCTAGTATAGCAACAGTCATTGGCAAATGGGGCCCTCCAGTCTCCGACATAATAGGTTTATAAATACGGGTTCGCCACAATTTATTCGGCACGCTCTCTTGCCATCTGTTTTACCTGCTCAAATAGTTTTCTGCCTACAAATATTTGGTTGCCTCCCTAGTTCTAAGCTTCGGAAGCGAGAGGCAAGAATTCCGAAGGAATGTCTGAGGAGAAGAAGGTTGCTGCCGAGATGAAGCTGAGCCTTTCTGAAGAGATGCATCTGGGTTTTCTTGAGTCAATGGTAAAGACGAATACGGAGAAGATTACAAGGGAGATTTTAGAAGGTTTATCTGAAGATACTGGTGAGAGTGACAGTTACGATGTAGATAGCGGGGGTGAAGATTCCGAAGATCGGCCATGGCGACCAAGCCATTCAGTCTTCGGAAAGTCAACTATTGGGCAAAGTCACCTTGAAAACATGAAGGGGAGATACTTTCGAGATATGTCCATTGTGAGAGCAGATGTCGGAGAAAGAACTGTGCCGACTCCCGAAGATGATGAAGTCGTTATCTTCCGAAGCTTTTTAAAAGCTGGGTTACGATTCCCTTTAAGCAGATTCGTGGTAGAAGTTTTGAAAATATATCAGGTTTACCTTCATCAACTTACCCCTGAAGCAATAATAAGAATGGGAATCTTCGTCTGGGCTGTGAAGAGTCAGGGTCTAGAGCCAAGTGCGAAAAGCTTTTGCAATATACATGAATTGTTATATGAAACGAAGCCCTGGGGTAAAGAGCAATATCATAACAACTTTGGTTGCTACAACTTCGGTGCTCGCTCTGGATCAAGCTGTCCCGTGCCCACCTTTCGGAAGAGATGGCCCGAAGAATGGATGAAAGAATGGTTCTATGTAAAAAATGATTTGAAGGTTCGAGAAGATATTAAGGATATCATCATGTGCCCCATCTGGCAGCGCTTCGGACTCCAGAAACCGAAGGTAGAAATGGATGAAGTAGCCGAAGAATGCCAACGGGCCTTCGGCGTAGTTTGCTCTTTTATCGGGACAAGGGATTTAATACAAGAACACATTGCCTTCAGAGTGTGGCCTCTTGTAGATAATTGGGAAATGCCGAAAGAAACTGTTAAAGAAACTGACGAAGGTGGGCTAGTCAGGCTGAAATATACATTCAAGTACGGAGACAAGTTCGTTGAACCAGATGATGATTGGTTAAAGAGCATTGAGACTGTAAGTGATGAATTGCTTGGGGTATATTCGAAGGCCGAAGACACTGCATTGTCAGCGGCCTTCGGAGGCCGAAAAAGGAAAAGACTCAACCGGGTATTTGATGCAATCGGGTTCGTCTACCCCGACTATCGCTATCCAATACGAGGGCAAAAAAGAAAAGGCACAACTTCTGCGAAAGAAAAAGCTGCAGCTGCTCCTAGTGAGCCAGCACCGAAGAGAAAAAGGGTAAAAGTTCTCACACATCGGCCACGCTATATTGAACCAGCCACGGTGCCTGAGTTCACCGGAGAGACCTCTTCGGCCACCGAGGCTGAAAAGCCAACCCTGCTGCCAGAAGTCGCAGAAATGGCCGAAGTGCCAGCGACAGAAAAGATAAAAGAACCAGAGACGGAAGAAGCGAAAGCATCAGCTGAGGGAGTGAAAGTATCAGAAATTTTAAGTCCTTCAGAAGAAATTGAAGCATCAAAAATTAAGAAGGGGCCGACAGTGACCCCAAAAAGGAAAAGAATGGTTAATGTGTTAGATGTTTTGGAAACAATTAAACTTCCAAGCACAACCCCAAAGAAGACTGCTGAAACTTCTGAGGCGCTTGCTGAAGTGTCCGTTGTCGAAGCTCCGAAGCAACAGACTGGAGTTGAAACCGGGCCTTCAGAACCAACCAAGGTAATACCTTCGGAAGCAGAAGAAGTAAAAATTGCAAAGGCAACCGAAGAAATGAAAATGTCAGAGCCAGCTTCGGTCGAAGAAATTGATACCGCCGTCCCCGAAGCATCTTCCAAAATATATGACTATATCGTGCGACATGCTTCGGGGAAGAAGTTATCGAAAGAAGAAAATTTTGAAGCTAACCACTATGCCAAAGAATTGAAATATCCGAAGGGGGCACTAGTGTTCAATGGGACGAACGAAGAAGATTTCCTATACTGCCTCCCAGACAACAAAGAATTATCCGTCTGTCGGGAGATGGCTAGAAGTATGGGGTTTCCGAAGCTCGAAGCTGGCTTATGTGCTATGACGAAAGAAGATCTCGCGGATAGTCTTGTGTATAATAGCCTGAAGGTATGGGAATTAGACGTTTGGAATTTTTATAATTCGAAACTCATTCTTTTATTCTTATATGAACTCCTTTTCATATAGGGTTTAATTCTAAGCAACGCATTGAGAGCACAAAAAAGTGCCGAAGACGAGAGCTATGAAATTGCGTTCAACAATCTACGATCAGAGGTTATTAAATTGAGAAACGAAGCTCTGGAAAAAGATAAAATTCTGCTTACATTGGTAGACAAGGTAAAAAAGGACGAAGCTGCTTCGAAGGCCCAGGCCGAAGCTCAAAAACGTGAAATTAAAGATCTTCAGAAACAGCTAGCTAGAGCTAAAGAAGAACGTATACCTGAAGAGACAAAACGAGAGCTTAGTGACCAATTGGCCAATCATTTGGAGATAAGTGTTAAAGAGCTTCGTGCATCCCAGAGAAAATGCTATGTTAAATCCATAGAGTGCGTCAAGAAAATAAAATCCAGCTTCGCCAGTGTTGGTGCATTCTCTAGCGAAGAGAATTTTTCAAGAGGCAATCCTGAAGGTCCAATGGAATGGATCAGTCACGAAGCAGAGGCCTTCGAGGAAATTCTGAACAGCCGCGGCGACATATGCGCTTTTTCGGGTGCTAGAGGGATTGTTACTGTTTTGGAGAAGAAAGGCTGCGAGCATGTAAAATCCTTAGCGCAGTCCGAAGCTACTTTGTCTACTGAAGACATTAAAGACCCCTCACCCGAAGCAAGCATGGTCGGCGGGAAATTCTTCACCGATATCTGGGATAACGGCGACCGAGAATTGGCGCAAGAAATTATTCAAAGGAGTGAAGAAGGCATCCACGATGCTAGAAAAGTAGCGGAAGCTGCCGAGAAAAGTACAGAGCCCGAAGGGCACATAGGTATTAATTAGTGGTTTTTATCATGCTGTAATTTTTAATTCCAGACTCTGTTCTCGGTTTGTAATAGTAATATAGCCGTATCTTTTCTTCCCTCAGAAGCTGCTGAGACATCTCCGGGCCCCCACCCGAAGGGGGACGATGAAATTAGAAAAATGGCCGAAGCCATTATGGACAAGGTTGTCAACCAACTATTGAACGAAGCTGCAGAGATAGTGCTTAAAGAGGATTGAATGCCATTGTAGAAACATTTGAAACGTAAAAATGTGTAATACATTGTAACTTTAAATGTAATGTACAATCTATTTATAGTTTAATTCTTTACGATGCATGAAACTTTGCATACATACCATTTTTTGAGCCTTCGGCGAAAAAACACCTTCCCTTCTTTTCATGCTTCGTGAAGAAAATCCTTTCTATATCATAAGAATTTGCTTACTTCTTTGATGAAAATGTCCAAGCTTCATGAAATATTCTTCGAAGCTGTAAAAAAGTTTTGTGTTGCGTTTCCGATGAGGCTACACTTCATCTCGATTTGTCTTGTGCCTTAGCACGATTTTCTCTTTTCCAAAATATGTTTCGAAGGTCAACACTGTATCCCCTTCTTGTTCCAGATGCATTATGCTGTATGATGCTTATGTTATGCAAAAATGATGTGATGATGTTATGTTATGCAAAATGATATTTGTGCCGCAGATACATATCCCTGTAATGAAGCACACACACTTTTTATATCAGCGCTGACTTTTCGCTGTAAGCCTCCCTTAGGAGCTTCTTCGCCTTTTACTTTCAGCGGAATCAGCGTTTATTTTTCGCTGTAAGCCTCCCTTAGGAGCTTCTTCGCCTTTTACTTTCAGCGGAATCAACGTTTATTTTTCGCTGTAAGCCTCCCTTAGGAGCTTCTTCGCCTTTTACTTTCAGCGGAATCAGCGTTTATTTTTCGCTGTATGTTTAGAAAACTTACACTGCGCTCCCTTAGGAACGACTTTTTACTGCTTCGAACAATTTGTACTGTGTCCGTTAGATCAAATTTTTGATAATACGAAGGTCCTTCAAATCAGTATAAGTTCGTATGCTTCAGCAACTCAAGCCTATGGAAAAACATATTTTTATTATGGTAAAAGACGAAAGTATTACAAGGAATTGAAATTCAATTAAAGACATTTAAACTCTTCATAATTGTTCCTTATTAACAAAAGGGTAATAGCGAATGTAGAAAATGCAAAAGAACTGCTGTTGAGGTAGGATATTTGTCAATAAATGTGCTTCAACTCTGGCACAGTGCTGTTGACTGTGCGAGCTTCGGACTCTTCTCTGAAATCCCTCTGAAGATGATTGTGCTGACTCCCTTCTGGCTGTTGTCCTCGCTGGATCAGCGGTGGCGGTGGAGGTTGCTGCCAAGATGCTTGGGGTTGGCTCGCCGAAGCAACAGAAGCTGCAGGGTGGTTGCCTACATATTCTGGAATATAAGGTGAGTGATACGAAGCAGTATGCATGACCTACTTCGGCTGACTCTGTTGTGCTGCTGCTTCCGCTATTTCCTTCTGCTTCTGGATGGTAACATGGCACATCCTGGTAGTATGGCCCTTGTCTTCACCACAGAATAGGCAATATATTTTTCTTGGTTGGTCTCCAAATCTTCCCCCGAAGCCCCTGGCGCCTCTGCCCCTTGGCGCTGGCGGCCGAAAAGAACTCTGCTGTTGGGCCGAAGCTTGTGAAGAGTGTTGTGGCCTTTGCTGCTGGCTCCCTCGATCATCAGTTTGAGCAGAGTTATGGATTGACCTAACATGCCTCGGGTGAAATCTTCCTCCAAAGCCCCTGGTCATTTCAGAGAACCTGAATGCTTCCTCCCTTCTTTGGCGGAAGTCATTGTCAGCTCGAATGTATTCGTCCATCTTCTGGAGCAGCTTCTCCAACGTTTGTGGTGGCTTCCTGGCAAAGTACTGCGCTGATGGTCCCGGCCGAAGCCCCTTAATCATGGCCTCAATGACAATTTCATTGGGCACTGTTGGCGCTTGTGCCCTCAGGCGCAGGAACCTTCGGACATACGCCTAAAGGTACTCTTCATGGTCCTGGGTACACTGGAAGAGAGCCTGAGCGGTGACTGGCTTTGTCTGAAACCCTTGGAAGCTAGTTATCAGCATATCCTTCAATTTCTGCCAAGAAGTGATTGTCCCTGGCCGAAGAGAAGAGTACCAAGTCTGAGCAACGCTCCTGACAGCCATGACAAAAGATTTTGCCATGACTGCCGTATTGCCACCATACGAAGATATGGTTGCTTCATAGCTCATTAGGAATTGCTTCGGGTCTGTGTGACTGTCATACATAGGGAGCTGGGGTGGCTTGTAAGACTGTGGCCATGGTGTAGCCTGCAATTCTGTTGAGAGAGGAGAAGCATCATCAAAAGCAAAGTTTCCATGATGGAAATCTTCATACCAGTCATCCTCATTATGGAAGCCTTCCTGATGAAGCTCTCTGCGTGGAGGCCTTCGGCTTTGATCATCTTGAACAAGATGACGAACCTCTTCAGAAGCTTCGTCTATCTGTCTCTGAAGATCAGCTAGACGAGCCATCTTCTCCTTCTTGCGTTGCACCTGTTGCTGAAGGATCTCCAGGTTTTGGATCTCCTGATCCAGGTCATCCTCCGGAGGTGTTGGACTAACAACCTTCCTCTTCTGGCTTCGGGCCTCTCTAAGAGAAAGGACATCCTGATTGGGATCCAGCGGCTGTAAAGTACCAGCCCCTGTCGCTGAAGCTTTTTTCAGCGGCATGACGAAGGTGATGCTTGCCGAAAGTGTTCAAGACTCAAAAAATGGAAGTGAGTTCACCGGAGGTGGGCGCCAATGTTGGAGACTTGTTCTCAAATGCTTCGAATCAAGAACAAGGCAACACAAAATGTTAAATGTTAACATCCTTCGTCCTTCGGAGCATTATTTCCCTAAGGATATAATGATCTTCGGACGAAAGGTTATGAAGGACATACCTTCATCAGCATAAAATATAATAATGAAGAAGGAATCATATGAAACATAAAGATAACATAAACAATTGTGTATTATTGTCGACTCATTTTCATTTTATTATGATGGAAAGATAAAAATGATATCAAATTATAAGTGTACCTTCAGCTCGTGAGAAGGTAAAAGCACAAGTGTGACGCAAAAGCCAATGTCAAATCAGCGTGAACAGTACGGGGATATTGTTCACCTATTTATAGGCACAGGTCGCAGCCCACGCAAAATTACATTAATGCCCTTTACATTTATCAATAACTCTATGATAATTCTTCGAGGTCTAATCTGGTTTTTCATCTTTAAGTCGGTTTCCTTTTCCGCCGCTATTCCGAAGCTCTTCTACACACAGCTTCGGCTCTGCGCCAACCTTCGTGTTCTTTGTGCTTCTTCGTACCGTGGCTCTGATCCGAGTCCGAAGATACCTGTTAATGTACTTTACTCCAGAAACATTGTTAAATCATGTTTTTGAGGACCTTCGGAAGCCGAAGGCCCCCAACAGCATGCTCGGCGTTAACCATAGAAATACATCTAAAATTTGGAGAAGCCACTCTAAATTAAGCACTACAATGTATAGCTAATGCCAGGTACTTCTAATTAAGTTGCCACTGCCTGTCCATTAATCTCCTTGAAATCTACTAAAAAAGCCAACATGTAAAAACTGGATTTGAGTTTCTCCTGTCCACTGCCTGTCCACTAGGAAAAATACTGTCTGTGCCAGACAAGAATGCAGGCTCTGGTGTAAATACTGACTCCGGTGCCACAACTGAAGCACCACCTCAACCTGTTGAAACCAGTGACAAGGCAGAAGGCACAAAGGTTGAATCTGGTGGAGACAAAGTGGTAGCTGGAGAACCCAACGAAGGTAGCTGCATGCCATCTAAAGTTTAGGGCAAAACGAAAGAGGGAAATGCTGAAGAAAAGGAAGGGGCAGATGAACTCATTGAAAGAGAATTAGGCTTACACCTAGTTCCTAATTAATTTTGGTGGTTGAATTGTTCAACACAAATAATTGCACTAACTAGTTTGCTCTAGTGCATAAGTTATACAGGTGCCAAAGGTTCACACTTAGCCAATAAAAAGACCAAGAATTGGGTTCAACAAAGAGAGCAAGGGATAGCCGAAGGCAGCCCTGATCTGGCGCACCGGACAGTGTCCGGTGCACCAGGGGACTTCACGCTGAACTCCTCACCTTCGGGAAAATCCAGAGGCGCTCCGCTATAATTCACCGGATTGTCCGGTGTACACCGGACAGTGTCCAGTGCCCCAGGGAAGAGCGGCTCTGGAACTCGCCAGCTTCGGGAATTTGCTCCGCTATAATTCACCTGACATGTCCGGTGAGCCAGCGGAGCAACAGCTACTTCGCGCCAACGGTCACCTGCAGGCACATTTAATGCGCGCCAGAAACGCGCAGAAGTCAGGCACGCGCGCGACGGTGCACCAGACAATCTACAGTGCTTGTCCGGTGTACACCGGACAGCCAGGCGGGCCCAGAAGTCAGAAGCTCCAACAGTCGAATCCCAACGGCCTGGTGACGTGGCTGGCGCACCGGACATGTCCGGTGTGCACCGGACTGTCCGATGCACCATACGACAGTCAGCCACCTCCAAACGGCTAGTTTGATGGTTGGGGCTATAAATACCCCCAACCACCCCACATTCAAGTTATCCAATTTTTCCCACTTCAACTACTTACAAGAGCTCTAGCATTCAATTCTAGACACACCCAAGTGATCAAATCCTCTCCAAACTCCACACAACGCCCTAGTGATTAGAGAGAGAGATTTTCTTGTGTTCTTTCGAGCTCTTGCGCTTGGATTGCTTTCTTCTTTCTTTGATTCTTCATTGCGATCAAACTCATTTGTAATTGAGGCAAGAGACACCAATCTTGTGGTGATCCTTGTAGGAACTTTGTGTTCCAAAGCATTTGAGAAGAGAAAGCTCACTCGGTCCGAGGGACCGTTTGAGAGAGGGAAAGGGTTGAAAGAGACCCGGTCTTTGTGACCACCTCAACGGGGAGTAGGTTTGCAAGAACCGAACCTCGGTAAAACAAATCCACGTGCCTCACTCCTTATTCGCTTGCGATTTGTTTTGCACCCTCTCTCGCGGACTCGAGTATATTTCTAACGCTAACCCGGCTTGTAGTTGTGATTATTTTTGAGAATTTCAGTTTCGCCCTATTCACCCCCCTCTAGGCGACTTTCACTCATCCCTCTACTTGATGTCCTAGCAAACAAAGTGAAGAACTATATGCAGTGCAGAACTTTGACAGATATTTGTTAAATTGCAGAACATTTCCTATGATTTTTCAATGAGCAGTGTTGTATCATTGTGGCAACTGGCAACCATAGGCGGCCATATTAGGCACAACAGCAATAAACAGAATCCAGGGCGTTCTATGCAGATGCAAATGAAAAAAAATTCTTTGCACACAAAACAATACTACAGATGTCTGTTGAACATGCTATTACATAAAACAACACATAGATGAGATCCGTGCGTACCTGGTATACCGAACGATGGAGAGCGCCGAGCCGCATTTGTGGGTTGTTGGGGCGTACACACTTGACATCTTATAGGGCCGCCCCGGATGATCTACGCGTTGTACATGGAAGGTTAGCGGACGCCTGCGCTGTGCTGCGCGCAGATCCGAGTGGGAGACAACGTATTTGGTAGTTGGGTCGAGGTTAGCGGCAGCTTCCATGGAGGGATCTGCGCGCAGTTGGGTCGAGGTTAGCGGCGGCTTCAATGGACGCGCCTGGGCAGATCAGCAGCAACAGGTCAGATACGAGGTTTCTCTTGTTGTCCATTGACGCGGCTGCTTCAGTTCACACCGTCTCTCTCGCTGTCTGCGGCTGGGTACTGCAGATCGGGGGCAGCTGGGTACTACAGATCAGGGCCTCCACTCGGCTACTGTAGATCAGGGGCGGCTTCAATGGATGGCACGGACGCGGGGCACAGTTGGAAGGTGGGGCGCGCAGATCGCTGACGCTTCCATGGAGGCTGGGGCGCGCTGATCCGGGGTGGCTTCTATGGAAGACGCGGACGAGATGGAGGGTAGGCGGCACAGTGAGGGGGAGAGGAGGAGGAGGTGGCGTAGGGGCGTAAACCTTCCATTGATGCGGATGCGAGATTTCGGGGCTCGGACGCGGACACGTGGGTGGAGGCTGGAGGCGCTAGGGCAGGGGCACGGTGGATCCATGGCGCGTTCCATGACGGGTGGTGGGGAGGATGGCGGGGGCACGGTGGATCCGCGGGCGTTGATGGCGGGGACCGAGGCAGAACCGTGCACCATCTATACTGTGGATGCCTACAGTAACGTCTTAAGGAGTAGTAGAGATAACTCTATGTACACAACAATACATACATGAGAGGAAGTAAGATTTGTGTTCGGAGGAAAAGTTAGTGTGAACTCACTCCAAATGATGAATCGCTGGGATTCGGATGGTGGTTATGAGACATGGGTTATAATGGTTCAGTGTAGTGCTAATCGTAGTATTGTTCTGAAGCGTGTTACACTAAGAGTGTTTGTGTGTTCAATAAAGAGAGAGAGTTCCCTTTTATAGTTTCAGGGTTGGACTTTAAAATGGGGACTTGTTCTCTAGGGACTTGTATTCTGCGGGGAGGAGATCGACCGATGGGCTTTGGGTAGCGTGGTTCCTCTAGTGTTGTCCGTAGGGTTGTTCGTGGTCGTACTCCATCATGGCGTACTGTCTTGTCCACTCGTCGTATGTGTCCTTTTTGCTTGTCTTCCGCTGATATTCTCGTGGTACTACACGGGGGTCTTGCAAATCAGTCATATGAGTTGGTGGGTGTCGTGCGATATTGCCTATCGTCACGAGCCTACGTCACTTATTGGCGTGCGTAAGCATACATTTGGTATGGTGTATCTATTGCACACTACCCGATATTCTGGTCACTGTAGAAGCTCTGATGCTGAGATACTTCATGAATAGGGTTGGTCGGCCCCTCGAGGATGTGGGAGTTCGTCTGGAGCCGTACTTAGAGTGGTGTTGTCATGTCAATAGTGGCCACTCGGTGTGCCCTCATCTTGCCATTCGAGTGACTGGCCATAGCCTAGGGTGTCATGTCTTGTCTTAGTCGACATAGATTTTGCGACGTTTGACTTAGGTTTCCACCTTGCATCTCTTTCTCGGCAGGGACTTGGTTGGCCGCCAGCTTCGTGAACATGCTCGGCAGGGGCCTGATAGATCACTCTGTCTCGTCGACTTGCTCAGTAGGGTCCTGGTTGGTCGCTCCGCCTCACAGAGTTGCTTGGCAGGGACTTGTTCGATCGCTCTACCTCGTGGAGTCGCTCGGCTAGGAAATGATTGGTCGCTCTACCTCGCAGACTTGCTCGGTAGGGACCTAGTCAGTCGCTCCGTCTCATGGACTTGCTCGGCAGGGACCTGGTCGATCGCTCCACCTCACGGAGTTGCTCGGTAGGGACCTGTTCAATCGCTCTGCCTCATGGAGTTGCTCGACTGGGACCTGGTCCATCGCTCTGCTTCGCGGACTTGCTTGATAAGGAGATTTTGGTTGGCAATAAGGTTTACAGGCCTCATTTTGGGTACCCTGTTCCTAGGTACCCGACAGCAGCCCCCGAGTCCCCGAGTAATTCGTGTGAATTGCTAGGGGGTTTATTGCGCGTTTTAGGGACAAGCCCTTCCTACGATGGTCATCACGCATTGAGCGTGGGTCCACTTTTTCTCGGTTATTACCGACGACTGGACTTTCAGGTGCGCGCGAGCGCATCTGCTAGATGTAGCAATGAGGAATTCATGTGAATTGCTTGTGGGTTTATTGTGCAGTTTAGGGACGGACCCTGCATGCGATGGTCGTCACGCACTGAGCGTGGGTCCACTTTTGCTCGGTTATTACCGATGGTTGGAATTTCGGGTGCACGCGAGCACATCTGCTAGATGTAGCCCCCGAGTGAAAGGGAAATGTGCCCTCAGACCATTTCTAGTTGTTTTAGTGATTTAATACTCAACACACCACTTTGGACTAACACTCTTAATATGAGCATGAGCATAGGTTTAGAGAAAGCAAATTAAAGACAAGGAGTCCAAATTAGTTGAATTGGAAGGCCAAAAGTGCAACTTTGGTTAAGACTATAAAACATGAGGTTTAAGTACTTGAATAAGTTGCATATACATTATAATATGTTTCTTACACATTTGTTTGCCTACTAACTCCTTTATGCAAGAAAAGTGGCTTTTGGACTTAGTATTGAGCATATTGCAAATCCTTGAGAAAAGAAGTGAGAAGGGTATGTTTCTACCACTTAGTCAATTGTTTTAGTTGCTGACTGAAGGAAACGGTGACACCTAACAGGGGGTGGGGTGAATTAGGACTTCTAAAACTTTCTCTAAACTAGGCCACAAATAAATCCCTAGAGCAAAACCTATGCAGATAAACAATCTAGAATGTGCAAACTAGGTTTTGTCTAAGTGTTGCTATCTCTACCGCAATGGCTAAGTTTTAATCCTAAACAATCCAAGTATAAAGACAAGATTGAAACTTAAATGCTTAATATAAATGCGGAAGCTAAAGAACAAGGTAGAGATGCAAACTCTCGTGGATGACGCCGGTAGTTTTACTGAGGTATTCAGAACCACGCAAGGTTCTGACTAATCCTCGTTGGTGCCCCTACGCAAAGGGAAGCCCACGCGAGGGCCAAGCACCACGATCGAGTAACTCCGTAGAGAGTCGTGGGCCTTCTCCACGCGCAAGTGGTGCTCCGCTTCTGGCTCCTCACGGACGATCCCTGTCATCTCCACTATCAAGCTTCCGGCCGAAACGCCGCGGGCCTCGTCCCCTCCGGTACACTGTGGCGACCATGACACAAACTCGATTGTCACGGTTTTGCAAGACTCTCGCCCCACTCGATACAATTACAACGGCTCGTGCAAGAGCCAAGGGGTTGTGTGGTTTTTCTAAACTCACTTAACTAACTAGGATACACCTAAAGCAAGCGCTAATACAGTCTAACTAACCTAAGCACTTCGCAAAGCACCTACGCTAATCACCGAGTGATTCTATTAAGCACTTTGGTGTTTGAGCACTTGGAAATGTCTATACTATGCCTTGGTATGTTGCTTGGGCTCCCACACCTTGAAATGGCCAGTTGGGGGAATTTATAGGCTCCAACACAATTCTAGCCATTGGAGAAAAGCTACTGCTCTCTACGGCACACCAGGCAGTCTCGTGGAGGCACCGGACAGTCCGGTGCTCCTTTCCGGTGCACCTAGCCATTGGATCTAACACTATAGGTGACCATTGGCGCTGCAGGCTTTCACACTAGATAGTCCGGGTGTCACACCGGACAGTCCGGTGGCTTCTCTCTCCCTGTGCCACCAAGAACTAGCCGTTGGGCTACAGTTCCCTGGTGCACCGGAGAGTCCGGTGTGCCACCGGACTGTCTGCCGGTGGCAACACTATTCTTCGTTTCTTGGACTTTGCTTGATACTTGTTGATTTTCACTTGTGATCTTCATAATGTCTTTTTTTGAGGTGTTGTTTTTCTCAATGCCTTAGTCCAAGTAAATTTAGCATCATGTGAACTACAAACATAAACATTAGCAAATACATTAGTCCACAGGTTATGTTGATCATCAAACACCAAAACCTTTTGAGCCAAATGGCCCGAGGTCCATTTTCCTTACAATCTCCCCCTTTTTGGTGATTCATGACAACACAACCAAAGCAAGCAAATATAACAATCATTTTAATGAAAATATGCAATCTACTTGCTAGGATGCATGACTGTCCCCACAAATTGATATTATGGACTTAAGCCTCCCCCTAACTCCATAATTCACTTGCTTCCTATTTTAGACCAAAAGACCAAAACCACTTGCAAGATCAAAATTTGAATTTGGTGGTGTTTGATGTTTGTACCATTTTCATTGCTTTGGTCCCTAAAACTTCTCCCCCTTTGGCATCAACCACAAAAAAGGAAGACATTAAAATCAAGTAGGAAGCAAATATGACTTGCCCTCTTAAAAGATTTATCAATGGAGGTACTAAGAGTTACTCCCCCTAAATGAGTGTTCTTCTTTTGAAAGAATTTTCTCCCCCTTTAGAGATGAAGAAATACTTCCCCTGGCAGAGATCTTCTACTTAGGAAAACACATGTGAGAAATAGAGGTACAAGAAATGGTTTGATTAGACTAACTTCACTTATGCATATGTAACAGATATGATTTAACAACTTATGCAAGTATAGTGTAACACTATAAAAACCATCAACTAAAATAATGCATTTAGTTTATTCATGATAATTATGGTAATGAATTTTCTATCAAGTGTTTGGTTTTTATTTGCATTTAGAATAATTTTTGTTTGCTCATATTTGATTTTTTGGATATTTAGTAGAAATTCTTTTATATTGAAAATCCAATTAAATAATATAGAAATAATGGTCCAAAAATAAATATTTTAGTATAAATAATTTTGGTATAATTATTATGATTTTTGAATTATTTAGAAATATATTTATTTATATTTTAAATAAAAAAGAAAAAGAAAAGAAAAAAAATGAACGAAACCCTAGCCGACCGCCCGATTTGGCCCATTAGCGGCCGAGCCGCCGTGCCCCCCATTCCCCCTTTCCCTCTCTCTTCTCCCTCCCTCGTCTCCTTCCCAATCACCGCCACCGCCGCCAGGGACACGCGCGCAGCCGCGCCCGGCCGACCCCACCCGCGCCCGGTCACCTCCCATGCACCGGAAACCGACGCCCGGCTCCTCCTCTCCCTCTCCCCCACGTCCTCTCTCCCTCAATGGAGTTATGGCCGCCATTAATGGCCATTGACGGCCATTTCTTCCTCCACGGCGTCCCCCTCTCTCCCTCTCCTCTCCTGTCT
This sequence comes from Zea mays, assembly GCF_902167145.1. Taxonomy (NCBI): domain Eukaryota; kingdom Viridiplantae; phylum Streptophyta; class Magnoliopsida; order Poales; family Poaceae; genus Zea; species Zea mays. The sequence continues at coordinate 143,611,817 of NC_050096.1, forward strand.
CTATAAAAGCCGAATACCTCCCTCTCTCTCCCTCACCGAGCTCGCCCTCACTCCCTCACACACTCTCTCTCTCTCTCGCGTGCACTCGCCGGAGCTCGCCGGACCGCCGTGCCTCAACGTTTGTGCCCCGGCCGGACTGTAACACCCTGAATTTGGGGGTATAAAATTCCTTTCTTATTATCATCCAAATTCAAGTGTTACTCTTCTCTATCTCACTTTAGTTTCTCTCTCTAGTTTCTCTCCCCCTCTTCCTCTTTTGATTAGGGTTAGTTTAATTAGTGAGGGATTATTTATTTTATTTTGCCCAAAACATGAGTCATGAAATGTTGCATCATATTGAGCCTAAATATTCTTTGAATTGTTGCACATATTTGATTTGGTTTGAATTTGAAACCTAATTTGAATTTGAATTGAAAACCCTAGAGAAAATAAATAGAAAAGCAATTAGAAATTCCTTGGAAAATAGAAAAACCCAATTCATCCCAAGTCGGCCCACTAAACCCAACCCCGCACGTGCGCGCCCGCGCCCGCGCGTCATCGGTGCCTGACAGGCGGGCCCCGCCTGTCAGCGCCAACCCGTGCGCCCTCTCCCCCCTCTCTCTGCTCTGTGGGGTCGATCTGACAGCGCCGTTCCTTTTCCCCGTGCCCGCTCTCTCTCTCTGTCCCACCGAGCCCACCTGTCAGTCATCCACAACCTCCCGCCCACGATCCCCCGGCGTGGACGCGCCCACGTCCGCGCGTTTTTCGGCCACATCCTTGCGTCTGTGCCCCTTTTGAGCCCCGCGCCCTGCTCGCCCACCTCCCCTCGCTCACTTGTGCCCTCAGCCGAACCCCCTCACCCTCTCTCTCGCTCTGCGCGCGCGACTAGGGAGCTCCACCACCGCCCACCGATGTTCGCCGCCCGTTCCACAGTCGCCGTGGAACTCCCCGTCGTGTCTGTTGCCCCAGTAAGCTTCGCCCTACCGCCCGCCACCTGGAACACCCCTCGGTTCGACCCTAATCCCTCTAGTCCGTCTGGTCCGCGGTCACCGGAGTTCCTCTTGGGCAGCCGGAGCTCTGCCACCGTCGCCCCGAGGCGTCCTTGCGCCTCCATCGTTGCCCCGTGACTCCAGCGTTTCCCCTTGAGGTGAGCAACCTGCCCGTGCCCTTAATTCGGCTGTTACTGCCCTTTTGCTCACGCGATTGCTCACCGGAGTTGAGCCACGCCGCCGTTAGCCCGCCTCGCCGTGTGCAGCGCCCTCTGGTGCTTCCGCGCCAGCGTGATGCCCACGACCGAGTCCGCCAGACCGCCCTGAACGCACCCGAGCTATTTCCCAAGTCTCTGTAGCCCCACCATGGCCAGTCCCCTCGTCTCCGGCGAGCCCTCGCCGCGGGACCGAGCGGCGCCACCGCGTTTAGGTCCGGCCCCCAGCCGTTAGATCTCGGGTGTCCGTCCGAGATCGGGCGGTTTAGGTTTCATCAGTGCGGATCTGATCGCAACCCTCCGATCTGGATCAGGCCGCTCTCCCCTCTCCCCCTCATCCGCGCCCTGCCCCTGGGCCCGGCTGGTTAGCCCGGCCTGGCTCGCTGACACCCCGTCCTCGCCTGTCAGTCGCATTCTCGCGCCCACGCCTGCGCGATCTAATCCTGGTCGTTGATCTCTGATCTAATGGCCGAGGTTACCCCGTACCCCTTCGCGTGTGAGCTTTACTTAAGAGACCCTCGGCTTTTAGGAAATCAACCCGCCGTCCTGAATTTTAGCGCGTAGGCCCCTGGTTAATTTTAACTAGCCCCCTGTACTTTTATTTAATCACAGAATTATCCCTAATTTCATATTTCAAACTTCAAAACTTGTTTATTTCATGTCTTTTTCATATGAACTCCAAATTTAGTGGTTCAAATTGCAAAATGTTCATAAGATTATTCTCTATCCAAATAAATTATGTTCATCTATAGTCTGTATACTTTAATTTGACACCTAGCGTATAAGTTTAATGTATATGTTGATTTATTCACTTAATAAAATAAATAAAAAAATGAAAGCCCTAGGAGTTAAAATATATTTAATCTTGTGAGATTAATAATATGTACTACATGAATTCATCTCTGGTTTAACTTTTAGGTCTTAATAAAATGAATAGAAATAGGTTATGTAATTATGGACAACACTTAAGAATAATCAATTTCTAAAAGAGATTAGTCCATATTATAATTTAATCTCTTTCTTTGTTTAAATTACTATTTTACCTTTTTGAGATATGTTCCAACCATTAAGAGAGTAATCAACTCCTAATTAAGATTAGTTCATTCTATAATTTGAGCTCTTTACCCTTTATTTAATACTATACCTTTTGAGATGTGTTCCAATGTTGGTACATGCTTGATGTGATGTTCATTTGTACTTTCCAAATGTATTGAATGTATGATCGCTTTATTTAGACAACGAGCAGCTCGTGGTTCCTGAGTGTGTTGCCAAAGATCCCTCTGAGCAACAACCTGGTGAAGGTAAGTGTCCTCAGACCTATCATGTCCTACTTTACTTTATAATTCACTGTCCTGCATTACATTATTAAAACTTAAGGATTGACTAGTCTGTATTTACCTTACCCTTGTTTACCTTTCTGGGTTAATCATGGTTAGTTTATGCTATTGCTTTAACTTAATCAATGAACATGACATGATTATTTATGATACGATGATGTTATCCCGATGAGGTTCTTGTGATTACTTTAGTGGGCTCAGGCTGTTTCCTGAGTACCTCTTCGTAAGGACCTATTTGGGGAGTGACAACCCGGGATAACAGTGCAACCATGAGGGTGGAATGGGATGCCCTTAGCTGATTAATTAGAGGAACCAGAGGAGTAGTTGTCTTCGCCGTAGGGCCATCAATGGGGTCCGGGCACAGTACTTGCTCTGCCGAGGCTGGTTGCAGATGTTCTTTGATTTGGTTTTTGTTAGCCACCCTTCATTTGGGGAGATGTACTGTGTTTATCAAACAGGAGAAACCTAATGGGCGACTATGACCTCTGGGAAATCTTTGTAAAGGCTACGTAGTGAGACCTTGCCAGGTCACCTTGGTAGTGATCAATGGGGAGGCTAGAACCCCAGACAGAATGGGAATCACGGCTTGTGGGTAAAGCGTGCAACCTCTGCAGAGTGTTAGAAACTGGTATATCAGTCGTGCTCACGGTTAAGAGCAGCCTTGGGATCCTCTTTGATTAGAAGAACTTTGATTACTTTTATGATGATGATTAGCAATGGTGGTTATAATTTTGATCTCTGGTATTTCCTCTTGGAGGGAGTACTTCTCGGTAATAACTGGGTTTATTACTAAAACTTGGCTCTACTTTTAGTAATAAAACTTGACCAACTAAAAGCAACTGCTTAACCCTAACTCCACATACAGCTAGTCCACTTTAGCCAAACGGGACATTTGCTGAGTACGTTGATGTGTACTCACCCTTGCTTTACAAACCACCCCACCCCATGTTGTCCCCACTGTACTCAGTGCTTAGGAGGAGATGCTGGGAACATGGAGGACTTTGAGGAGTTCCAGGACTATGATGAGTTCTAGTTTATCTTAGTGGCAAACCCCCAGTCAGCTACTTGTGTAGGCTTATCTTCTACATTTTGTTTCTCCGTACTTTGATATTATTGTTGAACACTATGGATATGTATTAGACTCTGTGGATGTCTCGGACATCTTGATGTAATTAAAGTACCTTTCCGCTATTTATTTCGAGCATTGTGTGATGATGTCCAATTATGTAATCGTTGTGTACGTGAGTTCTGATCCTGGCACGTACATGGTTCGCATTCGGTTTACCTTCCAAAACCGGGTGTGACATAAGTGGTATCAAAGCCTTGCTGACTGTAGGACCGCTAACTTAGACTAGAATGGTTGCCCTAAGGACTATAGACCCCTACTCTTACCTTGACCTTAGTGTCCTTTCAAAAGTTGGTCATCTTGACCAACTCTATGTTATTTACTTATCTCAAAAGTTTGTCTCACTTTTCTTTCTGTTTACTTTCTAGTCTCATAGTTCTACTCTTAGTCTTGTGCTTACGATGTCTTATGTAGATGGCCCATATCAGGTGTGTTGCACGTAAGTCTATGATCCCCTTTTTCCCTTCTCGCCTGGCGGAGCGTCCACTACGTCGCACAGAGCCAGGTTAGTCCAGTCACCTAGAGAGACTACATCGTCGCTTACACGAGGAGCAGGAGCGCCGATGCCAGGAGCAGGACCAGGAGCAGCATGACTCTTCCCCCTCGCCTCAGCAGGAGGTGGAGTCTAGGAGGCCACCTTCCCCTACACCTCAGCCAGAGATGCCCCCTACACCACCATAGGGCATCCTGGCTGCTGGAGGAGACCCTAACGGAGACGGAGACGACGACGATGCTGGTGGCAGTTCGAGCCACGACACAGAGCTCTCAGAGGAGCCGGAGCCAGAGGGATGGATCGCTAGACCCATCACTCGTGACGCCGCTCGCGGGTGTCACTTCCACGACGCTCTTGACACCATGTTGCATCGAGCCTTCGACCGACACACTTGGTTCATTGAGTACCGTTGTGTAGTCTACTAGCATCGTCACGGGTTATATCCGGACCAGTGGGAGGCTACTTGCTTGGTGCATCGTTCGGACAATGATCTCCGGGGTGCAGAGGCCTTCTCAGAGCACTATTCTATCACTAAGAGGGATACTGCCGAGGTAGCCATGCAAGATGCAGCACGACAGGCACGTTCTCAGTATTGCTCGTTGTTCAGTGGGGTAGCTGATGGCCTTGACCTGAAGTACTACCCTCGTCGTTCGACCGAGGCACGTTCTCAGTATTGCTCGTTGTTCAGTGGGGTAGCTGATGGCCTTGACCTGAAGTACTACCCTCGCCGTTCGACCGATAGTGCTGGAGGTGTGATTGTCTCGCCAGTTGGTGAGGGCAATCCTAGGCTGAACAGCATGGTCAATCTGGCCGCCGTACTCAACATAGAGCTAGACCACGTTCTTGACGAGTTGGGCAAGGTTCGGGCGGAGGTTGTGGGATTGCGTGCTGAGTGCGCAACACACCACTATCTGGATGGTGGTTCTCCCGCCCCTGTTGGGATTCAGCATCCTTATCGTTCACCGCCCCATGGTTGCTTCGGGTATGGTACCCCAGACTGTAGGACCCGGATAGATTTGGATCCATAGATCGACAGAGTCGGAGTCTGTAATGATGCTTAATTCAGTGTCTTAGTCTAGTCAGTCTTATTTAGAGTTAGTTTGCTTATCATATGTTGGAATGCTTGTCATGATGAACATGTAATGAAGTTGGATCTGTGTAATGATTGTCATCAAGGTGTGGGTATCCCCTACAACTTGGTGTAGTTATTAATAAAGTCAGTCATTTAGTTGGGTAATCCATTTATTTCCACTTTCCTCTTTATCTGAGATGTTGTCAGTGAAGATGATCAATTGTTCAGCGTTATGAAGATTTCCGTATATCTTTTCATATGCTAAAAGACTGCAGAGTCAGATCTGATGTGTGTGTGGTTTATACAGATGTCTGAGAATAGGCGCAGAGGTGCAAGGCGTGCTCAGCCGGAACAGGAGGCACCCTAGGAAGATGCAGCTCAGTGAGTACAGGGATAAGTTTTTGCAGTTGTCACGCTACGCCCCAGAAGATGTCAACACGGATGCTAAGAGGCAGTACTGCTTTCTGAGAGGATTGGTTGATCCCCTCCACTACTAGCTGATGAATCACACTTTCCCTACTTTCCAGCATTTGATTGACAGGGCAATCATGGCTGAAAGGAAGCATCGGGAGATGGAGGACAGGAAACTCAAGATCGGTGGATCTCAGGCCGGGAGTAGCAGTCGTCCTCGCTACTCAGGCAACTCACCCCAGCAATTCAAGCAGGGTCACCAGCATCAGCGTCAGCATCAGCACCAGTACAAGAGGCAGTTTCCTCAGCAGCAGCAGCAGTACTGTCAGAACACTCAACCGGGAGGAAATCAATACCAGCGTCAAAACAACCAGGCAGCTCGCCTTCCTGCCCCAGTAACCAACTAGAATAGCCAAGTAGCTCCAGCGCAAGTAGGAGGTCATGCATGCTTCTACTGTGGAGAACAAAACCACTGGGCGAAGAATTATCCAAAGAAAGCAGCTCAGCAGTCGCCAGCAGTCAATGCCCCAGCAAGACAAGAAGCGCCACAGCAAGCACCAGGAGGTCGTGGTCAGGCCTACAACCATGGAAAGGTGAACCACCTGGAGGCTGAAGCAATCCAGGATGCTCAGGACGTGGCAGTAGGTATGTTTCCAGTCGAATCCTACCCAGCAAAAGTATTATTTGATACTGGTGTCACACATTCTTTTGTTTCTACATCTTGGGTAGAATCACATAACATCCCCATAGAACCAATGATCCCACCTTTAAGAGTTAATTCAGTTGGGGAAAAGTTCAGTCCAATTGGATTTATCCGAATCTAAGGATTGAAATAAGGGGGATAGACTTCCCCGCTAGCCTAGTAGTAATGGGAACTCAAGGGTTAGATGTCATCCTAGGGATGAATTGGTTACACAGAAATCAAGCCACTATCAGTTGTGACAAGAGAACAGTTAAGTTGGTGTCCCCATCCAGAAAGGAAGTAGTAACTAAGCTGTACTTTCTTGAACTAGAAGAAGGAGCCTATCACCATTTATTAGTAGATGACAAGGAGTCCAATCCGATTGAGGCAATTAGAATTGTGTCGGAATTCCCCGACGTGTTCCCTGAAGAGTTACCAGGTATGCCACCTGAAAGGAAGGTTGAATTTGCCATAGAGCTTATCCCGGGCACCGCCCCTGTTTCCAGAGAGCCTATCGAGTGTCCGGACCAAAGTTGGTGGAACTCAAGAAGCAAATTGATGAGTTGTTAGAGGAAGGCTACATCAGACCAAGTACCTCACCTTGGGCAGCCCCAATGCTATTTGTGGAGAAGAAGGATGGCATGAAGAGGATGTGCATCGATTACAGAGCTTTGAATGAAGTCATTGTCAAGAACAAGTACCCCTGCCCCGAATTGAGGACCTATTTGATCAGTTGAGAGGAGCCAGTGTGTTCTCAAAGATAGATCTGAGGTCAGGTTACCATCAGCTCAGAATCCGACCTTCAGATATACCAAAGACAACATTCATCACCAAGTATGGATTATATGAGTTCATGGTTATGTCATTTGGATTGACAAACACGCCAGCTTACTTCATGTACTTGATGAACAGTGTGTTCATGGACTACCTCGACAAGTTTGTAGTAGTGTTCATTGATGATATTCTTATATATTCCCAGAATGAGCAAGAGCTTGAGGAACATTTGAGGAAGGTACTTCAGAGGCTACGAGATTGCCAGTTGTATGCCAAGCTTAGCAAGTGCGAGTTCTGGATCAGCGAAGTTCTGTTCTTGGGTCATATTATAAACCGCGATGGACTAGCTGTGGATCCAAAGAAGGTAGCAGCGATTCTGGACTGGAAAGCACCAAAAGATGTATGAGGAATCAAGAGTTTCATTGGAATGGCCGGTTACTACTGACGTATCATTGAAGGTTTCTCCAAGATTTCCAGGCCTATCGGTGTTTTGGGTCCGACCGTGCACCTGGGGTTGCCCTCACGGTGCTTTTTGGAGTAGGACGGTGTTACTGACTGTAGCTCAATGGTTCGTGCTGGATGCACGAGAAGCAGTGGACAGTTGTGTACAGGTTCGGGCCGCTTTGAGATGCGTAACACCCTACGTCTTGGCATGAGTACTTTACGTGGTGGGTTACAAGGAAGTTCTCTAGTATTGGAAACGTAGATAGCCGGTGTGGGTGGCTAAGTAAAATGAGGTCGATCATCTTGAAGTGGTGCCCCCTAGGCCTTTTATACTCGACCTTGGGGCATTACATGTGGATATGATAACAACGTGTGCCTAAGTAATAGTGAACTGACTGAGTTTATCTTCCTATAATTCCGCCGACCCATCCTCGCTCGGTTCTGATGTACGTGGCTATTGCACGGGAAGGTCGGGTCACTGTTGTGACCACTGCTCGAATTCGTTGGGCCGCCTGGGCTTGCGTCAATCTGATCTTGTGTCGATCCACTCACTAGGTGTGGCGGAACTGCCCGAATTATTCCAACTTAAGTGCCTAAGCCCCGCCTTAGAGGCTAGACCACACTTAAATGGGAATAACCCGTCAATCCCTCGGATCTAGTCCGACACGGCCACTGACAGGATCAAGTACCACAATCTCACTCGATGGTGAGTCACAGAGCAAATACAATAAAGCATAAGACCATGCGGGTAAGAGTGTTAAAATTATTACATCATCATCATCAGAGTTTTGCAAAAGTGACCATCATTGTTCGAAGTGCAGCGGAATAAAACTAACGGTAAATAAACAGAGAGATGGGGAAGCCTGGCCCATCACTCCTCATGCTCCTCCTCAGCCGAGGTAGGGTCCCACTCGACAGTCCACCCCGGTGGCAAGATGGACGGCCAAGTCACTCCAGCAACCATGTCCTCCAGAGAACCTGTAAAATTGTGCCACAAGCAAGGCTGAGTATACTAATACTCAGCTAGACTTACCCGGTGTGAGGAGTCTACTCCTCTACCTCTAGACATGCAGCTGTTTGGCTATGGGGTTTGGTTGCCAAAAGCGCTAGCTGAGTTTCTAAGTCAAGTTTTAACTTTGTCAATTTAAGTGTGACTCTCTTAAGGCTAAAAGTGTACTATCTACTCATACATGGTAGCAAGCATTATTAGCAATCAACAACTTATATCAACTCATCACATTTCCACTTGTTACTCAATGTAGCAGCATGGATCAAGCAGTCTCATTAGCTGCGAGAAACAGACGATTCGAATCGAGTTTTTATCCTTGCAAGGTAAACCTAAACACACGATATGCAGGGGCACTCCGTCCCCACACACATCAACCGTCCCCATCGATTCCCTGGCAACAGAAAGGGGCTCACCGCCTTGGCGTACAATGCCTCACTGACCCCGACTGCCGTCGTGCAGTGACCGCACTTGTACCCACCATAACCGGAATGGGAGACCACGTCTCAGGTCGCGTGAGGAGGGCAATCTGCGGGCAGGTTCACTCAGGTACTAGGCTTACCGATCAACCATATTTCTCGGTATGTGTTTAGTACGTTCAAACGCTTGAGACACGGTACCACACCTTAATCCTTATTCCAATTTTTATCCCGTGAACAATCAATCCCCATGGATTGTTGTTCACCAACCAACCTTATTATGATAAGAAAGTGGATACAACCAATTTCCTGACCTCGCGCGAGTGCTAGAAAAATCACTCGGCTTCTACCGAGATCCTAATTAATAAAGCAGCTACTCGACCTAGCATACTAGTATTCATCTCAACAGGACTCCTGAGATCATGCAACTAGGGTTTCAAACAATTCCTACACCTAAGTGCACAATCAACCTACAATCATTAAGTGAAGTAAAATAGCATAAATAACAGGTTATGCATAAACCGTGGCTTGCCTTCCAAAGCAGTGGTAGGCAGGTCCTCTGGTGCAGGCTCTGGTGCTGGATCTGGGACTACCTCCTGAGCAGCTCCTTGCTCCGGCACGAGGACGTACTCTCCGTCAGCAAGGTTACAGTCTATCGAAATGCAATGAACATGTATGTCATGATTATGCAGGATTTAATAACATTATGTTAAAAGAAACTAAGTCAAGAAGTAACTTAGGGTTCCTTAGTCATGCGGGGTTTCCAGTGGGTTATACTTATTACTTTTTAGGCTTAGGTTTTTTTATTGAGGATAACATAGTGGATTTGTATTGTCTTTATACATTTCAGTGGACAATTACAAGGGTTTTAGGATGACCCTAATTACCATTATTCAGTTTCCTTTCTTTACTTTCTACTCATGGTTTCTAGTGTAGGTTTGAACTATGACAATGGTTTAATATTTTCCAAAAATTCTGTAAAAATTATAGTGGGCTGCCATTTGCTATTCTAGCCTGCTTTAAGAATTTGAGGCTCAACATATAAGGGCTATGCTTAAGACAAAAAGAATAAAAGTTAGGTAAATGGGCCACTTTGTACTACAACTCTTAATTAGAAGTGGGGTCTGTCCTAAGGGTTATTTTTGTTGGCATCTAACAGTAATAATAGGCTTCTGTGCCAAAAACCACAGGAGGCTAAGGGGTGGTTATTTAGTTATGATTTTCTAAAGTTTAATGTCAAAAAGGCACTTTCTACTACATTGTTATTTGAAAAATGTCAAACAGCAGATTCCATATTTTTCCTAAGTTCTTAACAACAAAATATTAACTATCCCAAGTTGTTTTCACCTTGGGGTTATTTTTGTAGGGTTTTTCTAAGTTTCCCTTGTTTTATTAAAATAAAAGGTATCCTATTTATTTTATACTAAAACAGGGTATGATATATTTTTCCAGTGAACTACCTTGAATAAGTATCCTAACAAAAATAGGGGTACCCTCTGGTTCATTATTTAAATCACATTTTCTATTTTTCTTAACCTTAAGCCTATTGTAAAACAAAGGGTAAAAACTAGCTTAATGGGGTGGATTGAAAGGTTTAGCATTTTTATTTGGGTCAGTAGGTAGATATAAACTTCCCCAAATTTTGCTAACCCTAGTCAAATAATACTTCTATTTTTCCTTCTAATATTAAGTTTTTAGCAGTTTTCTTATTTAATTCAAAGCTTCAGAAAAGAATACAGAAACTATGGGTTTTATTATTTTTATCTGATAGTCCATATTTCCCAGAGTTTAGCAAAATTGGTTTGACAATTTTTGGATGATTATTCTTCGAGTTATGCATTTATTAAGTTATCTGCCATATTAAAAGAAAATAAATTCGAAAATGGAAAAGAAAGCAGGTTTGCGCTGAGGCCCCTGGGTTTTATCTCCCTCTTCTCTCACAAAATAGTCCTCGGTCTACTATTGGCGTGGGTCACTGACATCGCACAAAACCCCCTGGACCTAACCGAAATCTAACCCGCGCTCCCTGACTGACTTAAACAGTACCCGTGACATTGATTACGGCGGCGAGGCTTACCGGCGGCAGTAGAGCTCCGGCGGGGTGGTCAGTGACGTCCGGGAGGTCACGACGGTCACGTCGGTGTGCGGGTCGGCGTCGGAGGTGGTCGGAGCTACCCTGGCCACGAGCACAGGCGGCGGGGGTCGTCGGCGGCTCCTGTTCCGGCCAAACCACGGCGGTATAGTTCAATTAAGGTGCACGAGGAGCTCCACGGGGTGATGTAGAGGCCATGCGCGCAACGAATTTGGAAAAGGTGCAGAGGCTTACCCGGTCCACGTGCGCCGGCGGGTTTTTGAACTCCGGCGAGCACGATTGCGCTATTCCGGTGACGCGAGTCCTCGGTTCAAGCCTGAGCAAGCTTCACGGCCTCACCAGGGAGCTATCTGAGGGCTTGGATCGAACGGAGGAGGACGGGAAAGGGGCTGGCCACGGTGGTTGCTCTCGGGCGGCACTGGCGGGTCGCGGGGAGGTCGCCGGAGCTAATGGCTGGCTCGGGTAAGTTAGGCGAGGTACGGAGGAGGCAATGGGGAAGGCATCCGAGCACTGAGGCGGGCTTTATAGCCGTGGCACGGGCGTGGTCACGGGCGGCCGCGAGCGTGCGGGGGTTCGCACACGGGCGTGCTCTGAGCGCGCCCCCGGATGTCAGCTCGCGTCGAACACGTGGAAGCTTGCTTCTGCCATGGTTCACTTTTTAGGACTTTTCTGGAAACTTTTTGGGGGTACTTCCTTACTATTAATTGTAGGTTATGAAGTATATTACAACTTTTATATTTGGCCCAAGCCATGATCATAAGGTTTACATGATCTTTTGATCATAGCTTCAATTAGGGTTCCTATTGCCCAAGAGGGGTTTGCTTTAGGGTTTTGGGAAATTCCCCACTTAGATGTGCATGACAAGCTCGGGCATGATATCCAAGATGGTTTGCACTTGATTAGGACCTTGAATTCCAAGTTTGATGTACTTTGCCCAAATCAATCCTCATGTGATAATAGGTTAAAAGGGGTAGCCCTGGGTGGACTCCCTGAGTAACACCTGGGGTGTTACAGCCCTCCCCCCTTAAAGGAATCTCGTCCCGAGATTTTAGGTAGAGTCCCTTGGAGGGGTGCTTGAAGGTGTGTTGATGCTACTCTTTCTTTATACTCAAGTTTCTCTTGTTAACTGCTGTTCGAATGTCATTCTCTTTGCAACTTCAGAAGGAAGCCCTTCTTAAGTTAAATCCACAACTTAGACTATCCTTGTTATCTAAGTTTTTCTTATATTTGTATTCAAAGGGCAGGTGGGGGTGGGGTTCTGGGGTTACGTGTCGACTCCTTTGGGCAGAAAGTCGGGGAAGCGAGAGCGCAGAAAATCCTCCGTCTCCCATGTAGCTTCTTCTGCTGAATGGTGACTCCATTGAACCTTATACATCCTGACTGATCTTGCCCGAGTTGACCTCTCCTTCTGATCTAATACCTTGATGGGGTACTCTTGATAGGACAAGTCTGGTTCTATCTCAATGTCTGGTTCCAGTAGCACTTCAGTGGGTAGACGAACACATTTCCGCAGCTGAGATACATGGAACACATTGTGAACTGCTGACATGTGAGGTGGCAATTCCAGTTGATAGGCTACGGGTCCACAAGCTTCCTTGATCTCGTATGGTCCAATGTAACGAGGAGCTAACTTGCCCTTGATCCCAAATCTCTGGACACCCTTGGTGGGTGACACCCTAAGATAAACATGATCTCCCACCTCAAACTGTAGAGGCTTCCGCCTCTTGTCATGATAGCTCTTTTGCCTGGCCTGAGCAGCTTCTAGGTTCTTCTTGATGATCCTGACTTTTGCCTCTGCTTCAAGTACTAAATCTGGCCCAAAAATTTCCCTCTCTCCTGCTTGAGACCAATTTAGTGGGGTCCTACACCTTCTCCCATATAATGCCTCAAAAGGTGCCATCTTCAGACTGGACTGATAGCTGTTATTGTAAGAAAACTCTGCCAAGGAAAGACACTTGTCCCAATCCTTTCCGTAGTGTAGTGCACATGCCCGCAACATGTCTTCCAAAATCTGATTCACCCTTTCTGTCTGGCCATCTGTTTGGGGGTGGTATGCTGAGCTTCGGATGACATGGGTCCCAAGTGATTCTTGCAATTGTTCCCAAAATCGTGCCACGAATGGTGCTCCTCTGTCCGAGACTATAGTCCTTGGTATCCCATGCAGACGAATTATCTGGTCAATGTAGATCTCTGCATACTTCTCTGTCCTGTGGGTGGTGTGCACTGGTAAGAAATGAGCAGTCTTAGTCAATCTGTCCACAATAACCCAAATAGAATCATGGTGCCTGGATGTATTGGGCAATCCCACTATAAAGTCCATGCAAATGTCCTCCCATTTCCAAGATGGTATGGGAAGGGGTTGCAAAGGGCCTGCTGCCTTCAAATGACTGGCTTTGATTCTTTGGCAGGTGTCACATTCTGATATGTACTTGGCAATTTCCCTCTTCATTCTGGTCCACCAATATAAAGTTTTGAGATCATGGTACATCTTGTTGCTACCAGGGTGCATGGAGAATTTGGAAAGGTGAGCTTCATCCAATATCTTCTTTCTGAGCTCCGGGTCCTTGGGAACAACTAATCGATCTCCAAACCATAGGATTCCCTTGCTGTCCTGCCGGAAACACTTGTACTTCTCTGCCTTTTGCTTGACCATTTCCTTAATCATTTGAACACCCTTATCCTCAATCTGTGCCCTGACTATTTGCTCCTGCAACGTGGGCTCCACCGAGATATAACTCAATTCGCCGGAAGGAACAACTTCCAGGTTCAGCTTGCACAACTCATCGCACAGGGTGGTAACTCTTGCATCCATGCTCATACAATTGCACTGGGCCTTTCTGCTCAAGGCATCTGCCACAACATTGGCTTTGCTAGGATGGTAATGCACTTCCAAATCATAGTCCTTGATTAACTCCAACCATCTCCTTTGCCTCATGTTCAGGTCTGCCTGAGTGAAGATGTATTTGAGACTCTTGTGATCAGTATAGATGTTACAGTGAGCTCCCATCAAGTAGTGTCTCCATATCTTAAGAGCATGAACCACAGCTGCCAATTCCAGATCATGTGTAGGGTAGTTCTGCTCATGGGGTCTGAGTGCTCGGGAAGCATAAGCAATGACTCTACTCTCTTGCATCAAGACACATCCCAATCCAGTACCAGAAGCATCACAATAAACTTCAAAGGGCTTGGTGTTGTCAGGTTGAGCCAGCACTGGGGCTATCGTCAAATGCTGCCTCAAAGTGTGAAAGGCATCCTCACACTTTTGGCTCCAATCATATTTGACTCCCTTCTTCAACAGTTCAGTCATCGGTTTGGCAATTCTAGAGAAATCCGGAATGAATCGTCGATAATACCCTGCCAATCCCAGAAAACTCCGAATTTGCTTCACTGTAGTCGGGGGTTTCCAATCCATCACCTCCTGCACCTTCTCAGGATCAACGGATATCCCATCCTGAGAAATTGTGTGACCTAAGAATTTAATCTCCTTCAGCCAGAATTCGCACTTAGACAACTTAGCATACAACTGATGGTCACGCAGTCTCTGGAGTACAGTATGCAAATGTTTGGTGTGCTCGGCTTCATTCTTGGAATAAACCAGAATATCATCAATGAAAACAACCACGAACTTATCTAACTCCGGCATAAATACTGAGTTCATCAGGTTCATAAAATAAGCCGGGGCATTGGTCAGCCCAAAAGACATCACCAAAAACTCATACAACCCATATCTGGTAGAAAAGGCCGTCTTGGGAATATCGCTGGCACGAATCTTGATTTGATGGTAACCTGAGCGAAGGTCTATCTTGGAGAATACCTTGGCTCCTACCAACTGATCAAACAAAACATCAATACGGGGCAGCGGGTATTTGTTCTTGATAGTCACCGCATTGAGAGGGCGGTAGTCAACACACATCCTCAAACTCTCATCCTTTTTCTTCACAAATAAAGCTGGACATCCCCATGGTGAAGTACTTGGGCGAATAAACCCCTTGTCTAACAACTCTTGCAATTGCCTTTTCAGTTCTGCCAATTCCGCGGGAGGCATCCTATAGGGTCTCTTGGAGATAGGAGCAGTCCCGGGTTGCAATTCGATGGCGAACTCAATATCTCGGTCGGGTGGCATCCCTGGCAATTCATCCGGAAAAACATCCGGGTAGTCACGGACCACTGGGATCTTCTCCACTGGGGACTCTATCATAACAAAGGCACAAGAACGGGTGCATCCCTGGCCGGGTAAATATAAAACAGTCTCGCCATAAGCAGGGGAATGAATTTCAATGGCCCTGGCTGCAATATCCAACACTGCCTGATGCCGGGTCAACCAGTCAGCTCCCAATATAATTTCCACGCTATCCAATCCTAAGATGAGAAGGGTGGTTCTAATCACAAGGCTACCAAATTTTATAGGCACTTGCCTGTTGATTTGATAAGTGACAACCCTGCCCCCTGGTGTTGAAATTGTAATGCCCCCATCGGTGTGGTGAAAGGGCAACTGGCACTTGGCACTAAATTTGGCACTGATAAAGCTATGCGATGCACCAGAATCAAATAGAATAATAGCAGGATAATTCAAAACTGTAAAGATACCAGTCATGACGGGTGCTCCCTCTGGAATATCAGCCATGGTGGTGAAGTTTAGCCTGCCCTGCCTCACTTGCACCTTCTGTCTCTTGCCTTGATTCTGATTAACATTCTGCCCCTGCCTCTGCGGGTTCCTGGGGCAATTCTTGGCATAGTGTCCGGTGTTGCCACATGTGAAACACCTGTTGTCATTTGCCTGGCGGTACTGCTGCTGCTGCTGGTTGTTCCTCTGAGCTGGAAACTGGGTACGGTTGGGTGCCTGCTGCTGCTGTGGTCGGATCACCCATCTTCCTTGCTGCTGCTGGGGTCCCCTGTTCTGCGTGTCAGACACAATCCTGAAGCGCTGGGGCTGAGCTGAGGGTCCTGTCACAGGGGTCTTCCTCTTCTTTTCTGCCTGTCGAGCTGCAATGCAGTCCTCCTGGGAGATAGCCATGTTGACCAACTCATTGTAACTGTTGGCCTTGACGGTGTTGAGACGATCACGGAGCTTAGTGCTGAGCCCCCTCCTGAACCTGTCTCTCTTCTTCTCATCCGTGTCTGCGTGATACCCAGCATACTGGCACAAGTCATTAAAAGCCTGGGCATACTGCAACACTGTCCTGTTGCCCTGAGTGAGTGCCAAAAACTCATTGAGCTTCCGGTCCATAATCCCGGCTGGTATATGGTGTCCCCTGAAAGCTGCCTTGAACTCTCTCCACTCCACCTCTCGATCCTCTGGCTGCATGGCAAGAAAATGGTCCCACCAAGTCCTTGCGGGTCCGCGAAGCTGCTGGGTGGCAAACCTGACTTTAGTGACTTCTGAGCAAGCTCCATGGAGTAGCGGGAATTTGGATTCCACCACTCGCAACCACACATCTGCATCAAGTGGGTCCTCTGCCCTGGTGAACAATGGAGGCTAGGTACTAAGAAACTCCTGGTAGGTAGCTGCCGCGGGGTGACGCTGATGGTCTCCACCACCATAATGCTGAGGTGGTGGCTGACGCTGGGCCAGCTGTCTCAAGATCTCATTCTGCTGAGCCATGAGCTCCTGCAGAGTGGGAGGTGGTGGCGGCGGTGGAGGAACGCGCTCCACCTGCAAGTCCTTCTCCACCATTTCAGTGGACAAGTCAACCACAAGCTCCTCCCTGTTGTCCAAAGTAATCTTTGTCGCCTCCAATAGTGCCATCAGATGGGACATCGCCTCTCCACGCATCACTTGCAGACGGTACAAGGCGTTCATGCATCGTACCGACAAGTGGGCAGTGTGGCTTGGGTAGAGAGCCCAGATATCCTTGGCATGCTCCACCCTATCCTTCCACATTGGGTCATCCTCCCTTTCGGCGGGGAACAAGCCAATGGGGTGGGTAGCCAGCTCCAAAGGATGAAATCCGCAGAAGGTGGTCAATCCATGCAGAGCAATCGCCTCGATCGTGTCCTCCGCTCGGTATCCAAAAGACTCGGAGTCCAAAGAGCGCCAGCCTGGCTGCAGGGGATGAGGCTCCAAGGTCATCCTCACCCTACAACGAGGCACTCGGTGCTTCTCGAACTGCTGCACCGCGTACTGAGGGGGAGTCGCGTATCCGCCCCCCTGAAGTACCTCCCACAAAATGCGGGGAAAACCCTCTCGTGCAAGCCCATCAGTGTGGGACAGTGCATTTCCGTACTCTGAGGATCCGTGGGAAGTCATCTGTGTACGGTTAAGCGTAAGTAAAAAGAAAAAGAATTATAAAAAGAACAAGAAAAATAAGACTCAGTCTTTCTCTAGTTAAATAAAATGGTACTGGGAACTTAGTTGGTTATCATCTTGTTTTTAAGCCTTTACTTAAATATCCATTTGTTTAATTTAAGAATGCATGCATGCTCGCCCTGAACGACCTCACCAATGTAAAGGGGATAGGGAAGAACTCCCATCCTTTATGGTGGCCTATAGGGCCTAATTACGTAGCCACCTAGCTACCCTTCTATCACCCTAAGGCTTCACGTCCTAGGTCTATCCTGCTCGTCCTACTATCTATCCAACATTGTTTCTATCAAATTTTGTTTTGGAAAATGATGGTATCTATATTTTATTGATTCCTCTGTGGTGGTACAAGCTCCGATACCAGCTGTGGCGGAACTGCCCGAATTATTCCAACTTAAGTGCCTAAGCCCCGCCTTAGAGGCTAGACCACACTTAAATGGGAATAACCCGTCAATCCCTCGGATCTAGTCCGACACGGCCACTGACAGGATCAAGTACCACAGTCTCACTCGATGGTGAGTCACAGAGCAAATACAATAAAGCATAAGACCATGCGGGTAAGAGTGTTAAAATTATTACATCATCATCATCGGAGTTTTGCAAAAGTGACCATCATTGTTCGAAGTGCAGCGGAATAAAACTAACGGTAAATAAACAGAGAGATGGGGAAGCCTGGCCCATCACTCCTCATGCTCCTCCTCAGCCGAGGTAGGGTCCCACTCGACAGTCCACCCCGGTGGCAAGATGGATGGCCAAGTCACTCCATCAACCATGTCCTCCAGAGAACCTGTAAAATTGTGCCACAAGCAAGGCTGAGTATACTAATACTCAGCTAGACTTACCCGGTGTGAGGAGTCTACTCCTCTACCTCTAGACATGCAGCTGTTTGGCTGTGGGGTTTGGTTGCCAAAAGCGCTAGCTGAGTTTCTAAGTCAAGTTTTAACTTTGTCAATTTAAGTGTGACTCTCTTAAGGCTAAAAGTGTACTATCTACTCATACATGGTAGCAAGCATTATTAGCAATCAACAACTTATATCAACTCATCACATTTCCACTTGTTACTCAATGTAGCAGCATGGATCAAGCAGTCTCATTAGCTGCGAGAAACAGACGATTCGAATCGAGTTTTTATCCTTGCAAGGTAAACCTAAACACACGATATGCAGGGTGAAAGGGAATTAGGCTTACACCTAGTTCCTATATAATTTTGGTGGTTGAATTGCCCAACACAATTAATTGGACTAACTAGTTTGTTCTAGATTATTTGTTCTACAGGTGTCAAAGGTTCATCTACAAACATACTAAATCGACTGTCCGGAATACCGTAGATTATTCCGGACAGGAGAAGCTTTTTGGAAAAACAGGCCAAGCGCGGACCGTCCGGGCCCTTGCGGCGGACCGTCCGCACCACCAGGATGACCCTCGGACAGAACCAATGCAAAAATTTGAGTTTGCACTATGGACCGTCCGAAGGAAAAGAGCGGACCGTCTGAGACCTCGCGCGGACCGTCCGGCCTCTGGCGCGGACCGTCCGGTAGGTGAGGAACCGAAAAACCCGAAGATGACGGGTTCGGAAAAATGAATTATAGCGTCCGCGCGGACCGTCCGGGGTGCACGACCGGATCGTCCGCGCTGGCTTTATCTGACATCTGACGACGCATTAAATGCAATATAGCCGTTGATATAGCCGTTACTACTGACCGTTGCATTTTCAGCCGTTGATCTACAGGCACGGACCGTCCGGACCAGGCGGGCGGACCGTCCGCGGTGGGCAGAATGGAGCAACGGCTAGGAAGTGGTTGGGGGCTATAAATACCACCCCAACCACCTCTATTCACTTCACCCAAGCATTCCAACCTTCAACATTCAATACAAGAGCTAGCAATCCATTCCAAGACACATTCAAAGCCTCCATCTCTCCAAGTTTCACAATTGAGAAAAGAGATCATTAGTGATTAGTGACTTGAGAGAGAAAGTGATCCATGTGTTATTTGTCGCTCTTGTCGCTTGGTTTTTGCAATCGTGCTTTCTTTCAATCTTCATTGTGATCAAACTCACTTGTAATTGAGGCAAGAGACTCCAATCTTGTGGTGGTCCTTGTGGGAACTTTGTGTTCCAAGCATTTGAGAAGAGAAAGCTCACTTGGTCCGAGGGACCGCTTGAGAGAGGGAAAGGGTTGAAAGAGACCCGGCCTTTGTGGCCTCCTCAACGGGGAGTAGGTTTAAAAGACCGAACCTCGGTAAAACAAATCCGCGTGTCTCACTTCATTATTCGCTTGCGATTTGTTTTGCACCCTCTCTCATGGACTCTATTATATTTCTAACGCTAACCCGGCTTGTAGTTGTGATTATTTTTTTGATAATTTCAGTTTCGCCCTATTCACCCCCCCTCTAGGCGACTTTCAATTGGTATCAGAGGCCGGTGCTTCATTAGAGCCTAACCGCTCGAAGTGATGTCGGGAGATCACACCAAGAGGGATATGGAGACCGGCGACAAGCCCGCTACGAGCCACGGGAGCACTTCATCGGAAGAGTCCCGCACCAAGAGAAAGGAGAAGAAGAAGGACTCCTCCAAACGGAAGGAGAAAAGATCTTCTTCTTCACACCACAAGGAGAAGAAGGAGAAATCTTCTTCTCACAAGTCGCATCGGAAAGGCGACAAGCACAAGAGGATGAGGAAGGTGGTCTACTACGAGACCGACACTTCATCAACATCGACCTCCGGCTCCGATGCGCCCTCCGTAACTTCTAAACGCCAAGAGCGTAAGAAGTTTAGTAAGATCCCCTTACACTATCCTTGTACATCTAGACATACTCCATTACTTTCCATTCCATTAGGCAAACCGCCAACCTTTGACAGTGAAGATTATGCTAGGTGGAGTGATTTAATGAAATTTCATCTAACCTCACTCCACAAAAGTATATGGAATGTTGTTGAGTTTGGAGAATAGGTACCATCCGTAGGGGATGAGGATTATGATGAGGACGAGGTGGCCCAAATCGAGCACTTCAACTCCCAAGCCACAACCATACTCTTGGCCTCTCTAAATAGAGAGGAATACAACAAGGTGCAAGGGTTGAAGAATGCAAAGGAAATTTGGGACCTCCTCAAGACCGCGCACGAGGGTGATGAACTAACAAAGATCACCAAGCGGGAAACGATCGAGGGGGAGCTCGGTGGCTTTCGACTTCGCCAAGGGGAAGAGCCACAAGACATGTACAACCGGCTCAAGACTTTGGTGAACCAAGTGCGCAACCTCGGGAGCAAGAAGTGGGATGACCAAGAGGTGGTTAAGGTTATTCTTAGATCACTCATTTTCCTTAACCCCACTCAAGTTCAATTAATTCATGGTAATCCTAGATATACTCAAATGACCCCCGAGGAAGTTATCGGGAATTTTGTGAGCTTTGAATGCATGATTAAGGGCTCAAAGAAGATCAACGAGCTTGACGAACCCTCCACGTCCGAGGCGCAACCGGTGGCATTTAAGGCGACGGAGGAGAAGAGGGAGGAGTCTACACCGAGTAGACAACCAATTGACGCCTCCAAGCTTGATAATGAGGAGATGGCTTTAATCATCAAAAGCTTTCGCCAAATCCTCAAGCAACGGAAGGGGAAGGATTACAAATCCCGTTCCAAGAAGGTTTGCTACAAGTGTGGTAAGCCCGGTCATTTCATTGCAAAATGTCCTATATCTAGTGACAGTGACAGGGGCGACGACAAGAAGGGAAAGAGGAGAGAAAAGAAGAGGTACTACAAGAAGAAGGGCGGCGATGCTCATGTTTGCAGGGAATGGGACTCGGACGAGAGCTCCACCGACTTCTCCTCCGACGAGGACGCCGCCAACATCGCCGTCACCAAGGGACTCCTCTTCCCAAACGTCGGCCACAAGTGCCTCATGGCAAAGGACGGCAAAAGGAAGAAGGTTAAATCTAAATCCTCCACTAAATATGAATCCTCTAGTGATGATAATGCTAGTGATGAGGAGAATAATTTGCGTACCCTTTTTGCCGATCTTAACATGCAACAAAAGGAAAAATTAAATGAATTGATTAGTGCTATTCATGAGAAGGATGATCTCTTGGACTCACAAGAGGACTTCCTTATTAAGGAAAACAAAAAGCATGTTAAGGTTAAAAATGCTTATGCTCTAGAGGTAGAAAAATGTGAAAAATTGTCTAGTGAGCTAAGCACTTGCCATGAGACCATTAACAACCTTAGGAATGAAAATGCTAAATTAATTGCTAAGGTTGATTCTCATGTTTGTATTGATTCAACTTCCAATCCTAGAAATGATAATGTTGATTTACTTGCTAGGATTGATGAGTTGAATGTCTCTATTGCTAGCCTTAGAAATGAGAATGAGAAATTAATTGCTAAGGCTAAAGAATTAGATGTTTGCAATGTTACAATTTCCAACCTTAGAACTAAGAATGATATGTTGCATGCTAAGGTTGTAGAATTAAAATCTTGCAAACCCTCTACATCTACTGTTGAGCATACTTCTTTTTGCACTAGATGTAGAGATGTTGATATCAATGCTATTCATGATCACATGGCTTTAATTAAACAACAAAATGATCATATAGCATTATTAGACGCTAAAATTGCCGAGCATAACTTAGAAAATGAAAAGTTTAAATTTGCTAGAAGTATGCTCAATAATGGGAGACGCCCTGGCATCAAGGATGGCATTGGCTTCCAAAGGGAAGACAATGTCAAACTTAATGCCCCTCCTAAGAACTTGTCTAACTTTGTTTAGGGCAAGGCTCCCATGCCTCAGGATAACGAGGGTTACATTTTGTACCCTGCCGGCTATCCCGGAAGCAAAATTAGGAGAATTCACTCTAGGAAGTCTCACTCTGGCCCTAACCATGCTTTCATGTATAAGGGTGAGACATCTAGCTCTAGGCAACCAACCCGTGCCAAGTTGCCTAGAAAGAAAACTCCTAATGCATCAAATGATCATGATATTTCATTTAGAACTTTTGATGCATCTTATGTTTTGACTAACAAATCCGGCAAGGTAGTTGCCAAGTTTGTTGGGGGCAAACACAAGGGTTCCAAGACTTGTGTTTGGGTACCCAAAGTTCTTGTTTCTAATGCCAAAGGAACCAAAACCGTTTGGGTACCTAAAGTCAAGAACTAAAATTGTTTTGTAGGTTTATGCATCCGGGGGCTCAAGTTGGATACTCGACAGCGGGTGCACAAACCACATGACAGGGGAGAAGAAGATGTTCTCCTCATATGAGAAAAACCAAGATCCCCAACGAGCTATCACATTCGGGGATGGAAATCAAGGTTTGGTCAAAGGATTGGGTAAAATTGCTATATCACCTGACCATACTATTTCCAATGTTTTTCTTGTAGATTCTTTAGATTACAATTTGCTTTCTGTATCTCAATTATGTCAAATGGGCTACAACTGTCTCTTTACTGATGTAGGTGTCACTGTCTTTAGAAGAAGTGATGATTCAATAGCATTTAAGGGTGTGTTAGAGGGTCAGCTATACTTGGTAGATTTTGATAGAGCTGAACTCGACACATGATTAATTGCTAAGACTAACATGGGTTGGCTCTGGCATCGCCGACTAGCCCACGTTGGGATGAAGAATCTTCATAAGATTCTAAAGGGAGAGCACATTTTGGGACTAACAAATGTTCATTTTGAGAAAGACAGGATTTGTAGCGCATGCCAAGCAGGAAAGCAAGTTGGGTCTCATCATGCACACAAGAACATCATGACTAGTGACAGGCCACTGGAGCTCCTACACATGGACCTGTTCGGCCCGATCGCTTACATAAGCATCGACGGGAGTAAGTACTGTCTAGTTATTGTGGATGATTATTCTCGCTTCACTTGGGTGTTCTTTTTGCAGGAAAAATCCCATACCCAAGAAACCTTAAAGGGATTCTTGAGACGGGCTCAAAATGAGTTCGGCTTAAGAATCAAGAAAATTAGAAGCGACAACGGAACGGAGTTCAAAAACTCACAAATAAAAGGCTTCCTTGAGGAGGAGGGCATCAAGCATGAGTTCTCTTCTCCCTACACACCACAACAAAATGGTGTAGTGGAAAGGAAGAATCGAACTCTATTGGACATGGCAAGGACCATGCTTGATGAATACAAGACACCGGATCGGTTTTGGGCCGAGGCGGTCAACACCGCTTGCTACGCCATCAACCGGTTATATCTACACCGAATCCTCAAGAAGACATCCTATGAACTCCTTACTGGTAAAAAGCCCAATATTTCATATTTTAGAGTTTTTGGTAGCAAATGCTTTATTCTTGTTAAAAGAGGTAGAAAATCCAAATTTGCTCCTAAAACTGTAGAAGGCTTTTTACTAGGATATGACTCAAACACAAGGGCATATAGAGTCTTTAACAAGTCCTCAGGACTTGTTGAAGTTTCTTGTGACGTTGTGTTTGATGAAACTAACGGCTCTCAAGTAGAGCAAGTTGATCTTGATGAGATAGGTGAAGAACTGAAAGGGAAATGTGCCTTTGGGCCATTTCTAAGTATTTTGGTGATTGAGTGTCAACACAAGTGCTTAAATGTGAATCTATGCCCATGGATGAACAAAGTGCAAATCACAAGCAAAGGTATGTTTCTATGTCTTAGTACATTGTTTTTGTGTACTAATATACTTGTCTAAGTATTGGAAACAGGAAGAAAAAGAAAAGGAATGAGGTGGCTGTGTACAGCCAAGAGGCTGTTTCGGTCTGGGGCACCGGACTGTCCGGTGGCGCACCGGACAGTGTTCGGTGGTGCACCGGACAGTGTCCGGTGTGCCAGGTTGCCTCGGCCGAAGTAGCTGCTCTCGGGAATTTGCTGATGGCGTACGGCTAAAATTCACCGGACTGTCCGGTGTGCACCGGACTGTCCGGTGAGCCAACGGTCGGCCGGGCCAACGGTCGGCCGCGCGATCTGCGCGGGACACGTGGCCGAGCCAACGGTCGGAAGGGGGCACCGGACTGTCTGGTGTGCACCGGACATGTCCGGTGCGCCAACGGCTCCCGCATCTGCAACGGTCGACTGCGCTGTTTAAGGAAGGAAATCGGGCACCAGACAGTGTCCGGTGTGCACCGGACTGTCCGGTGCGCCCGACGACAGAAGGCAAAGATGGCCTTCCAGATTTGTTCTCAACGGCTCCTAGCTGCCTTGGGGCTATAAAAGGGACCCCTAGGCGCATGGAGGAGAACACCAAGCAACCTAAGAGCATTCTTGATCATCCACACTCATTCTTTGCGCATTCGTTTGTCATTCTAAGTGATTCGAGCTCCGTTCTAGTGAGAACTTTGAGATAGTCTTTTGAGCTCGATTCTTGGCCGTGTGTGTGCGCATTTTTGCTGTGGATTTGTGTGTGTTGCTTCTCTCCCTTACTCCGTATTTCTTTGTGAATCTCAAGTGTAAGGGCGAGAGACTCCAAGTTGTGGAGATTCCTCGCAAACGGGAAATTGAAAGGAAAAGCATAACACTGTGGTATTCAAGTTGATCATTGGATCACTTGAGAGGAGTTGAGTGCAACTCTCGTCCGTTGGGACGCCACAACGTGGAGTAGGCAAGTTTTGTACTTGGCCGAACCACGGGATAAATCACTGTGTCTACTCTGTGTTAAACTCCTTGTGGTTATCATATTGTGCAAGATCTTCTCTCTAGCCACTTGGCATTAACTATGCTAACACTTAATCAAAGTTTTGTGGCTTAAGTTTTTGAAGTATACAAGATCACCTATTCACCCCCCCCCTCTAGGTGCTCTCAATTGGTATCAGAGCCGTTCTCTTCAAGAAAGGGACTAACCGCCCGAAGAGATGGATCCTAAGGGGAAGAGAATCGTGATCAACGACAAGGAAAAGGAGTCCTTCGTCAACGAGCCAAAAGATGATAAATCCAACGACTCTGGCTCGGGCCACAGACGTAAAGATGGGAAGAAGAAGAAGACAAGGCGCATCAAGGAGATCGTCTACTACGAAAGTGACGAATCCTCTTCTTCCCAAAAGGACGACGACAACGACTACAGGAAGACGGTCAATTCGAATTTTTCATTTGATTATTCTCGTATTCCACATAGTTCGAATTCACACTTGCTTTCCATTCCTCTTGGCAAACCTCCACACTTTGATGGGGAGGACTACGGATTTTGGAGTCACAAAATGCGTAGTCATTTATTCTCTCTCCATCCAAGCATATGGGAGATTGTAGAGAATGGAATGAAATTTGATAGCTCGGATAGCCCTATGTTTATTAATGAACAAATTCATAAAAATGCACAAGCTACTACTGTGTTGCTAGCCTCTTTGTGCAGGGACGAGTACAATAAGGTGAGCGGCTTGGACAATGCCAAGCAGATATGGGACACCCTCAAGATTTCTCACGAGGGGAACGACATCACCATGCTCACTAAAATGGAGTTGGTGGAGGGCGAGCTTGGAAGGTTTGCAATGATAAGGGGCGAGGAGCCAACCCAAACATACAACCGGCTCAAGACCCTTATCAACAAAATAAGGAGCTACGGAAGCACGCGATGGACGGATCACGACGTCGTTCGCCTAATGCTAAGGTCATTTACCATTCTTGATCCTCATCTCGTGAACAATATTCGTGAGAATCCCAGGTACACGAAGATGACGCCCGAGGAGGTACTCGGAAAATTCGTAAGCGGGCGGATGATGATCAAGGAGGCAAGATACGTGGACGACGCCTTGAATGGACCAATCAACGAGCATCAACCCCTTGCTCTCAAGGCAACAAGAAGCAAGGAGGCGCTACCTAGCAAGGTGGCACAAATTGAGGCGGCCGGACTTAATGATGAAGAGATGGCTCTCATCATCAAACGCTTCAAGACGGTGCTAAAAGGTCACAAGGGGCAGCCAAGCAAGACCAAGACAAAGGGGAAGCGCTCATGCTTCAAGTGCGGTAAGATTGGTCATTTTATCGCTAACTGCCCCGATAACAATAGTGACCAGGAACAGGGGAACAAGAGGGAAAAGAAGAAGAATTACAAGAAGGCCAAGGGCGAGGCACACATCGGAAAGGAGTGGGATTCGGATTGCTCCTCCGACTCCGACAATGAAGGACTCGCCGCCACCGCCTTCAACAAGTCATCCCTCTTCCCCAACGAGCGTCACACATGCCTTATGGCAAGGGAGAAGAAGGTGAGTACTCGAGACTCCACTTATGCTTCTTCTAGTGATAATGAGTCTAGTGATGATGATGACATAGACTATTCATGCTTATTCAAGGGCTTAGATAGATCTAAGATAGACAAAATCAATGAATTGATTGATGCCTTGAATGAGAAGAATGTGCTTTTAGAAAAGCAAGAAGATTTGCTGTATGAAGAACATGACAAGTTTGTAGAAGCACAAAAATCACTTGCATTAGAGATTAAGAGAAATGAAATGCTTTCTTATGAGTTGTCTACATGTCATGATTCAATTGCTAGTTTAAAGAGCATAAATGATGATTTAAATGCTAAACTAGAAAAATCTAGTAAATCAACATCTTGTGTAGAACATGTTAAGATTTGCACTAGGTGTAAAGATTTCGATGTTGATGCTTGTAGCGATCATTTAGTTTCACTATCCAAATTAACTGAGGAATTGGCTAGTCTTAACGCCCAACTTAAGACTAGCAAGAATGAATTTGATAAACTAAAATTTGCAAGGGATGCCTACACGATCGGTAGACACCCCTCAATTAAGGATGGACTTGGTTTCAAAAGGGAAGCCAAGAACTTAACAAGCCATAAGGCTCCCATTCCCGCTAAGGAGAAAGGGAAGGCCCCTATGGCTACTAGTGCTAAAAAGAACCATGCCTTTTTGTATCATGATAGGAAAAACTATAGAAATGCTTTTAGAAGTTATGATGCTTTTGATTCACATGCTTATGATTCTTATGCCATGACTGCTTCTAGTTCTTCCTATATGCATGGTAGAAGTATGACTAGGAGAAATGCTATTCATCACGTGCCTAGAAAGAATACTATTCATGCTCCTAGGAAAGTAGTAAATGAACCTTCTACAATTTATTGTGCTTTAAATGCTTCCTTTGCTATTTGTAGAAAGGATAGGAAGATAGTTGCTAGGAAGTTAGGGGCGAAATGCAAGGGAGACAAAACTTGCATTTGGGTCCCTAAGGAAATTTGCACTAACCTTGTAGGACCCAACAAGAGTTGGGTACCTAAGTCCCAAGCCTAAATTTGCCTTGCAGGTTTATGCATCCGGGGGTTCAAGCTGGATTATCGACAGCGGATGCACAAACCATATGACGGGGGAGAAGAAAATGTTCACCTCCTACGTCAAGAATAAGGATTCCCAAGAGTCAATTATATTCGGTGATGGGAATCAAGGCAAGGTAAAAGGGTTAGGTAAAATTGCAATTTCCAATGAGCATTCTATCTCTAATGTGTTTTTAGTGGAGAGTCTTGGATATAATTTGCTATCTGTTAGTCAATTATGTCATATGGGATATAACTGTCTATTTACAAATATAGATGTGTCTGTCTTTAGAAGAAGTGATGGTTCACTAGCTTTTAAGGGTGTATTAGACGGCAAGCTCTACTTAGTTGATTTTGCAAAAGAAGAGGCCGGTCTAGATGCATGCTTAATTGCTAAGACTAGCATGGGCTGGCTGTGGCATCGCCGCTTAGCACATGTGGGGATGAAGAACCTTCACAAGCTTCTAAAGGGAGAGCACGTGATAGGGTTGACTAACGTACAATTCGAAAAAGATAGACCTTGTGCAGCTTGTCAAGCAGGTAAACAAGTGGGAGGAGCACATCACAGCAAGAATGTGATGACCACTTCAAGACCCCTGGAGCTGCTGCATATGGACCTCTTCGGACCCGTCGCCTATCTGAGCATAGGAGGGAGTAAGTATGGTTTAGTTATTGTTGATGACTTTTCCCGCTTCACTTGGGTGTTCTTTTTGCAGGATAAGTCTGAAACCCAAGGGACCCTCAAGTGCTTCCTCAGGAGAGCTCAAAATGAGTTTGAGCTCAAGGTGAATAAGATAAGAAGCGACAACGGGTCCGAGTTCAAGAACCTTCAAGTGGAGGAGTTCCTTGAGGAGGAAGGGATCAAGCATGAGTTCTCCGCTCCCTACACACCACAGCAAAATGGTGTGGTAGAGAGGAAGAACAGGACGCTAATCGACATGGCGAGGACTATGCTTGGAGAATTCAAGACCCCTGAGCGTTTTTGGTCGGAAGCCATGAACACGGCTTGCCACGCCATCAACAGGGTCTACCTTCACCGCCTCCTCAAGAAGACGTCATATGAGCTTCTAACCGGTAACAAACCCAATGTATCGTACTTTCGTGTATTTGGGAGCAAATGCTACATTCTAGTGAAGAAGGGTAGAAATTCTAAATTTGCTCCCAAAGCTGTAGAAGGGTTTTTGTTAGGTTATGACTCAAATACAAAGGCGTATAGAGTCTTCAACAAATCATCGGGTTTGGTTGAAGTCTCTAGCGACGTTGTATTTGATGAGACTAATGGCTCTCCAAGAGAGCAAGTTGTTGATTGTGATGATGTAGATGAAGAAGATGTTCCGACGGCCGCTATACGAACCATGGCGATTGGAGAAGTGCGGCCACAGGAATAAGATGAACGAGATCAACCATCTTCCTCAACTATGGTGCTACCCCCAACTCAAGATGATGAACAGGTTCATCAACAGGAGGCGTGTGATCAAGGGGGAGCACAAGATGATCATGTGATGGAGGAAGATGCACAACCTGCACCTCAAACCCAAGTTCGAGCGATGATTCAAAGGGATCATCCCGTCGACCAAATTCTGGGTGACATTAGCAAGGGAGTAACTACTCGTTCTCGATTAGTTAATTTTTGTGAGCATTACTCCTTTGTCTCTTCTATTGAGCCTTTCAGGGTAGAGGAGGCCTTGCTAGATCCGGACTGGGTGTTGGCCATGCAGGAGGAGCTCAACAACTTCAAGCGCAATGAAGTTTGGACACTGGTGCCTCGTCCGAAGCAAAATGTTGTGGGAACCAAGTGGGTGTTCCGCAACAAACAGGACGAGCACGGGGTGGTGACGAGGAACAAGGATCGACTTGTGGCAAAAGGTTATGCCCAAGTCGCAGGTTTGGATTTCGAGGAGACTTTTGCTCCTGTGGCTAGACTAGAGTCAATTCGAATCTTGCTAGCATATGCCGCTCACCATTCTTTCAGGTTGTACCAAATGGATGTGAAGAGCGCTTTCCTCAACGGGCCGATCAAGGAGGAGGTGTACGTAGAGCAACCCCCTGGCTTCGAGGATGAACGGTACCCCGACCACGTGTGTAAGCTCTCTAAGGCGCTCTATGGACTTAAGCAAGCCCCAAGAGCATGGTATGAATGCCTTAGAGACTTTCTAATTGTTAATTCTTTCAAGGTTGGGAAAGCCGATCCAACTCTTTTTACAAAGACTTGTGATGGTGACTTGTTTGTATGCCAAATTTATGTCGATGATATAATATTTGGTTCTACTAACCAAAAGTCTTGTGAAGAGTTTAGCAGGGTGATGACGCAGAAATTCGAGATGTCGATGATGGGCGAGTTGAACTACTTCCTTGGGTTCCAAGTGAAGCAACTCAAGG
Organism: Zea mays; assembly: GCF_902167145.1. NCBI lineage: Eukaryota > Viridiplantae > Streptophyta > Magnoliopsida > Poales > Poaceae > Zea > Zea mays. The sequence goes on from NC_050096.1 coordinate 143,641,759, forward strand.
ACGGTACCTTCATCTCCCAAACGAAGTACACGCAAGATCTGCTAAAGCGGTTTGGGATGAAGGACGCCAAGCCCGCAAAGACTCCGATGGGGACCGACGGACACACCGACCTCAACAAAGGAGGTAAGTCCGTTGATCAAAAAGCATACCGGTCAATGATAGGTTCTTTGCTTTACTTATGTGCTAGTAGACCGGATATTATGCTTAGCGTATGCATGTGTGCTAGATTTCAATCCGATCCTAAGGAGTGTCACTTAGTGGCGGTGAAGCGAATTCTTAGATATTTGGTTGCTACGCCTTGCTTCGGGCTCTGGTATCCAAAGGGGTCTACCTTTGACTTAGTTGGATACTCAGACTCCGACTATGCTGGATGTAAGGTCGATAGGAAGAGTACATCGGGGACGTGCCAATTCTTAGGAAGGTCCCTGGTGTCATGGAACTCTAAGAAACAAACCTCTGTTGCCCTATCCACCGCTGAGGCCGAGTATGTTGCCGCAGGTCAGTGTTGCGCGCAACTGCTTTGGATGAGGCAAACTCTCCGGGACTTTGGCTACAATCTGAGCAAAGTCCCACTCCTATGTGATAATGAGAGTGCTATCCGCATGGCGGAGAATCCTGTTGAGCACAGCCGCACAAAGCACATAGACATCCGGCATCACTTTTTGAGAGACCACCAGCAAAAGGGAGATATCGAAGTGTTTCATGTTAGCACCGAGAACCAGCTAGCCGATATCTTCACTAAGCCTCTAGATGAGAAGACCTTTTGCAGATTGCGTAGTGAGCTAAATGTCTTAGATTCGCGGAACCTGGATTGAATTGTAGCATACATGTATTTATGCTTTTGATCATGTTCCTTTTTGCATTTTGTTGCTTATTATGGTGCTCAAGTTGTACAAACACTCCCTGGACCTCACAAGTCCGTTGCAAAGTGATGCACATGTTTAGGGGGAGATGTGTTACAACTTGACCTTTTGGGACTAACCATGTGCTTGAGTTTGATGATTTAGCCTCGAAGAAGGATTGAAAGGGAAAAGGTGGACTTGGACCATGAAAGACTTCCACTGCACTCCGATGAGAGGGTAACTTATTCCAAGTTCATCTTTAGACTCTTATTGCCTTTGTATTCTTATGAAGATTTTGGTGAGGCAATGGGGTTAAAAGGCCAAGATTGATCCCGTTTTGGTGCTTGATGCCAAAGGGGGAGAAAATAAAGGCCAAAGCGATAAATGGATCAGCTACCACTTGAGAGATTTTGAAAATAGTAGAATAGAGTTTTTGTTTTGTTAAACTCTTTTATTGTCTCTCCTGTCAAAAGTTGGCTTCTTGTGGGGAGAAGTGTTGATTATGGGAAATAGGGGGAGTTTCTGAAATCTTTGATCAATCTCTTTTGGAATGACTCTCTTTATGCTTCAACATGTGTGTTTGACTTAGAGATAGAGATTTGAGTTTGATTTGCAAAAATAAACCAAGTGGTGGCAAAGGATGATCCATATATGCCAAAAATGAATCAAAATAGATTTGAGTTCTATTTCAAGTGATTTTGCACTTGTGCTAGTTGCTTTATGTTGTGTTGGCATAAATCACCAAAAAGGGGGAGATTGAAAGGGAAATGTGCCTTTGGGCCATTTCTAAGTATTTTGGTGATTGAGTGTCAACACAAGTGCTTAAATGTGAATCTATGCCCATGGATGAACAAAGTGCAAATCACAAGCAAAGGTATGTTTCTATGTCTTAGTACATTGTTTTTGTGTACTAATATACTTGTCTAAGTATTGGAAACAGGAAGAAAAAGAAAAGTGTAACACCATAAAAGCCATCAATTAAAATAATAAATTTAGATATTATATTAATTAGGGTAATAAAATTTTTAGTGTTTAATTGTTCATTTACATCGTTTTCTTTGCATGCGCTTGATTGATTATCGGATGATTGTTGTTAATTTCCTTTTAAAAAGAAATCCTAGTAATTAGACAATAATTAAGAAATATAATAATTATTAGTCTAAAATCAAGTACTTCAATTATAAATATTTTTGGTAAATTTTTTTTATGATTTTTTTAGTTCTTTAAAAATGAATTTCGGAATAAAAAAAAAGAAAAAAAAACCAAAATCCCACCCAGCCGGCCCACTAGGGGCCCATGCCCCTAACCCTAACGCACTAGCACCACGCGCGCAAGCCCTGGGAAATTTTCCCCAGCCGCCGCCAGCTCTCTCCCTCTCCCCTAACTCTCTCTCTCTCTCTCTCCTCTATTCTCTCTCCCGCCGCAATCTCTCCTTTCCTTCCCTCTTCTCTCCCCTAATCTCTCCTTTCCCCTGCTTCCTTCCCTCTCCTCTCCCGCTTCTCTCTCCTTGGGCGACGAAAGCCGCGCGCACAGGGAGCCAGCTGCGCGAGCCGCGCCCTGCGCCCTGCCTGCTCCCTGCGCGACGCCCGCACGCGAGCCGAGACTCGCCCTGCACAACGCCGCGCGCACCCGAGCCCAGCCGCGCCCGACCGAGCGACTCGCCAGGAGCTCGAACAATCCAACCGCCGTTTCCCTTGACGTATCGCGCCCCTGCGTAATGGTAGCATCAAACGGACACCAGTTTCCTTTTCCCTCTCCCTGATTTCTCTCCGGTAACGCCTCCATTGATGGCCAGTGAAGGACGCCGGCGCCTCTTCCTCTCTCTATAAAAGGCAGAGCCTCTCTCTCCCATCCTCCCAACCCAAGCTCATCCCATCTCTCTAGTGCACTGTTCGACGCCGTCGTTAGTCGCCGTTCGTCGCCGGAGTTCACGGAGCCCGTAGTTCGCCGGAGCGACACACTCGCCGTCCGTAGTCGAGCCCCGCTCTCCGTCCGGCCGAACCCCGTCGATCCATCCCCGTCACACGCGCGAACCCAAGGTTGATGACGACCCAAATCTATTCTGTGTATTTTATAAAACACTTTTTGATTCGATTCATTGGTTGTATATTTTGTTTGTTGTAATATGAACACGTGCGATTCACAAATTACATGTATGAGTGTTATGGAATTATTTGGTAGATTCATGCGATTATTCGTACACCGTTATATTTCATGTTAGTCGTGGTGTTGAATTTTGGTTTAGAGAAATATGACGTAGTTTTAATAGTCACACGTTGGTGATAAAAATACTAGATAGGAATTTTCGTAGTTAAATTTGGTCACAATAAACTTTAGAAGCTATTTGGAGAATTATAGGTACAATTTTGATGGATTAGAAAAATGGTATAGAACTCCTGTCATATGAATAAAATAGGATGGTTAGATGATTTGTCCGATTATTTAATTAATATCTTATTTTGGAAAGAAAAGAGAAAATATCATTGGTAGACGGTAAAATAGGTTTTGCTAGTCAAATAAACATGTTCACAGATTTAGAACTTAAAATTTTTTTTAGAGTACTCGTTTGTGTCAAATAACCCCGCTTGTGTTAGAAAATGTTCAATTAGTAGTTTATGTAGATTTTTAGAATATTAATATTATTAGATTTATTTTTGGTCATACTAACTAATTTGTGTTAAAAGTAATAATAGGTATTAATTTATTTATTAGTATTAAAAGATAATAAGTATTATTTATCTTCACTGATGATGTTAAAATAAATTAATACTAGTTTAAAACTATATTTATTATACCCACTCATAAATTCACCATTAGGATTACATTAATAGCTATAATTGAATTAATAAGTATTTACGCGATTAGGACGTATTTAAGATGTGATTAGTGCGATGTGTTAATGTGTATGTATTGGTGTATGTTTATGAATGGTGCATGTTTATTTATTGGTGTATGTTTTATTTTTGTATGTGCGCTATGCGACTCTATTAGAAGCGGATTGTGCGGTAGGTGATCCGAACTCGTTCGAGGACGATCCGCAGGACTCGCTTGAGCAAGGCAAGTGGATTCTCCCTCTGCATACTCTGTTTGTACCTATTCACTGCATATAATAATGTTTACCTTTTTGATATACTGCATAATTTGTTGGGTTATACCTAATTAAGGATTTCCTAGATTTACTACCTGTATTCCTTGTTTAAACTGGGAAAATAATTAAGCTGTGTAAGATTCATGCTACCGCTCAACTTAATGATTCTTAATGTCACTCTTTAATTGGTTTTAATGTTCCAAAAATGTTAATTGGCAATTATGACATTAACCCGATGGTTAAGATAACTTTATTACAAATTTAATTGGAACATGGAGTGACCACCCAGGATAACAGTGCAACCACGAGTGCTATCATGGCTCTGGCTTTGGTAAATAGCTCTATATGCTTAGTGCCTAGCAACCTTACCTGAAAGATGGGCAAGAGGGGGAGCGGTAGGTGCTGGCAGCCCACGTTAACATGGGGTCGTATTCTTGGCTAAGGTACTTCACCCAGGGGGCCACCACCATCGTCTTAGAAACCTTAGCGGGTTGCTTCGTATTAAGGTATTTTGTGAAAACCTCATAATGGATCCCTAGCCATTCACCTCGGCAGTGTCTAAGGGTCCGATCAACCCGGGCTAGATGGGATACATGGCTTGTGGGTAAAGTTGTACCACCTCTGCAGAGTGTAAAACTGATATATCAGCCGTGCTCCCGGTTATGAGCGACCTGGACTCCTCACATGATAATTGAACTTGAAGATGTAATTAAATTGAGATCCGATGATCTGCCAATAATTTGCTTAAGTGGTTTCACTTAAGTGATTTTGTTATATTCATATTACTTTGCTTAATTGGGATATTTGGGATTCACTCTTATTAGTAAGACAGGTGTTGATAATAAAATGTTGACCAACTAAAATGCTTACTGCTCAACCTTAGCTTCACCTTGTTATACATGCATTAGTTTTTCCCCCACTTGCTGAGCCCCGACCATAAGTGAGCTCACCCTTGCTTAATTTTGATCAGAGGGTGATGCTGGAGACTTTGATGGAGATTTTATCGACGACGATGATTTCTAAGTCTAACGATGCGCCGGTCATCTTCCTGTGGGAGATTGCCCAGTTGTTTATTTCCGCTTTACTTTGATGTGATACTTGTTAAAGATACAATGTTTCAGATGATGTAATAAAGTATTATACTCTCTTTACGCCTTTATTGCATTGTCTTTTGATATATTACACTTGTGACGTCAACATATGTGTGGAAATGGATCCTGGCACACATATGGTATGCGCTCGGTTCTACCCCCTGGAACCGGGTGTGACAGAAGTGGTATCAGAGCCTATGCTGACCCTAGGTCGTTAGATTAGTTAGAAATGGAAAGCCTAGTTGTTCAAAACTTGCTAATTTCATTCCTATAAATTCCTTTATCAGTCTTACCTCTTTGAAATTCAACTAAGTTGACTCTTCTCTTGTAGATGGTTCGCACTCTCCAAACTACCCGCATCAACACCAGCTACGCCCCTCAGCCCCGACAGGTCCCGGTCTACCCAGTGGTAGTCGAGGAAGCTCCAGCGGATCTCCCTCCCATCCAAGTGGAGAACGTGATCAACCTGGAGGACAGCTCGGAGGAGCAGCTGTCGACCCCCACCCCGTTGGCCGAGTCCCTGGCCTTCGCAGCTGGGTCAGCGACGTCAGCACCAGCCTTCCAAGCACCTGCACCTGGAGGCGACGATCCCGACGACTCCGGAGACGGCGATGACGAGGATGACGACGACGACGACGATGGAGAGGATGAGCACGTCAACCAGGAAGCTTACTACGCCCAGCAGGACCACTTCATGGGGATTGGTCCAGTTGTCGAACATTATACATCAATGTTCGAGACAGGACACTTCCCCAACCTGCTGCAGGCAGTGCTGCACGAGCTAGGAGCCTACGCCCGCCCCCTGTACGAGACGAGGCGAGTGAGCGAGCCTCCCCGGGCTTGCTATTACATCACTCGCATCCATGTCAGGGTAATGGATGCAGGTGACAGGGGATTCAGGACTCTGTCTGCTCACGAGTCCCTGATACCGCTGTCCACCTACGCTGCCTCGGTCAGCGATGCTGCCCGTCGGACCCTGTGGTCGCTTAGCCACACCTACCGGCAGCAGCTGCAGAACACAAGGTTCAGGCATCTCCCTCAGCGCCTGCGAGGAGAGAACCAGACCAACATTGTCCCAGGAGAGCCTGGTGAGGATCGCCTCAACACCCTAGCTGGTGTAGTGGCCGGTCTCAACACCGACCTGGACAGTGCCACTCTGGACCTCTACAGTGTGCACTTGGAGCTGGAGAATGCCCACGCCAGGATTTCAGCCCTGGAAGCCCAACTGCAAGGACTGGATCCGCCAGAAGCTCAGGTCCCCGCCGTGGCGCTATCTCCTCCCCACAAGAGGATGCGCTATGGAGAGCCCGGATCAGTCACTAGGCTGCTTTAGGAGTTTTTGAGTCATGATGTAATAAGTTACGCTTCGCGTTAGACGATGGAAACTATCTTTAAATTTTCATATTAATAAATATCAACCATGTGATGGTGATTGGTTGAAATGTTTGATTTGGATCTTTGTTTGAGTGCAATGGTCTTATGGAATGATGACCATAAGAACATATAAAAATTTTAAAACTTAAGTCATTTCCCCTCTAGAATCTTTCTACTCTTCTCTTCTCTAAGATGTTCGCTTTCTAACCAATCAGATGGTGAACCAATGTCAAGGACCTAACAACCGGAACCAGCGTGGACAACAAGCACCACCACCACCGCCACCACCAAATCCCAATATGGAGCAGTTCATCGCCGCCCAAATGCAGATTCTGCAAGGACTCACTGCTGCGGTTCAACAATTACAACAAAACCAACAGAATCAGCAACCCCAGCAGCAGCAGTATGCGCCCCCGGCCAGAGATAAGCACCGGGACTTCATGAGTCATCACCCGCCGACATTCTCTCATGCGGTTGAGCCCTTGGATGCCGATGACTGGCTCAAAGTCATTGGGAAGAAGCTGGACATAACTCAGTGCAACGACCGGGAGAAGGTCTTGTACGCCTCGGGAAGACTCGAGGGAGCTGCGTCTGATTGGTGGGATGCCTTCACAGCGGCACATCCCAACGCTGATACTATAACCTGGCAGGAGTTCCAAGAGAACTTCCGCGCTCATCACATCCCCTCTGGAATCATGAAGCTGAAGAAGGAGTTCCTTTCCCTTACTCAGGGGAATATGTCTGTCAGCGAGTATCGTGATCGCTTCACTCAGCTTTCACGTTATGCTCCTGAAGAAGTGGACACTGATGAGAAGCGCCAAGAGCATTTCCTAGAAGGGTTGATTGGACCTCTGAACTACCAACTTCAGAGTCACACATTCCCCAACTTCCAGACACTGCTGAACAAGGCAATTGGCCTTGAGAGCAAAAGGAAAGAATTATCTGACCATAAAAGGAAGTTCCAAGGTCAGTCAAGCAGGAACACTCGCCCGAATAATGCTCAAGGTTCGCAGTTCCGCTCTGGAAATCAGGGTGGAAACAATTATCAAGTGCAACGCTCTGGACAGCAAGGCCAGAGAAATAATCAGAGTCAGAATCAACAAAGGAGCAACCCCCAGACCAACCAGAGGTCTGGTGGAAATTCTCAGAACCGTCAAGGTGGCACCAACAACACTCAGGCCAGAAACAACGCACCTGTCCAACCCAACGGCTGTTTCAAGTGCGGTGAACTAGGCCACTATGCCAACAACTGTCCAAGGCGCAACCAGCAAACACCCCAGAAAGGCAATAATCAGAGGAATGACCAGAACACCCCCGCTCGTGGATCTGCTCAGAACAAGACTCCACAGAACCAGAGCAGAGGAAGGGTCAATCATGTCACTGCGGAATCAGTGCCTGAGGATGCCGACATAGTGTATGGTATGTTCCTTGTTAACTCCATACCTGCATCAGTTTTATTTGACTCTGGAGCATCACATTCATTTATAACTGAGTCATTCGTGGAAAAACATAACATACCTAAGTACCCTCTGAAGAGGATATTACACATTAGTTCACCAGGAGGTGACATGAAGGCCACACACTCATGCCCTCATGTTAATATCAATATTCAAGGAATAGATTTTACAGTCGACCCAGTGGTCCTAGGATCCGACGGGATTGATGTGATTCTTGGATGCAATTGGTTGAAAAGTTGTGATGGAGTGATACAGTGTGCCAATGGAACAATTATGTTGACAAGTCCTCAAGGTGAAAGAATCCAAGTTAGCATGGACAAGTCAACAGATGAAAAAGGGAAGACAGTGATCAATCACTTGGAAGAAAAGCCCTTGGAAAATATCAAAGTAGTGTGCGAATACCCAGACGTATTTCCGGAGGAATTGCCAGGTATGCCACCTGACCGTGATATAGAGTTTTCTATTGAATTAGTACCCGGAACCGCACCTATCTCAAAAAGACCATATAGAATGGATGTCAAGGATTTAGTAGAACTGAAGAAACAAATAGAAGAATTACTAGAAAAAGGTTTCATTCGCCCAAGTTCATCCCCTTGGGGAGCCCCAGTTCTATTTGTGAACAAGAAAGATGGTTCGAGAAGAATGTGCGTTGATTATAGAAGTTTGAATGAAGTAACCATCAAGAATAAATACCCGTTACCTCGGATTGAAGATTTATTCGATCAAATGAAGGGAGCTAAGATATTCTCGAAGATAGATCTGAGATCGGGATATCATCAGTTAAAGATTCGAGCAGAAGATGTACCGAAGACAGCCTTCACGACGAGATATGGATTATATGAGTTTTTGGTCATGTCGTTTGGACTGACTAATGCACCAGCATACTTTATGAACTTGATGAATAAAGTATTCATGGAATATCTGGATCAGTTTGTGGTCGTATTCATTGACGACATACTGATATATTCTCCGAATGAAGAAGCACACGAAGATCATCTAAGGCTAGTCCTACAAAAGCTTCGTGACAACCAACTGTACGCAAAACTCTCGAAGTGTGATTTTTGGTTGAAGGAAGTTGCTTTCTTAGGGCATATTGTTACCGATGGTGGAATTAAAGTGGACCCAGGAAAGATAAGTGAGATACTAGATTGGAAGCAACCAAAGGATGCGTCCAAGATCAGAAGTTTTCTTGGATTGGCAGGATACTATAGAAGATTTATTGAAGGTTTTTCCAAGTTAGTGAAACCACTTACCTCTCTACTGGAGAAAGGCAAAGAGTTCAAATGGGATGAAGCTTGCCAGAATTGTTTTGAAGAACTCAAGAAGAGGTTAACCACTGCACCAATACTGGTAATGCCAGACATCCACAAGGGATTTGATGTGTATTGCGATGCATCACACCTTGGACTTGGATGTGTGCTAATGCAAGAAGGAAAAGTGATTGCTTATGCTTCAAGACAGTTGAGGAAACATGAGAAGAATTATCCTACGCATGATTTGGAACTAGCTGCCGTAGTGCACGCTTTGAAGATTTGGAGGCACTATATGATTGGAAACAAGTGCAAAATCTTCACGGATCACAAAAGCTTGAAATATATATTCACTCAGAAGGAACTCAACCTCAGACAGAGAAGATGGCTTGAGTTGATTAAAGATTATGATTTGGAAATACAATATCACCCCGGAAAAGCAAATGTAGTAGCTGATGCTTTGAGCCGTAAGGGTCAAGTGAACAACATTACTACTCATTTGATGTCACAGGAATTGTGCTGGGAAATGGAACAACTCAACCTTGGTATGATCAATAATGTAGAAGCAACGGTGATGGAAGTTGAATCTACTTTGGAAGAAGAGATTCGTAAAGGACAAGAGTCTGATGAGAAAATTAAGGAAATTAAAACTTTGATTAGTTTGGGTAAAGCCCCAGATTTCACGGAAGATGAACAAGGCACAATATGGTTTAAGAAGAGAATCTGTGTACCAGAAATCGAGCACTTACGCCAACTTATTTTGAGAGAAGCTCATGATTCAGCTTATTCTATTCACCCTGGAAGTACCAAGATGTACCAGGACCTTAAAGAAAAGTACTGGTGGTACGGATTGAAAAGAGATGTTGCTACTCATGTTGCATTATGTGACGTGTGTCAGCGAGTTAAATCCGAACACCAAAGACCAGCAGGATTGCTACAACCTCTCAAGGTACCGGAATGGAAATGGGAAGAAATCAGTATGGATTTCATAGTTGGACTACCCCGTACTCGAGATGGCTATGATTCAATATGGGTCATAGTAGACAGGTTAACTAAGGTAGCACACTTTATACCTGTGAAGACAACACACTCGGGAGCCCAGTTAGCAGAATTATACATGTCGAGGATTGTTTGTATGCATGGAGTACCGAAGAAGATTGTATCGGATCGAGGAACCCAGTTTACCTCGCGCTTTTGGAAAAGACTTCATGAGTCCATGGATACCAAGCTAAACTTTAGTTCAGCTTATCATCCTCAAACGGATGGGCAAACAGAAAGAACAAACCAAGTATTGGAAGATATGCTAAGAGCTTGCGCTCTAAAGCATGGTAGAAGCTGGGATAAAAGTTTGCCTTATGCAGAATTTTCGTATAACAACAGTTATCAAGCAAGCCTCAAAATGGCACCATTTGAAGCACTATATGGACGAAAGTGTAGAACACCGCTTTATTGGAATCAGACTGGAGAAAGTCAAGTATTTGGTCCAGAAATTCTCCAGGAGGCAGAAAAGCAAGTGCAGATTATCAGAGAAAATTTGAAGACAGCACAGTCAAGACAGAAGAGCTATGCTGATAATAGAAGAAGAGAATTGATGTTTGAAGTAGGAGACTTCGTATACCTTAAAGTTTCACCGATGAGAGGAATGAAAAGGTTTAAGGTTAAAGGAAAACTATCACCTCGCTATATTGGTCCGTTCAAGATTTTGGAAAGAAAAGGTGAAGTAGCCTACCAGTTAGAGCTACCCGATAGATTATCAGATGTGCATGACATATTTCACGTGTCGCAACTCAAGAAGTGCTTAAGGGTACCAGAAGAACAGCTACCCATGGAAGAACTGATTGTGAATGAGGATTTGACTTATTCGGAGTATCCAGTCAGAATTTTGGAAACATCTCGCAGAATTACACGGAGTAAAGTCATTAACATGTGCAAGGTTCAGTGGAGTCATCATTCGGAAGATGAGGCCACTTGGGAAAGAGAAGATGAACTCAGAGCAGAATTTCCCCAGTTATTCTCGGAAGTTTCTTAATCTCGAGGACGAGATTCTTTTTAAGAGGGGTAGGTTTGTAACACCATAAAAGCCATCAATTAAAATAATAAATTTAGATATTATATTAATTAGGGTAATAAAATTTTTAGTGTTTAATTGTTCATTTACATCGTTTTCTTTGCATGCGCTTGATTGATTATCGGATGATTGTTGTTAATTTCCTTTTAAAAAGAAATCCTAGTAATTAGACAATAATTAAGAAATATAATAATTATTAGTCTAAAATCAAGTACTTCAATTATAAATATTTTTGGTAAAATTTTTTTTTAATGATTTTTTTAGTTCTTTAAAAATGAATTTCGGAATAAAAAAAAGAAAAAAAAACCAAAATCCCACCCAGCCGGCCCACTAGGGGCCCATGCCCCTATCCCTAACGCACTAGCACCGCGCGCGCAAGCCCTGGGAAATTTTCCCCAGCCGCCGCCAGCTCTCTCCCTCTCCCCTAACTCTCTCTCTCTCTCTCCTCTATTCTCTCTCCCGCCGCAATCTCTCCTTTCCTTCCCTCTTCTCTCCCCTAATCTCTCCTTTCCCCTGCTTCCTTCCCTCTCCTCTCCCGCTTCTCTCTCCTTGGGCGACGGAAGCCGCGCGCACAGGGAGCCAGCCGCGCGAGCCGCGCCCTGCGCCCTGCCTGCTCCCTGCGCGACGCCCGCACGCGAGCCGAGACCCGCCCTGCACAACGCCGCGCGCACCCGAGCCCAGCCGCGCCCGACCGAGCGACTCGCCAGGAGCTCGAGCAATCCAACCGTCGTTTCCCTTGACGTATCGCGCCCCTGCGTAATGGTAGCATCAAACGGACACCAGTTTCCTTTTCCCTCTCCCTGATTTCTCTCCGGTAACGCCTCCATTGATGGCCAGTGAAGGACGCCGGCGCCTCTTCCTCTCTCTATAAAAGGCAGAGCCTCTCTCTCCCATCCTCCCAACCCAAGCTCATCCCATCTCTCTAGTGCACTGTTCGACGCCGTCGTTAGTCGCCGTTCGTCGCCGGAGTTCATGGAGCCCGTAGTTCGCCGGAGCGACACACTCGCCGTCCGTAGTCGAGCCCCGCTCTCCGTCCGGCCGAACCCCGTCGATCCATCCCCGTCACACGCGCGAACCCAAGGTTGATGACGACCCAAATCTATTCTGTGTATTTTATAAAACACTTTTTGATTCGATTCATTGGTTGTATATTTTGTTTGTTGTAATATGAACACGTGCGATTCACAAATTACATGTATGAGCGTTATGGAATTATTTGGTAGATTCATGCGATTATTCGTACACCGTTATATTTCATGTTAGTCGTGGTGTTGAATTTTGGTTTAGAGAAATATGACGTAGTTTTAATAGTCACACGTTGGTGATAAAAATACTAGATAGGAATTTTCGTAGTTAAATTTGGTCACAATAAACTTTAGAAGCTATTTGGAGAATTATAGGTACAATTTTGATGGATTAGAAAAATGGTATAGAACTCCTGTCATATGAATAAAATAGGATGGTTAGATGATTTGTCCGATTATTTAATTAATATCTTATTTTGGAAAGAAAAGAGAAAATATCATTGGTAGACGGTAAAATAGGTTTTGCTAGTCAAATAAACATGTTCACAGATTTAGAACTTAAAATTTTTTTTAGAGTACTCGTTTGTGTCAAATAACCCCGCTTGTGTTAGAAAATGTTCAATTAGTAGTTTATGTAGATTTTTAGAATATTAATATTATTAGATTTATTTTTGGTCATACTAACTAATTTGTGTTAAAAGTAAGAATAGGTATTAATTTATTTATTAGTATTAAAAGATAATAAGTATTATTTATCTTCACTGATGATGTTAAAATAAATTAATACTAGTTTAAAACTATATTTATTATACCCACTCATAAATTCACCATTAGGATTACATTAATAGCTATAATTGAATTAATAAGTATTTACGCGATTAGGACGTATTTAAGATGTGATTAGTGCGATGTGTTAATGTGTACGTATTGGTGTATGTTTATGAATGGTGCATGTTTATTTATTGGTGTATGTTTTATTTTTGTATGTGCGCTATGCGACTCTATTAGAAGCGGATTGTGCGGTAGGTGATCCGAACTCGTTCGAGGACGATCCGCAGGACTCGCTTGAGCAAGGCAAGTGGATTCTCCCTCTGCATACTCTGTTTGTACCTATTCACTGCATATAATAATGTTTACCTTTTTGATATACTGCATAATTTGTTGGGTTATACGTAATTAAGGATTTCCTAGATTTACTACCTGTATTCCTTGTTTAAACTGGGAAAATAATTAAGCTGTGTAAGATTCATGCTACCGCTCAACTTAATGATTCTTAATGTCACTCTTTAATTGGTTTTAATGTTCCAAAAATGTTAATTGGCAATTATGACATTAACCCGATGGTTAAGATAACTTTATTACAAATTTAATTGGAACATGGAGTGACCACCCAGGATAACAGTGCAACCACGAGTGCTATCATGGCTCTGGCTTTGGTAAATAGCTCTATATGCTTAGTGCCTAGCAACCTTACCTGAAAGATGGGCAAGAGGGGGAGCGGTAGGTGCTGGCAGCCCACGTTAACATGGGGTCGTATTCTTGGCTAAGGTACTTCACCCAGGGGGCCACCACCATCGTCTTAGAAACCTTAGCGGGTTGCTTCGTATTAAGGTATTTTGTGAAAACCTCATAATGGATCCCTAGCCATTCACCTCGGCAGTGTCTAAGGGTCCGATCAACCCGGGCTAGATGGGATACATGGCTTGTGGGTAAAGTTGTACCACCTCTGCAGAGTGTAAAACTGATATATCAGCCGTGCTCCCGGTTATGAGCGACCTGGACTCCTCACATGATAATTGAACTTGAAGATGTAATTAAATTGAGATCCGATGATCTGCCAATAATTTGCTTAAGTGGTTTCACTTAAGTGATTTTGTTATATTCATATTACTTTGCTTAATTGGGATATTTGGGATTCACTCTTATTAGTAAGACAGGTGTTGATAATAAAATGTTGACCAACTAAAATGCTTACTGCTCAACCTTAGCTTCACCTTGTTATACCTGCATTAGTTTTTCCCCCACTTGCTGAGCCCCGACCATAAGTGAGCTCACCCTTGCTTAATTTTGATCAGAGGGTGATGCTGGAGACTTTGATGGAGATTTTATCGACGACGATGATTTCTAAGTCTAACGATGCGCCGGTCATCTTCCTGTGGGAGATTGCCCAGTTGTTTATTTCCGCTTTACTTTGATGTGATACTTGTTAAAGATACAATGTTTCAGATGATGTAATAAAGTATTATACTCTCTTTACGCCTTTATTGCATTGTCTTTTGATATATTACACTTGTGACGTCAACATATGTGTGGAAATGGATCCTGGCACACATATGGTATGCGCTCGGTTCTACCCCCTGGAACCGGGTGTGACAAAAAGGAATGAGGTGGCTGTGTACAGCCAAGAGGCTGTTTCGGTCTGGGGCACCGGACTGTCCGGTGGCGCACCGGACAGTGTTCGGTGGTGCACCGGACAGTGTCCGGTGTGCCAGGTTGCCTCGGCCGAAGTAGCTGCTCTCGGGAATTTGCTGATGGCGTACGGCTAAAATTCACCGGACTGTCCGGTGTGCACCAGACTGTCCGGTGAGCCAACGGTCGGCCGGGCCAACGGTCGGCCGCGCGATCTGCGCGGGACACGTGGCCGAGCCAACGGTCGGAAGGGGGCACCGGACTGTCCGGTGTGCACCGGACATGTCCGGTGCGCCAACGGCTCCCGCATCTGCAACGGTCGACTGCGCTGTTTAAGGAAGGAAATCGGGCACCGGACAGTGTCCGGTGTGCACCAGACTTGTCACACCCGGTTTTAGAAGGCAAACCGAATGCGAACCATGTACGTGCCAGGATCAGTTATTCACGTACACAGCAGTTACATAATATGGACATCATCACACAGTGCTCAAAATAGTATTAATAAGGGAAATAGTCGATTACATCATACGTCTGAGACGTCCATATAATTCTTACAATAAATCAAAGTGCGGAAAAGAAGCGTAGATAACACGGCCTTCACAGGCAGCCGACTGGGGGTTGCCGCTAACCCACACCTAGAACTCGTCGTAATCTTGGAACTCCTGGAAGTCTCCTTCCACAGCTTCATCTTCGCCTGAGCAGTGGTTGCAATGCTGACAACCTGGGGGGGGGGGGGGTTTGGTGTGTAGAGCAAGGGTGAGTACACATCAACATACTCAGCAAGTATCCTGTTTGGCTGTAGTGGACTAGCTTTATGTGGGGATAAGTCAAGCAGTTGCTTTTAGTTGGTCAGATTATTACTTACTAGTAGAAAGCCAAGTTTTAGCATTAACCCAAGTTATTAACCCAAACGTACTCCTTTCCAAACGGAAAGAGTACCACTTACCAGCACCATAATCATAACCAAAACCATCAATCTCATAACCACCTGTACCAAAATATCTCTGATCAAGTATCACTAATCACTGGAGCTCCCTTGGCCGCTCATAACCGTGAGCACGGCTGATATATCAGTTTTCAAACACTCTGCAGAGGTTGTGCACTTTACCCACAAGCCGTGATTCCCATTCTGCCCGGAGAGAGCTACTCCCCATTGACCACTACCTAGGTGGCCTAGCAGGGCATCACTACGTAGCCTTTACAAAGATTCCCCGGGGCTGTAGCCACCCGTTAGGTTTCCTAAATGCACCGCACTCCTCCCCAAGGGGCGAACCCAAACTTGGCAGAGCGAGCCGCATACACCGAGCCCCATTGACGGCACGACGGCTAAGTGAACTACACCCCGGATCCTCTAATTATTCAGCTAAGGGCATCCCATTCCACCCTCATGGTTGCACTGTTTTCCCGGGCAGTCATCCATAGAACAGGTCCTTACGGAGAGGCACTCGAGAAACCGCTCGAGCCCCC
Source organism: Zea mays (assembly GCF_902167145.1). Taxonomy (NCBI): domain Eukaryota; kingdom Viridiplantae; phylum Streptophyta; class Magnoliopsida; order Poales; family Poaceae; genus Zea; species Zea mays. The sequence continues at coordinate 143,657,830 of NC_050096.1, forward strand.
TTGAAGGTCACAAGTACAACATCATCATAAGAGAAGGGAAAACAGCGTATCATAGATAATCTCATCATGTTCATTGATTAGAGTTGAGCAATAGCATAAAGCTAAACAGTAATAATCCAACCCAAATAGGTAATCAAGGACAGGGATAACAAAAGCTAGTCAATCCTTAGGCATAAATATGTAAAGCGGGAGGTGAATTAAAGAATGAATAGGACATAGATAGGTCAAGGGACACTTGCCTCCACCAAACGACTGCTGCTCAGGGGCTTCTCCTGCGGGTTCCTCGGGCTCTTCAACTGGATTGTTCTCTATGCGAGCGCAAACATACATACATCCACATATTTAATACAAAAGAACAGTACACCATACAATAGAATGCAATAAGTAAACAGACGTTCTACGCAGGCTCGCGAGTACGGTTAAGAGAGAAAGAGGAAAAGACAGTCGAGAAACGATAACGTTACATGATTATAAATTTAGCCACTCGCTTAATGGAAGGAATTTAAGGTAGACACTATGTTTAGCATAAAGTAAAGTCATGTTTCATGTCTAATTATTATAAGCAGGTGGAGATAAATAAAAGGATGGTCGCGCGGCGAGACGCGCGACAAAGCTCTCTAAAACAAATTAAGAAGTTAACGAATCGTCGCGCGACCGAGCACGCAACGAGACACTTCGCCTTAGTTACGAGGAGACGTTAAGCGTCGCGCGACGAAGCGCACGACGGCATACGTCGACTAAACTGAGTCCAAAGTGGAACGTCGCGTGAATACACACGCGGCGCTACACCTTAAACAACCTGAAACAAAATGGATCGTCGCGCGACGAAGCGCACGACGCAACACAAGATAGAATCTGAATTTAGACAAATCCGTCGCGCGGCGAAGCGCGCGACGCAACACGCTAATTAACGAATAATCATCGCGAACGCGGGCGAGCGAAAATACGGTCGGGCGAGACCGGGACGGGGAAACGAGCGGGCGAGCTGGGGCCAGGGCGGTTGAACCGGCCAGGGGGGCAGTTGAACCGGCCGGGGCCGAGCGGGCGAGCCGAGGGCGAGCCGGGGCGGGGCCGGGGAGGGGCAGGGGGCGAGGCCGAGCGCCGCCGGGGCCGGGGTCGGGCAGGGGGCGGGCGGGATCGCCGCCGGGGAGGGAGGGGGAGGGGAGCCGCGCCGCCGCGCCGAGGGCCGAGCGGCCGAGCGCCACCGGGGAGGCCGAGCGGGCGGGCGCCGCCGGGGAGGGGCAGGGTCGGGGGGCCGAGCGGGGGGCCGGGGCACCACCGCGCCGAGGGGCGGGCAGGGGGCCGCGCGGGGCCGGGCGGGGGCGGGCGGGAGGCGCCGCCGACGAGGGGCAGGGACGGGGTCGGGCGCCGCCGCGTGGGCCGGGGCGGGGACGGGCGCCGCCACCGCGGGCGAGGGGGAGGGGCGGGCGAGCGCCGCCGCTGCCGGGGGAGGGCGGGCGCCGCCGCGTGGGGCCGGGCAGGGGCGGGGGGCGCCGCGCCGCCGGCGAGCAGGGGCGGGCAGGGGCGCGCGCGAGCAGGGGAGAGGGAGGGCGCGCGTGGGGAAGAAGAGGAGGGGGAGGGAGAGAGAGAAGAGAAGGGGAGGGGAGCTCACCTCGGGGTCCAAAATCCGGTGATCGCCGTCTCCAAACCCTAGGGCACCACGGGGAGAGAGAGAGGGAAGTTGTTGCGCGGGAGATCCAAATGAGGGAGAGGGAGAGGATGGGGGGCGCAGGGGGGGGGGTTGGGCGCCAGGGGCGCGCAGGCCGAGGCGGGCCGGGCCGACTGGGCTGGGCTAGGTTGGGCCGGGCCACCTCGCGGATCGAAAACCCACGACGAGCGCGACCACTAAACGGAATTAAATCGCGAACCGAAATCCGGAACGGAACGAGACGAACATTCAACATCAGACAAAGAAATGTGCTTCGGCATGATGCAACACCCATGACACTTAGGTTTTGGTTTATACATAACACGGACACCTGCCGCTATACTGGTTTGAAATTGGGAAGAAGGGGCAAACGGGGAAAGAGAAAAGAGAGTAACGCCCGAATTTGGTGAGAGAAAAGAAGAAAAAATTCTACCCCCAAATTCAGGGCGTTACAAACCTATCCCCCTTAAAAGAATCTCGCCCTCGAGATTCAGGGCTGGCTAGCAAAGAGCCCAGGGTATTTAGCCATCAGATCATCTTCACGCTCCCAGGTTGCTTCTTCCTCAGAGTGATGATTCCATCTGACTTTGCACATTCTGATGGTTTTCCTTCGGGTGACTCGGTCTGCAACCTCAAGGATTTGAGCTGGCTTCTCAACGTAGGTCAAGTCCTCCTGGACTTCAAGACCTTCCACTGGCAACTGCTCTTCTGGCACACGCAAGCACTTCTTCAACTGAGACACATGAAAGACATCATGCACAGCAGACAAATTCTCTGGCAAACTGAGCTGATAGGCCACTTCTCCTCGTCTTGCAAGAATCTGATACGGACCAATGTAGCGGGGTGCTAGCTTGCCTTTCACTCCGAATCTTCTGACTCCTCTGATCGGTGACACTTTCAGATAGACAAAGTCTCCGACTTCGAAACTCAGCTCTCTTCTTCTTGTGTCTGCATAGCTTCGCTGCCTCGATTGCGCTATCTTCAGATTCTCTCGAACCATCTTGATGTTCTCTTCGGCTTCAAGCAAAATGTCTGGCCCAAACACTTGCTTTTCTCCAGGCTGATCCCATTGCAACGGAGTTCTACAACTCCTTCCATAAAGCGCTTGAAACAGTGACATCTTCAAACTGGCCTGATAACTGTTGTTATAGGAAAACTCTGCATAAGGCAATCGCTTATCCCATCCGGACTGATCTTGCAACGCACAGGCTATCAACATGTCTTCAAGAACTTGGTTGGTCCTTTCGGTCTGGCCATCTGTCTGCGGGTGATAAGCTGAACTGAAATTCAGATGCGTGCCCAAGGCTTCATGCAACTGCTGCCAGAAATGAGAGGTGAACTGCGTTCCTCTGTCTGACACTATCTTCTTTGGCACACCATGAAGACAAACGATCCGAGACATATACAATTCTGCCAATACGGCACTGCTATAGTTGGTCTTGACAGGTATGAAGTGGGCTGACTTGGTCAAGCGGTCCACTACTACCCAAATGGAATCGTAGCCGGCTCGAGTGCGAGGCAATCCGATTATGAAATCCATACCAATTTCATCCCATTTCCACTGAGGGATCTGCAACGGTTGCAACAATCCAGCAGGTCTCTGGTGCTCTGCCTTAATTCTTCGACAACTATTGCACATAGCCACATGCTCTGCGATTTCCCTTTTCATTCCGTACCACCAGAATTTCTTCTTCAGATCCTGATACATCTTCTCACTGCCAGGGTGAATCGAATAGGCTGTCTCATGAGCTTCCTTAAGAATCAATTCCCGAATGGACTGGACATTGGGAACACACAAGCGGTCTTTGAACCATATCACGCTTTCTGCATCTTCTCGAAACTCTTTGCCTTTGCCATCTAGAATCAGTCGCCGAATCTCACTGATCTTTTCATCATGCTTCTGTGCTTCTTTGATTTCGCGCTCCAAGGTAGGTTCCAACTCAACTGTAACTCCTCGCGAATTGTTCAGAAATCCGAGACTCAACTTGTCGAACTCCTTGGCCAACTCATAAGGCATCGGACGAGCGACCATCAGATTGACTTGACTTTTTCTGCTTAAAGCATCTGCCACTACGTTTGCTTTGCCTGGATGGTAATGAATCTCCAACTCATAGTCTTTGATCAGCTCTAACCATCTTCGTTGCCTCATGTTCAGCTCTGTCTGAGTGAATATGTACTTCAGACTCTTGTGATCTGTGTAAACATCGCATTTCTGTCCATACAGATAGTGCCTCCATGTCTTCAGTGCGTGAACCACTGCTGCCAACTCTAGATCATGGATTGGGTAGTTCTTCTCATGAACCTTCAGCTGTCGGGACGAGTAAGCCACAACTCTTCCCTCTTGCATCAACACACATCCCAAACCTGTGTAGCAAGCATCGCAATACACCGAGAAGGGCTTGTGCACATCAGGCAAGACTAGGACAGGCGTTGTAGTCAACTTCTCTTTCAGCGCTTCAAAGGCCTCTTGGCATTTCTGGGTCCACTTGAACTCAACCTTGTTGCCTAGCAACGCTGTCATTGGTTTCGCAATCTTCGAAAACCCTTCAATGAATCGCCGATAATATCCGGCCATTCCAATGAAACTCTTGATTCCTCTAGCATTTGTTGGTGCTTTCCAGTTCAAAATGTCTGCCACTTTCTTCGGATCCACAGCCAATCCTTCTTTGTTGATTACGTGACCCAAGAACAGGACTTCACTGATCCAGAACTCACACTTGCTCAACTTTGCATACAACTGGTGCTCTCGCAATCTCTGCAACACCATCCTCAAATGATCTGCATGCTCTTCTTCGCTTTGAGAGTAAATCAGAATGTCATCAATGAATACCACCACAAACTTATCAAGGTAATCCATGAATACACTGTTCATCAAGTTCATGAAGAACGCTGGCGCATTGGTCAAACCAAATGATATCACCGTGAACTCATACAAACCATACTTGGAAATGAATGCCGTCTTCGGAATGTCCGAAGGGCGGATCCTGAGCTGATGATAACCTGACCTCAGATCAATCTTGGAGAACACACTGGCTCCTCTCAACTGGTCGAACAGATCTTCTATTCTGGGCAAGGGATACTTGTTCTTGATCGTGACTTCATTCAAAGCTCGATAATCGATACACATCCTCTTGGTGCCATCTTTCTTCTCCACAAATAAGACAGGGGCGGCCCAAGGCGAGGTGCTTGGCCGAATGTAACCTTTCTCTGACAGCTCATCAATTTGCTTCTTAAGTTCATCCAACTCTGGTCCAGATATTCTGTAAGCTCTCTTAAAGATGGGGGCGGTTCCAGGAAGAAGCTCTATAGCAAACTCAACTTTCCGCTCTGGTGGCATACCCGGTAAGTCCTTTGGAAACACATCTGGGAACTCGGACACAACCTTGATACTCTCAATTGGGTCTGCTTCACTGCTATCAACGGCCATCTGATAACAACTTCCTTTCTTTGGCTCAGGCGGGACTAACTCGGTCACCACTTCCTCTCCTAGTGGGGACACCAACTTGATTGTCCTTTTATCACAACTGATAACTGCCTGATACTTATCTAGCCAATTCATCCCTAGGATGACATCTATTCCCTGAGTACCCATTACTATAAGGTTGGCGGGAAACGCTATCCCCCTTATTTCCACACTTATATTCAAACAAATGCTATCGGCTCGAATTCGACCACCGGCTGAGTCAATTTGAATGGGGGTTGACATGGTAGTAATTGGAAGATTATGCGCTTCTACCCATGATGCAGTAATGAAAGAATGCGTTGCTCCAGTATCAAATAACACTTCTGCAATATGGGAGTCGACTGGGAACATACCTACTATCATGCCGGGGGTCTCCTGAACTGCTTCAGCTTCCAAGTGATTCAATCTTCCATGATTATAGCGCGGCTGAGAGCGATTGCCTGCTCCAGACTGAGGCACATTCTGCTTCGCTGGGGCATTGGGGCCTGACTGCTGCTGGGCTGCCTTCTTCGGACATTGCATCACCCAGTGGCCTTGCTCTCCACAGTGGAAACACGCCCTGTTTCCAACCTGAGCTGGTGCTGCCTGACTGTTCTGCTGATTTGCTGGGGCAGGAAGACGAGGTGCTTGCTGATTCTGCTTCTGAAACTGACCTCCTGACTGATTGCTCTGACGGTTCTGGTACTGATTCTGAGGATACTGCCTTTGGAACTGCTGATGCTGCTGAGGTGGACGCTGGTTCTGCCTGAACTGCTGAGGTTGATTGCCTGAGAAACGAGGACGGCTGCTGCTTCCAGGCTGGGGTCCACTGATCTTGCGCTTACGATCTTCCATCTCCTCGCGCTTTCTCTCTGTCATGATTGCTCTGTCAATCAGGTGCTGGAATGTCGGGAAGGTGTGATTCATCAGTTGGTACTGCAGAGGGTCAACCAAGCCTCTCAGGAAACGGTACTGTCGCTTGGCGTCAGTGTTGACATCTTCAGGAGCATAGCGAGACAATTGCAGAAACCTGTCTCGGTACTCACTGACAGACAATGGCCCTTGCTTGAGAGCCAGGAACTCCTCCTTCTTCACTGTCATCAGACCTGCAGGAACATGGTACTGACGAAAGCTACTCCTGAATTCTTCCCAAGTGATGGCGTCAGGGTGGGCATGGGTGGCGAGGTAAGACTCCCACCATGACTGGGCTGCTCCTCTTAACAGACGGGGACCATACAGAACTTTCTCCCTGTCATCGCACTGAGCGGTATGCAACTCCCGCTCCACAGTGCGCAGCCAATCTTCAGCATCCATAGGGTCAGAAGAGTGAGCGAACGTTGGTGGATGACCTCTCATGAATTCAGCACACTTGTCTCTGGGCATCTGAGGCATCTGAGGCTGAGGTGGTGCCTGCTGCTGTTGCTGCTGCTGCTGCTGAATGGCGGCCAAAGTCTGACCGATGGCTTGAACTGCCTGAGTCTGCATCAGAAACATCTGCTCGATCGACATCGGGGGCGGGGGCGGCAGGTGCTGCTGCTGGGGCACCTCATCCTGCGGAGCGGCTCGCTCCTGTTGAGCACGCCTTCCTCCTCTGCGCCTGTTCTCTGACATCTGCAGAATGCAACCACACATCAGAACTGATCTGGCAAATCTTGCAGCATAAGAAAAGAGAATAGAGTTCTTCAACAGCACTGAACAGATGAGCATCTTCACTGATCTCCAACACAGACCACACAACTTCTCAGATAAAGAGGAAAGTGGAATAAAAGGTTTCCCAACTATATAACTAACTTTATTAACATAATAGGTAAACCAAAATGCAGGGAATACCCACACTCTGGTGACAGTCATTACAAAGATCCAAATCAAACATAGTTCATCATGACAAACATAAATGCACAGGATATAGAAAACTACCCTGTCTAACTAAGACTAACTAAGACCGAGACTAACGCTAAGACTGAAGCTTCTATGTATATATTTCGTATTAATTACAAGGTCCAACTCTAACAAACTATGGTTCTAGAGTTATCTTGGTCTTGCAGTCGGGATTGCCATAAGACTGGTGTCCACGCTGAGGTGAGCGGTACGGGTGCTGAGTCCCGACGGGAGCGGGGGAACCACCATCCAGGTGACGACGTTCCGCGCGCTCAGCCCGCAGCAGGGCGATCTCAGCACGAGCCCTACTCAGCTCGTCTAATGCATGGTCCAGCTCCGTGTTTAGCACGGCGGCTAGGTTGACTGTGCTGCTCAACCTAGGATTGCCCTCACCGACAGGTGAGACAATCACGCCTCCTGTGCTGCCAGATGGACGGCGGGGCTAATACTTCAGGTTAAGACCATCAGCTGCCCCACCGAAAACCGAGCAGTAGTGCGAAAGCGCACGCCGTGCAGCATCTTGCATGGCTGCCTCAGCTGAGTCTCGTTCAGAGATAGAATAGTGCTCTGAGCAGGCCTCTGCACCCTGGAGACTGTCCTCCGGGCAGCGCACCAAGCAAGTTGCCTCCCAGCGGTCCGGGTAGACCCCGCGACTATGCTGGTAGACCACACAGCGATACTCGACGGACCAAGTATGCCGGTCAAATGCCCGACGTAGCAGGGTGTCGAGCGCATCGTGGAAGTGACACCCGCGAGCAGCGTCGCGAGTGATGGGTCGAGCAACCCATCCTTCCGGCTCAGGGTTAGCAGAGAAGTCGATGTCGTGGCTCGAGCTGTCGTCGCCATCTCCGTCGTCTGGGTCTCCTCCAGCATCTACTCCAGAAGCTGGGGCGCCCAGTGGTGGTGCAGGGGGCGGCTCCAGAGGAAGCACAGGGGAGCAGCTCCTCACAGACTCTATCTCCTGGTGGAGCGAGAAAGAAGAGCTCTGCTGCTCCTGTCGTCGACGTTCCTGCTCCTCACGCAGGCGGTGGTGTAGTCTCTCCAAGTGGCTGGACTGTCCGGCCACGGGACGGCGAAGCGGACGCTCAGCAAGGCGGGAGGGTAAGAAGGGGATGACTGACTTTTGTGCAGTGTGTCTAAGTCGAGCCATCTACAAAAGACATCGCAAGCAAAAGGGTGAGAACAGAATTAATATGACCAGCAAGTAATAAGTAAATGAAGGATCAGAATAAAACACAATTTTTTTTGCAAGGTATAATATATAGTAGAACATAGGTTTGGTCGGTATGACCAACTTTTGAAGGGATATCAAAGTCAAGGAAGAGACAGAGGTCTATAGTCCTTAGAACGACCATTCTACTCTAGGTTAGCGGTCCTACAGTCAGCACGCCTCTGATACCACTTATGTCACACCCGGTTTTAGAAGGCAAACCGAATGCGAACCATGTACGTGCCAGGATCAGTTATTCACGTACACAGCAGTTACATAATATGGACATCATCACACAGTGCTCAAAATAGTATTAATAAGGGAAATAGTCGATTACATCATACGTCTGAGACGTCCATATAATTCTTACAATAAATCAAAGTGCGGAAAAGAAGCGTAGATAACACGGCCTTCACAGGCAGCCGACTGGGGGTTGCCGCTAACCCACACCTAGAACTCGTCGTAATCTTGGAACTCCTGGAAGTCTCCTTCCACAGCTTCATCTTCGCCTGAGCAGTGGTTGCAATGCTGACAACCTGGGGGGGGGGGTTTGGTGTGTAGAGCAAGGGTGAGTACACATCAACATACTCAGCAAGTATCCTGTTTGGCTGTAGTGGACTAGCTTTATGTGGGGATAAGTCAAGCAGTTGCTTTTAGTTGGTCAGATTATTACTTACTAGTAGAAAGCCAAGTTTTAGCATTAACCCAAGTTATTAACCCAAACGTACTCCTTTCCAAACGGAAAGAGTACCACTTACCAGCACCATAATCATAACCAAAACCATCAATCTCATAACCACCTGTACCAAAATATCTCTGATCAAGTATCACTAATCACTGGAGCTCCCTTGGCCGCTCATAACCGTGAGCACGGCTGATATATCAGTTTTCAAACACTCTGCAGAGGTTGTGCACTTTACCCACAAGCCATGATTCCCATTCTGCCCGGAGAGAGCTACTCCCCATTGACCACTACCTAGGTGGCCTAGCAGGGCATCACTACGTAGCCTTTACAAAGATTCCCCGGGGCTGTAGCCACCCGTTAGGTTTCCTAAATGCACCGCACTCCTCCCCAAGGGGCGAACCCAAACTTGGCAGAGCGAGCCGCATACACCGAGCCCCATTGACGGCACGACGGCTAAGTGAACTACACCCCGGATCCTCTAATTATTCAGCTAAGGGCATCCCATTCCACCCTCATGGTTGCACTGTTTTCCCGGGCGGTCATCCATAGAACAGGTCCTTACGGAGAGGCACTCGAGAAACCGCTCGAGCCCCCTTGAAGGTCACAAGTACAACATCATCATAAGAGAAGGGAAAACAGCGTATCATAGATAATCTCATCATGTTCATTGATTAGAGTTGAGCAATAGCATAAAGCTAAACAGTAATAATCCAACCCAAATAGGTAATCAAGGACAGGGATAACAAAAGCTAGTCAATCCTTAGGCATAAATATGTAAAGCGGGAGGTGAATTAAAGAATGAATAGGACATAGATAGGTCAAGGGACACTTGCCTCCACCAAACGACTGCTGCTCAGGGGCTTCTCCTGCGGGTTCCTCGGGCTCTTCAACTGGATCGTTCTCTATGCGAGCGCAAACATACATACATCCACATATTTAATACAAAAGAACAGTACACCATACAATAGAATGCAATAAGTAAACAGACGTTCTACGCAGGCTCGCGAGTACGGTTAAGAGAGAAAGAGGAAAAGACAGTCGAGAAACGATAACGTTACATGATTATAAATTTAGCCACTCGCTTAATGGAAGGAATTTAAGGTAGACACTATGTTTAGCATAAAGTAAAGTCATGTTTCATGTCTAATTATTATAAGCAGGTGGAGATAAATAAAAGGATGGTCGCGCGGCGAGATGCGCGACAAAGCTCTCTAAAACAAATTAAGAAGTTAACGAATCGTCGCGCGACCGAGCACGCAACGAGACACTTCGCCTTAGTTACGAGGAGACGTTAAGCGTCGCGCGACGAAGCGCACGACGGCATACGTCGACTAAACTGAGTCCAAAGTGGAACGTCGCGTGAATACACACGCGGCGCTACACCTTAAACAACCTGAAACAAAATGGATCATCGCGCGACGAAGCGCACGACGCAACACAAGATAGAATCTGAATTTAGACAAATCCGTCGCGCGGCGAAGCGCGCGACGCAACACGCTAATTAACGAATAATCATCGCGAACGCGGGCGAGCGAAAATACGGTCGGGCAAGACCGGGACGGGGAAACGAGCGGGCGAGCTGGGGCCAGGGCGGTTGAACCGGCCAGGGGGCGGTTGAACCGGCCGGGGCCGAGCGGGCGAGCCGAGGGCGAGCCGGGGCGGGGCCGGGGAGGGGCAGGGGGCGAGGCCGAGCGCCGCCGGGGCCGGGGTCGGGCAGGGGGCGGGCGGGATCGCCGCCGGGGAGGGAGGGGGAGGGGAGCCGCGCCGCCGCGCCGAGGGCCGAGCGGCCGAGCGCCGCCAGGGAGGCCGAGCGGGCGGGCGCCGCCGGGGAGGGGCAGGGTCGGGGGGCCGAGCGGGGGGCCGGGGCACCACCGCGCCGAGGGGCGGGCAGGGGGCCGCGCGGGGCCGGGCGGGGGCGGGCGGGAGGCGCCGCCGACGAGGGGCGGGGACGGGGTCGGGCGCCGCCGCGCGGGCCGGGGCGGGGACGGGCGCCGCCACCGCGGGCGAGGGGGAGGGGCGGGCGAGCGCCGCCGCGGCCGGGGGAGGGCAGGCGCCGCCGCGCGGGGCCGGGCAGGGGCGGGGGGCGCCGCGTCGCCGGCGAGCAGGGGCGGGCAGGGGCGCGCGCGAGCAGGGGAGAGGGAGGGCGCGCGTGGGGAAGAAGAGGAGGGGGAGGGAGAGAGAGAAGAGAAGGGGAGGGGAGCTCACCTCGGGGTCCAAAATCCGGTGATCGCCGTCTCCAAACCCTAGGGCACCACGGGGAGAGAGAGGTGGGAGAGGGAGAGGGAAGTTGTTGCGCGGGAGATCCAAATGAGGGAGAGGGAGAGGATGGGGGGCGCAGGGGGGGGGGGGGTTGGGCGCCAGGGGCGCGCAGGCCGAGGCGGGCCGGGCCGGCTGGGCTGGGCTAGGTTGGGACGGGCCACCTCGCGGATCAAAAACCCACGACGAGCGCGACCACTAAATGGAATTAAATCGCGAACCGAAATCCGGAACGGAACGAGACGAACATTCAACATCAGACAAAGAAATGTGCTTCGGCATGATGCAACACCCATGACACTTAGGTTTTGGTTTATACATAACACGGACACCTGCCGCTATACTGGTTTGAAATTGGGAAGAAGGGGCAAACGGGGAAAGAGAAAAGAGAGTAACGCCCGAATTTGGTGAGAGAAAAGAAGAAAAAATTCTACCCCCAAATTCAGGGCGTTACAGGACTGTCCGGTGCGCCCGACGACAGAAGGCAAAGATGGCCTTCCAGATTTGTTCTCAACGGCTCCTAGCTGCCTTGGGGCTATAAAAGGGACCCCTAGGCGCATGGAGGAGAACACCAAGCAACCTAAGAGCATTCTTGATCATCCACACTCATTCTTTGCGCATTCGTTTGTCATTCTAAGTGATTCGAGCTCCGTTGTAGTGAGAACTTTGAGATAGTCTTTTGAGCTCGATTCTTGGCCGTGTGTGTGCGCATTTTTGCTGTGGATTTGTGTGTGTTGCTTCCCTCCCTTACTCCGTATTTCTTTGTGAATCTCAAGTGTAAGGGCGAGAGACTCCAAGTTGTGGAGATTCCTCGCAAACGGGAAATTGAAAGGAAAAGCATAACACTGTGGTATTCAAGTTGATCATTGGATCACTTGAGAGGAGTTGAGTGCAACTCTCGTCCGTTGGGACGCCACAACGTGGAGTAGGCAAGTTTTGTACTTGGCCGAACCACGGGATAAATCACTGTGTCTACTCTGTGTTAAACTCCTTGTGGTTATCATATTGTGCAAGATCTTCTCTCTAGCCACTTGGCATTAACTGTGCTAACACTTAATCAAAGTTTTGTGGCTTAAGTTTTTGAAGTATACAGGATCACCTATTCACCCCCCCCCTCTAGGTGCTCTCAAGAACAGGCTCCGTGCATTGCGCTAAGGAACATGTCCATTGGGGATGTGTGTCCTAAGGAATCCGAAGAGCCTCCAAATGCACAAGATCAACCATCCTCCTCCATGCAAGCATCAACTCAAAATGAGGATGAGGCTCAAGTTGATGAAGAAGAAAATCAAGGAGATGAGCCACCTCAAGATGACGACAATGATCAAGGGGGAGATGCCAATGATCAAGACAAGGAGGATGAAGAACCAAGACCGCCACACCCAAGAGTCCACCAAGCAATACAAGGAGATCACCCCGTCGACACCATCCTCGGCGATATTCAAAAGGGGGTAACTACTCGATCTCGTGTTGCACATTTTTGTGAGCATTACTCTTTTGTTTCCTCTATTGAGCCACACAGGGTAGAGGAAGCACTTCAAGATTCAGATTGGGTGATGGCGATGCAAGAGGAGCTCAACAACTTCACCAGGAATGAGGTATGGCATTTAGTTCCGCGTCCTAACCAAAATGTTGTAGGAACCAAATGGGTCTTCCGCAACAAGCAAGATGAGCATGGTGTGGTGACAAGGAACAAAGCTCGACTTGTGGCCAAAGGGTATTCACAAGTCGAAGGTTTGGATTTTGGTGAAACCTATGCACCCGTAGCTAGGCTTGAGTCAATTCGTATATTATTGGCCTATGCTACTTACCATGGCTTCAAGCTTTACCAAATGGACGTGAAGAGTGCCTTCCTCAATGGACCAATCAAAGAAGAGGTCTACGTTGAGCAACCTCCCGGCTTTGAAGATAGTGAGTATCCTAACCATGTCTATAGGCTCTCTAAGGCGCTTTATGGGCTCAAGCAAGCTCCAAGAGCATGGTATGAATGCCTTAGAGATTTCCTTATTGCTAATGTCTTCAAAGTCGGCAAGGCCGATCCTACTTTATTCACTAAAACTCTTGACAATGATTTGTTTGTATGCCAAATTTATGTTGATGATATTATATTTGGGTCTACTAACGAATCTACATGTGAAGAATTTAGTAGGATCATGACACAGAAATTCGAGATGTCTATGATGGGGGAGTTGAAGTATTTTCTAGGATTTCAAGTCAAGCAACTCCAAGAGGGCACCTTCATTAGCCAAACGAAGTACACTCAAGACATTCTAACCAAGTTTGGAATGAAGGATGCCAAACCCATCAAGACACCCATGGGAACCAATGGGCATCTCGACCTCGACACGGGAGGTAAGTCCGTGGATCAAAAGGTATACCGGTCGATGATTGGTTCATTACTCTATTTATGTGCATCTCGACCGGACATTATGCTTTCCGTTTGCATGTGTGCAAGATTCCAATCCGACCCTAAGGAATCCCACCTTACGGCCGTAAAACGAATCTTGAGATATTTGGCTTATACACCTAAGTTTGGGCTTTGGTACCCTCGGGGATCCACATTTGATTTAATTGGTTATTCGGATGCCGATTAGGCGGGGTGTAAGATTAATAGAAAGAGCACATCGGGGACTTGCCAGTTCTTGGGAAGATCCTTGGTGTCTTGGGCTTCAAAGAAGCAAAATTTGGTCGCTCTTTCTACCGCCGAAGCTGAGTATATTGCCACAGGCCACTGTTGCGCTCAATTGCTTTGGATGAGGCAAACCCTGCGGGACTATGGTTACAAATTGACCAAAGTTCCTCTTCTATGTGATAATGAGAGTGCAATCCGCATGGCAGATAATCCCGTTGAGCATAGCCGCACTAAACACATAGCCATTCGGTATCATTTTCTTAGGGATCACCAACAAAAGGGGGATATCGAGATTTCATACATTAACACTAAAGATCAATTAGCCGATATTTTTACCAAGCCACTTGATGAACAATCTTTTACCAAACTTAGGCATGAGCTCAATATTCTTGATTCTAGGAACTTCTTTTGCTAAACTTGCACACATAACTCATAAATATACCCTTGATCATGTCTCTTTTATATATGCCATGACTAATGTGTTTTCAAGAGTATTTCAAACCAAGTCATAGGTATATTGAAAGGGAATTGGAGTCTTCGGCGAAGACAAAGGCTTCCACTCCACTCTACTACTCATCCTTCGCCGTCGCTCCGCATCACTCTCCATCTTTGGTATAATCTTCACTCATATGTTTTCTTTGCCAAAGGGGAGAAAGTTCTACAAGGGCTTATATCTCACTCAAAGTATCCGTTTTTTGGCGATTCATGCCAAAGGGGGAGAAAATATGAGCCCAAAGCAAAAGGACCGCACCACCACCTAATTTTTTCAATTGGTAAATTTCAAATTGGTATCTCTTTGTGTTCTAAAGGGGGAGCAAGTAGTATTTTCAAAACTTGATATCTTAAAACCCTCTTGAACACTAAGAGGAAAATTGATTGAAGGGGAGTTTTGTTTTTAGTCAAAGGAAAAAGCATTTGAAACAAAGGGAGAAAATTTCAAATCTTGAAAATGCTTTTCAAAAATCTTATCTTTGACTATCTTGCAAATGACTTTGAAAAGAATTTACAAAAGAATTTGCAAAAACAAAACTTGTGGTGCAAGCGTGGTCCAAAATGTTAAAAATAAAGAAACAATCCATGCAAGAATTCTTATTGGCTCAATTCCAAGCAACCTTTGCACTTACATTATGCAAACCAGTTCAATTATGCACTTCTATATTTGCTTTGGTTTGTGTTGGCATCAATCACCAAAAAGGGGGAGATTGAAAGGGAATTAGGCTTACATCTAGTTCCTATATAATTTTGGTGGTTGAATTGCCCAACACAAATAATTGGACTAACTAGTTTGTTCTAGATTATTTGTTCTACAGGTGTCAAAGGTTCATCTACAAACATACTAAATCGACTGTCCGGAATACCGTAGATTATTCTGGACAGGAGAAGCTTTTTGGAAAAACAGGCCAAGCGCGGACCGTCCGAGCCCTTGCGGCGGACCGTCCGCACCACCAGGATGACCCTCGGACAGAACCAATGCAAAAATCTGAGTTTGCACTATGGACCGTCCGGAGGAAAAGAGCGGACCGTCTGAGACCTCGCGCGGACCGTCCGGCCTCTGGCGCGGACCGTCCGGTAGGTGAGGAACCGAAAAACCCGAAGATGACGGGTTCGGAAAAATGAATTATAGCGTCCGCGCGGACCGTCCGGGGTGCACGACCGGACCGTCCGCGCCTGGCTTTATCTGACATCTGACGACGCATTAAATGCAATATCGCCGTTGATATAGCCGTTACTACTGACCGTTGCATTTTCAGCCGTTGATCTACAGGCGCGGACCGTCCGGACCAGGCGGGCGGACCGTCCGCGGTGGGCAGAATGGAGCAACGGCTAGGAAGTGGTTGGGGGCTATAAATACCACCCCAACCACCTCCATTCACTTCACCCAAGCATTCCAACCTTCAACATTCAATACAAGAGCTAGCAATCCATTCCAAGACACATTCAAAGCCTCCATCTCTCCATGTTTCACAATTGAGAAAAGAGATCATTAGTGATTAGTGACTTGAGAGAGAAAGTGATCTGTGTGTTATTTGTCGCTCTTGTCGCTTGGTTTTTGCAATCGTGCTTTCTTTCAATCTTCATTGCGATCAAACTCACTTGTAATTGAGGCAAGAGACTCCAATCTTGTGGTGGTCCTTGTGGGAACTTTGTGTTCCAAGCATTTGAGAAGAGAAAGCTCACTCGGTCCGAGGGACCGCTTGAGAGAGGGAAAGGGTTGAAAGAGACCCGACCTTTGTGGCCTCCTCAACGGGGAGTAGGTTTAAAAGACCGAACCTCGGTAAAACAAATCCGCGTGTCTCACTTCATTATTCGCTTGCGATTTGTTTTGCACCCTCTCTCACGGACTCTATTATATTTCTAACGCTAACCCGGCTTGTAGTTGTGATTATTTTTTTGAGAATTTCAGTTTCGCCCTATTCACCCCCCCTCTAGGCGACTTTCACAGGGGCACTCCGTCCCCACACACATCAACCGTCCCCATCGATTCCCTGGCAACAGAAAGGGGCTCACCGCCTTGGCGTACAATGCCTCACTGACCCCGACTGCCGTCGTGCAGTGACCGCACTTGTACCCACCATAACCGGAATGGGAGACCACGTCTCAGGTCGCGTGAGGAGGGCAATCTCCGGGCAGGTTCACTCAGGTACTAGGCTTACCGATTTACCATATTTCTCGGTATGTGTTTAGTACGTTCAAACGCTTGACACACGGTACCACACCTTAATCTTTATTCCAATTTTTATCCCGTGAACAATCAATCCCCATGGATTGTTGTTCACCAACTGAAGCGTCCCGATCCTTTGGGACTCAAATGTGAAACAATTACTAGTCCCAGGAGGCTAGTAAACACATTCCTTACTTCAAATAGTACAGAGTTTAGGTAAATTTATTACAATTCCGGGGTACAAGCTCGAGAGAGCCAAATAGAGAAGCGCAGTAGGAAAAATATACTAGCCCAAGCCACAGGCAGAACTGGGTGCAGACACAGCCCTCTTAATCAAGCATAGCAGAGAAGAAGTCCTCGGCTGCTGAAAAACATAAATAAATCTGGGTGAATACACTAGGTATTCCGCAAGCCCACCCCGCTCCCGTAGAGAGAAAGAGACCTATGATGTACATGCTCAATTTGGTGGAGTTGTGGTCACTCATCATTTTCTTAGAGAGAGGCAGTTGCTTGAAGGTTTTCCCATGGTCTTAAAAGTAACCAAAAACTCAACCACCACTGAGCTTCCCGCTCCCGTGGCCTTATTTTCTTTTTCAACACCCATTTAATCACACCTTTCCCTTGTTAAGAAACTTAGTGAAAAAGCTCTAATTGCCATACCAGACCAGACTCATCCATACCAGTGGACACGGACTATTCGAATAGGTTTTAACTCTGCGCAGAGGGGTACACTTTACCCACTAGTCCGGTTTCTGCGATCTCACCGTCGCGAGACCCGAATGCCGGATCTCTTTCCTTACTCGCATGTCCTAACCTTAACGGTTATCCGGAAGGAGTCAGGCCACCACCATGTCCAAACCGGACAAAACTTTCCCCCTCCTTATCCTCCCGGTGCTCCCCAGCCTTCTTAACCTTGGGGTTGGACCGCACGAGTTCGGATTGAGTGACTGCCCACACAGTCTCGAGTGGTTGTACGATAAAGGAGTATAGGTAGTGGAAATGACAAACCGGTCCTTATATGAGGGGACAATCCTTCTGCTCATGCCTAAACCAGCTGAGCCAACACCTTAGGCCCTCCCCTAAACCAGGGAGTCCCTGATCATCCCACTCCTAGGGTGATGAGGGAGAGTACCCTTCATCGCAAAACTTTTCAAGAAGAGACTTTACTTGGAGGAACACATTGCCCTTCTTTCCAAACCACATTTCGTATCCAGAAAGTATATGTTAATGCGGGCCATCTCTCACTCACAATGCAATATTCCCCCATGATTCCCGGCCTAGGCAGTGGTAGAGAGAATAGGTAATTTATGCATCAAGGGAAGGATGGACTTGCCTTCATTGAAGCTCTCTTGGCACAGAAGATCTACTTCCGGAAGTTCGGGCTCCGACCCTTCTTCCGGAGCTACGGGATCCGGATCTGCGGTTCCCGCTTCTTCTAGGAAACATACAGTAAAACAATACATCAACAGTAGTTCATCAATCATAGTGTGCCATTTTCTAACAACATTATTTTATGTGACCTTGGAAATCTTTTTTGATAATTTTTTGTGCATAAAATATTGAGAAAACTATTTAAATGGGCAAAAGGGTGGAAAAGAAAAAGAGAAGGGAATTCCTCTCTTCTGGGCCGGGGGCATGATTTTTGGCCCACCCCGGGCGCGAGCGCGCGCTGAGGCGCTTTCGGCCCAGCGGCGGCCCACGAGTGAGGGGGGGGGGGGGGGGGAACGGCGCGGCCGCGAGGGTGACGGCGTCGCATGGGGCCCACATGCCAGCGAGAGAGGGGGGGAAAGGGACGGCGTTGCGGCCAGACGGCGAGCGAACCGGCCGAGCGCGGGGAAAAACCGGCCGCCGGGGAAGCTTGACGGCGACTTGGCGCCGGTGGCCCGGTTCCGGGTCCGAGGGGGGGTGGTTTAGCACGGGCGGCAGTTGGCGATTCTCATGGTGAGTTTAATTTGGCTAGAGGGGGTCGGGAGGGGGCTGCCCACGGGGAGGGGGCGGAGTTCCGCGGCGGGGATCGCCGCCGGTGGGCTCTGGGTGGGGAACGGGGGCTGGAAAGTGGCGCTTCGGGTTCGTGGCTACGCGAGGGAGCTGCTCGGCTCACTCAATTCCTTGCCGGACCAACAGAGAAGGAGAGGGAGGAGAAGGAAAAGACTCACCGGAGAGGAAGATGACGCCGGCGCCTTGTGAATTGAGCTCGGGGAAGGGGAGGAGGGGGATGGCCGAAGCTGGTGCGAGGAAGAAGGAGCTCGGGAGGAGCTTTTTATAGGCGCGTGGGGAAGGGGGGGTGGTGGAGCTCCCTGACTCCGGCGAGCTTCCCAGTGCCGCCATAAATGGCGCACAGCGCTGCCGAGGGGACGCTACGGCGAGGTGGTACCGGCGAGGACGCTGGTCAAGGGGAGGAGGACGGAGCGGTGCCATACTTCCCTGTGCGGCAGGATGGCAGAGGGGAGGACGGAGGCGACGGCCGGAGGTGACTTCGGCGAGGGGACGGCGGACGGACGACGAAGCAGCTGACCCGTGGGGTCGCTTGGTCAGAGGGAGCGAGCGAGCGAGAGAGCGGGTGACTGACGGGTGGGGACGCCTTGTCAGCGAGAGAGAGGGCGAGGTGTGGAGCGGCTGTCGCGCGCGCGGAAGCAGGCCGCGGTTGGGCCGAATGCGGGGGAGTGCGGGCGCGTGGGAAGGGGGGCGGGTTGCGGGTGTTGGGCCGAGATTCGGTCCAACAGGGAGAGGAGAGGGTTTTCCCTTTTTCTTTTTACTTTTCAAATCCCATTTCCCCTTTTGCCCCTTTTTCTTTTGAACAAAATATTTTGTGAATACTCTAAGTGTTTAGAAAATAGAATCTAAGTGAGGTGCTTTGTGATCAAACAAAATGTATGCATATGATGAAAGAAAAACTTAGTGGAGAACTTAGAATTAGAGGATGAAGGGAGGGGAAAAAGGTGGATTAGAGTTTCAAACCTAGATTAGGATTTTTGGGATGCTACAAACCTACCCCACTTAAAGGAATCTCGCCCTCAAGATTCAGACGGGGCTCGAGAAAAGGTAAGGGTATTCCTTCCTCAGAGAGTCCTCACTTTCCCAGGTGGCTTCCTCTTCTCCATCTCTGCTCCACTGAACCTTACAGAGCTTCACTTCTGAATTGCGGGTCCTTCTGACTGCTGAGTCGAGAATCTTCACTGGCTTTTCCCGGTACTGGAGATCTTTTTGAATCTGAATTGCTTCTGCCTCGATACGGGTTTCTGGTACTTTTAGGCATTTGCGGAGTTGAGACACATGGAACACATTGTGAATATCTGACATGGATTCTGGTAGCTCAAGACGGTATGCCACGGGTCCTATTCGGGAAATGACAGGGTAAGGACCGACGAAACGGGGTGCTAGCTTTCCTCTCACCTGGAACCTTTTGACACCACGCATTGGGGAAACCTTGAGATAAACAAAATCTCCTTCCTCAAATCTGAGTTCCCTTCGCCTATTGTCTGCGTAACTCTTCTGTCGACTCTGAGCTTCAAGTAACCTTCTGCGGATCAAAGCAACTTTTTCTTCGGCTTCTTTAACGAAGTCGGGTCCTTCTAGTGTCCTTTCCCCTACATTGGACCACATTAGGGGAGTCTGGCATTTTCTTCCATACAGTGCTTCGAATGGTGACATTTTGATGCTGGCCTGATGGCTGTTGTTGTATGAGAATTCGGCGTACGGCAAACTAGACTCCCAATCTCTGTCAAAGGCTAACACGCAGGCTCTGAGTAAATCTTCAAGGACCTTGTTGACTCTTTCTGTTTGACCATCTGACTGGGGGTGATAAGCAGTGCTGAAATCTAGCTTGGTGCCCATTGCTTGCTGAAGGCCCTTCCAAAATTTTGAAGTGAACTGCGTTCCTCTATCTGATACTATCTTTCGTGGAATGCCATGTAGCCTGACTATCTCTTTAAGGTATATTCGGGCAAGGGCTGCTCCTCCAAAAGTGGTCTTTACTGGAATGAAATGGGCCACCTTGGTGAGACGATCGATTATTACCCATATGGAATCATTTCCTCTTTGTGATCTGGGCAGTCCGGTTACGAAATCCATGCCTATTTCTTCCCACTTCCATTCGGGTATTGGGAGGGGTTGAAGTAGGCCTGCAGGCTTCTGATGTTCGGCCTTTGTTCGCTGACAGGTGTCACATCGGGCCACATACTGTGCTATTTCCCTTTTCATCCCTTTCCACCAATATCTGGTCTTAAGGTCTAAGTACATTTTGGTGGTCCCTGGGTGGATAGAGTAAGCTGAGTTGTGGGCTTCATCGAGCAGGGTTTCTCGTGTTTCTCCCACTGGCACGCACAGGCGATCCTTGAACCAGAGGGCTCCTTGCTTATCTGTCCTGAGGTCCGGAAGTTGCTCCTTTCGTGCTCTTTCCATAAGCTTGGTTGTTTCTGCGTCCAGGCGTTGGGCCTTGCATATGAGATCTTCTAGATTTGGCTTGACTTCCAGGCCACCGTTGTCTCCCAGACATGCATTTAGCTGAGCTGATTCTTTCTTCCAATCTTCCAGAAAGTTTGCTCCCTTAACCCCGAAGGGTTTTCGGCTGAGGGCGTCTGCTACTACGTTGGCCTTTCCGGGGTGGTAGTGGATTTCGAGGTCATAATCTTTGATCAATTCGAGCCACCTTCTTTGACGGAGGTTGAGGTCCGGTTGCGTGAAGATGTACTTTAGACTCTTGTGATCAGTGAAGATGTGGCATTTGTTCCCAATCAGATAATGCCTCCAAATTTTTAGGGCGTGCACTATGGCTGCCAATTCCAGATCGTGGGTAGGATAGTTCTGTTCGTGCGGCTTGAGTAATCGGGATGCATAAGCAATGACTTACTCATTTTGCATTAAGACACACCCTAAGCCTTGCTTGGAAGCATCACAGAAGATGACAAAATCCTGGTGTATGTCTGGCAGGGTCAGGACTGGTGCAGTTGTAAGTTTCTCCTTGATGATTTGGAAACTTCCTTCACATTTGGGAGTCCATACAAACTTATTGTCCTTTTTGAGAAGTTCAGTCATGGGCTTTGCTATGCTGGAGAATCCCTTGATAAAGCGGTGATAATACCCTGCCATTCCCAGAAAGCTTCGTACCTCACTGACGTTGGATGGTTGCTTCCAATTTGAAACAGCTTCTACCTTAGATGGGTCCACTTCTATCCCTTCAGCAGTCAAGATATGCCCTAGGAAGGCTATCTTCTCTAACCAGAACTCACATTTGCTGAGTTTAGCATAAAGTTGATGTGCTCTGAGTCTTCCGAGGACGGTTCGAAGGTGATGCTCATGGTCCTTGCGACTCTTGGAATAGATGAGGATGTCGTCGATAAAAACCACGACAAACTTATCCAATTCTTCCATAAATACCTTATTCATGAGGTTCATGAAAAAGGCGGGTGCGTTGGTTAGTCCAAATGGCATCACTGTGAATTCATATTGCCCGTATCTGGTGACGAATGCAGTTTTCTGAATGTCTGCCTCCTTAATCCTGAGTTGGTGATACCCTGACCTGAGGTCTATCTTGGAGAAGTATTTGGCTCCTTGCAGTTGGTCGAAGAGGTCATCGATCCGAGGGAGAGGGTACTTATTCTTGATTGTAACTTCGTTCAAGGATCGATAATCAATACACATCCTCATACTCCCATCCTTTTTGGTAACGAAAAGAACCGGTGCTCCCCAGGGAGACGAACTGGGACGGATGTACCCTTTTTGTTGTAGTTCCGAAATCTGAAGTTTCAATTCTGCCAACTCAGTGGGGGCCATGCGGTATGGTCTCTTTGCGATGGGTGCGGTGCCGGGAATGAGATCTATATAGAACTCTACTCCTCTTTCTGGTGGCATCCCGGGCAACTCTTCTGGAAATACATCTTCAAACTCCTTGATTACAGACATGCTTTCTCTGCCAGATTTAATATCATTGGATCATTTGCGGGCGGTTGGGCTTGACAGGAAACTGCCTTTCCTTGGTGATCTATGAGAAGAACAGTCTTGCTTGCGCAGCTGATAACACCCTTGTGCTTAGCTAGCCAATCCATTCCTAGGATTACATCAATTCCTTGGGATGGCAAGATGGTTAAGTCTGCCAGGAACACTACCCCACTTAAAAGAATTCTGACTTGGGAACACCTGAGTTTGCACAGGAGGTCTGATCCCGGGGTTCGGGTGACCAAAGGGATAGCTAGTGGTGTAGAGGGTATGCCATGCTTCTCCACAAACTTAGCGGCTATAAATGAATGGGATGCTCCTGAATCAAAAAGCACAGAAGCGGGAGTAAATTCAACGAGGAACTCACCGAGCACTACTCCCGGGGCTTGCTGGGCTTCCTGAGCGTCGACGTGGTTGACCCGGGCCCTGCCCTGGTACTGAGTCCTGCTCTGCTGGCTGTTGGAAGGAAGCGCCTTGGAGGTAGGTGCTGATGGAATCTTGGGGCCATTCACCGAGTTGGAGTAGGTTGGTCCTGGTGCCTTCAACTGGGGGCAGTTGTTCTTGAAGTGACTGGGGTCCCCGCAGTGCCAACAGGCGTTTGCTGGCGGCTGGTTGCTTGCAACGGAGGGTGCCTGATGGGAGCTCTGACTCTGCTGACTGTAGCGCGATGGAGAGGGTCCAGATTGCTTATGGAAGCTTGGACCCCTGGGTGGGAGCCCAAAGGGTCGAGTTCTCTGGTGACGTTCTTGCTGTTGCGCTCGGAGGACCTGGAACTTTCTCTTGATGTGCCCTTTTTCTTCCTCTTTTGCTCTTTCCACTTGAATAGCTTTGTTGGAAAGGTGAGAGAAGCTGTGGAAGTCCTGGCTGGCGAGGATGGTCTTAAGCTCGGGTCTTAACCCTCTCAGAAAACGGGCCATTTTCCTGGCCTCGGTGCTGACATCCTCGGGCGCGTAGCGGGCCAGCTCTATGAACTTGTGCACATATTCACTGACTGTTCTCCCGCCTTGGGTTAGCTCCCGGAACTCATCCTCCTTGAGTTGAACTATCCCCTGGGGTACGTGGTGCTCACGGAAGGCTGCTTCGAATTCTGCCCATGTAGCATCTCTGATGGCTTCACTGAAAGTGTCCCACCATGCTAAAGCCATTCCTGAAAGCTGATGAGCTGCCAGCTGAACACGCTGATTCTCAGGACAAGCGATGGCTTCCAACTTCCTCTTGATTGTGCGAAGCCAGTCATCTGCATCGAGGGGATTGCTGGACCCCGCGAACATGGGCGGCTTCAGTCTCAAGAATTCTCCCATCCTGTCCTGGGGCCTTCCACCGCCTGGGCGCTGGTTTTCCAGACTTCGAGTGAGGACTTCAATGAGTCTGGTTTGATTGGCCAGAACTTGGGCTAGGTCTAGTGGTAGTTCTAGAGGTGCGGGGAGGTGGGTCTCACCTAGGGATGGCAATGGGGAAATCCCCGTCGGGTTTTGGCTCCCCATACCCGTCCCCGCGACAAAAAAATTTCCCCACGGGGATCCCCACGAACTCTTGCGGGGGCATTTCTTCCCCATCCCCGTTCCCCACGGGGATAAATCCCCATCGGGGATCCCCGTCCCCGCTTAAATTATAATTATGACATACTTTCTTTGTTATTAATACAAAACATTGTCACTTATATACATTGTCAGATGTTAGAACTCATTATGTGTACATCAAAATAACATATTTGTACAACGAGTTATCTCTTAACAATGTAATTATTTATT
This sequence comes from Zea mays, assembly GCF_902167145.1. Classification (NCBI taxonomy): domain Eukaryota; kingdom Viridiplantae; phylum Streptophyta; class Magnoliopsida; order Poales; family Poaceae; genus Zea; species Zea mays. The sequence continues at coordinate 143,681,925 of NC_050096.1, forward strand.
TTTATCATTATATATTACATGAAAACATCACCATATATAAGTTTAACGGGTCCCCGCGGGGAACGGGGATGGGGAATGTTTCCCCATCCCCGTCCCCGTTTACCCATCGGGGTAGAATTTTTCCCCGTTTACATCCCCGCGGGGGGAGAACCTTCCCCATCCCCATCCCCTAATGGAGGAATTCCCCGCGGGGAATCGGGGATCGGGGCCCCATTGCCATCTCTAGTCTCACCCCCTTCTCCGCCAGCCTCTCCTTCAGCTCCTAGAGGAAGTCTTGCTCCAATCCCGGAGGCGGTAGGCGTGGTTCTATCCGAAGCCATCTGCCATGGGAAGAGAGTCACTATTATGCACATGCCATTTTTTTAACTAGTTATTTTATTCATTACATCAAGCCATTACATTACATAGCATACTGCTACCACAAGTTCATCACACACGAGTGCTACCTAGGGTACCCCCGAACTCTTTCTCTAAAGTGTCCCCAAATTCCTTGAGAAGGTCATCAAGGCTGGCCAGGGACATGTCCTCGGTGTCGGACTGGTTCCTAGGAGGGTTCTCTTCCTGCTGCTCAGTCTGACATCCTTGGCTTTTGGTCTTCTTGCGAATTTTTCTTGCGGGGGCGAGCTTCTTCAGTTTCTTGTCGTAGTCCATTTTGAGGGTGCGGTAAGCTTCACGGGTATTGGTCTCTTCGCCTTCAGCTATCGAGAGGCTCTCTTGAAGGGACGCTTTTTCTTCTGAAAGTTCCCTGACTTTCTGCTCCAGGCTTTCCACCCGGGAGGTTAGGGAGGTGCAGTGGAGGGCGAGGTCATCATATTGGTTATCAAGGGTATGAAGGTATCCCGCCATGTAGACAATGGTGGGATCATTCTCAATAGGATCTCCTCCTGATAGGGCCTGAAGTCTTTTCCTCCAGGTGGGGGTATTCTTGTTGCTGGGTGGAAAGTAGCGAAGGGGGGTTTCAATGATTACTTTGTTGTAGTTCTGACACAGTTGTCGGAGGGCTTTTCGGGCGACATTTTGGCAAGCATCTAGGAAATGGACTCCGGTAAAAGTGACTTGGAAGGAACGTTGGTTTGGATAGCTTTGGCTTTCCCCCAGGTAGACTGCCATAGAGCATCTTATCATTCCGCCCTCGATATGCTCCGTCCAGACGTATTCCGGCTTCTTGCGGATTCCCATGCGGAGCACACAGCTTCGCAAGAGGCGTGGGAACCCTTCCACTTTTGAGCAGTAGGATGACTTAATGGCCAGAGAATCTTCCATCTGGAATAGGAAAAGAAGGGGTCTTGTTAAAATCGGGGAAGGGAAGAGAAAACTTTTCTTGAGGTAAGAGGTATTTTCTTTTTAGGGTAAGTTTTAGGGTCAAGGCTGCGACCTACGGCCAGTCCTATGGCTCTGATACCACCTGAAGCGTCCCGAACCTTTGGGACTCAAATGTGAAACAATTACTAGTCCCAGGAGGCTAGTAAACACATTCCTTACTTCAAATAGTACATAGTTTAGGTAAATTTATTACAATACCGGGGTACAAGCTCGAGAGAGCCAAATAGAGAAGCGCAGTAGGAAAAATATACTAGCCCAAGCCACAGGCAGAACTGGGTGCAGACACAGCCCTCTTAATCAAGCATAGCAGAGAAGAAGTCCTCGGCTGCTGAAAAACATAAATAAATCTGGGTGAATACACTAGGTATTCCGCAAGCCCACCCCGCTCCCGTAGAGAGAAAGAGACCTATGATGTACATGCTCAATTTGGTGGAGTTGTGGTCACTCATCATTTTCTTAGAGAGAGGCAGTTGCTTGAAGGTTTTCCCATGGTCTTAAAAGTAACCAAAAACTCAACCACCACTGAGCTTCCCGCTCCCGTGGCCTTATTTTCTTTTTCAACACCCATTTAATCACACCTTTCCCTTGTTAAGAAACTTAGTGAAAAAGCTCTAATTGCCATACCAGACCAGACTCATCCATACCAGTGGACACGGACTATTCGAATAGGTTTTAACTCTGCGCAGAGGGGTACACTTTACCCACTAGTCCGGTTTCTGCGATCTCACCGTCGCGAGACCCGAATGCCGGATCTCTTTCCTTACTCGCACGTCCTAACCTTAACGGTTATCCGGAAGGAGTCAGGCCACCACCATGTCCAAACCGGACAAAACTTTCCCCCTCCTTATCCTCCCGGTGCTCCCCAGCCTTCTTAACCCTGGGGTTGGACCGCACGAGTTCGGATTGAGTGACTGCCCACACAGTCTCGAGTGGTTGTACGATAAAGGAGTACAGGTAGTGGAAATGACAAACCGGTCCTTATATGAGGGGACAATCCTTCTGCTCACGCCTAAACCAGCTGAGCCAACACCTTAGGCCCTCCCCTAAACCAGGGAGTCCCTGATCATCCCACTCCCAGGGTGATGAGGGTGAGTACCCTTCATCGCAAAACTTTTCAAGAAGATACTTTACTTGGAGGAACACATTGCCCTTCTTTCCAAACCACATTTCGTATCCAGAAAGTATATGTTAATGCGGGCCATCTCTCACTCACAATGCAATATTCCCCCATGATTCCCGGCCTAGGCAGTGGTAGAGAGAATAGGTAATTTATGCATCAAGGGAAGGATGGACTTGCCTTCGTTGAAGCTCTCTTGGCACAGAAGATCTACTTCCGGAAGTTCGGGCTCCGACCCTTCTTCCGGAGCTACGGGATCCGGATCTGCGGTTCCCGCTTCTTCTAGGAAACATACAGTAAAACAATACATCAACAGTAGTTCATCAATCATAGTGTGCCATTTTCTAACAACATTATTTTATGTGACCTTGGAAATCTTTTTTGATAATTTTTTGTGCATAAAATATTGAGAAAACTATTTAAATGGGCAAAAGGGTGGAAAAGAAAAAGAGAAGGGAATTCCTCTCTTCTGGGCCAGGGGCATGATTTTTGGCCCACCCCGGGCGCGTGCGCGCGCTGAGGCGCTTTCGGCCCAGCGGCGGCCCACGAGCGAGGGGGGGGGGGGGGGGGGGAACGGCGCGGCCGCGAGGGTGACGGCGTCGCATGGGGCCCACTTGCCAGCGAGAGAGGGGGGGAAAGGGACGGCGTTGCGGCCAGACGGCGGGCGAACCGGCCGAGCGCGGGGAAAAACCGGCCGCCGGGGAAGCTTGACGGCGGCTTGCCGCCGGTGGCCCGGTTCCGGGTCCGAGGGGGGGTGGTTTAGCACGGGCGGCAGTTGGCGATTCTCATGGTGAGTTTAATTTGGCTAGAGGGGGTCGGGAGGGGGCTGCCCACGGGGAGGGGGCGGAGTTCCGCGGTGGGGATCGCCGCCGGTGGGCTCTGGGTGGGGAACGGGGGCTGGAAAGTGGCGCTTCAGGTTCGTGGCTACGCGAGGGAGCTGCTCGGCTCACTCAATTCCTTGCCGGACCAACAGAGAAGGAGAGGGAGGAGAAGGAAAAGACTCACCGGAGAGGAAGATGACGCCGGCGCCTTGTGAATTGAGCTCGGGGAAGGGGAGGAGGGGGATGGCCGAAGCTGGTGCGAGGAAGAAGGAGCTCGGGGGGAGCTTTTTATAGGCGCGCGGGGGAAGGGGGGCGGTGGAGCTCCCTGACTCCGGCGAGCTTCCCAGTGCCGCCATAAATGGCGCACAGCGCTGCCGAGGGGACGCTACGGCGAGGTGGTACCGGCGAGGACGCTGGTCAAGGGGAGGAGGACGGAGTGGTGCCAAACTTCCCTGTGCGGCAGGATGGCAGAGGGGAGGACGGAGGCGACGGCCGGAGGTGACTTCGGCGAGGGGACGGCGGACGGACGACGAAGCAGCTGACCCGTGGGGTCGCTTGGTCAGAGGGAGCGAGCGAGCGAGAGAGCGGGTGGCTGACGGGTGGGGACGCCTTGTCAGCGAGAGAGAGGGCGAGGTGTGGAGCGGCTGTCGCGCGCGCGGAAGCAGGCCGCAGTTGGGCCGAATGCGGGGGAGTGCGGGCGCGTGGGAAGGGGGGGGTTGCGGGTGTTGGGTCGAGATTCGGTCCAACAGGGAGAGGAGAGGGTTTTTCCCTTTTTCTTTTTACTTTTCAAATCCCATTTCCCCTTTTGCCCCTTTTTCTTTTGAACAAAATATTTTGTGAATACTCTAAGTGTTTAGAAAATAGAATCTAAGTGTGGTGCTTTGTGATCAAACAAAATGTATGCATATGATGAAAGAAAAACTTAGTGGAGAACTTAGAATTAGAGGATGAAGGGAGGGGAAAAAGGTGGATTAGGGTTTCAAACCTAGATTAGGATTTTTGGGATGCTACACCAACCAACCTTATTATGATAAGAAAGTGGATACAACCATTTTCTGACCTCGCGCGAGTGCTAGAAAAATCACTCGGCTTCTACCGAGATCCTAATTAATAAAGCAGCTACTCGACCTAGCATACTAGTATTCATCTCAACAGGACTCCTGAGATCATGCAACTAGGGTTTCAAACAATTCCTACACCTAAGTGCACAATCAACCTACAATCATTAAGTGAAGTAAAATAGCATAAATAACAGGTTATGCATAAACCGGGGCTTGCCTTCCAAAGCAGTGGTAGGCAGGTCCTCTGGTGCAGGCTCTGGTGCTGGATCTGGGACTACCTCCTGAGCAGCTCCTTGCTCCGGCACGAGGACGTACTCTCCGTCAGCAAGGTTACAGTCTATCAAAATGCAATGAACATGTATGTCATGATTATGCAGGATTTAATAACATTATGCTAAAAGAAACTAAGTCAAGAAGTAACTTAGGGTTCCTTAGTCATGCGGGGTTTCTAGTGGGTTATACTTATTACTTTTTAGGCTTAGGTTTTTTTATTGAGGATAACATAGTGGATTTGTATTGTCTTTATACATTTCAGTGGACAATTACAAGGGTTTTAGGATGACCCTAATTACCATTATTCAGTTTCCTTTCTTTACTTTCTACTCATGGTTTCTAGTGTAGGTTTGAACTATGACAATGGTTTAATATTTTCCAAAAATTCTGTAAAAATTACAGTGGGCTGCCATTTGCTATTCTAGCCTGCTTTAAGAATTTGAGGCTCAACATATAAGGGCTATGCTTAAGACAAAAAGAATAAAAGTTAGGTAAATGGGCCACTTTGTACTACAACTCTTAATTAGAGGTGGGGTCTGTCCTAAGGGTTATTTTTGTTGGCATCTAACAGTAATAATAGGCTTCTGTGCCAAAAACCACAGGAGGCTAAGGGGTGGTTATTTAGTTATGATTTTCTAAAGTTTAATGTCAAAAAGGCACTTTCTACTACATTGTTATTTGAAAAATGTCAAACAGCAGATTCCATATTTTTCCTAAGTTCTTAACAACAAAATATTAACTATCCCAAGTTGTTTTCACCTTGGGGTTATTTTTGTAGGGTTTTTCTAAGTTTCCCTTGTTTTATTAAAATAAAAGGTATCCTATTTATTTTATACTAAAACAGGGTATGATATATTTTTCCAGTGAACTACCTTGAATAAGTATCCTAACAAAAATAGGGGTACCCTCTGGTTCATTATTTAAATCACATTTTCTATTTTTCTTAACCTTAAGCCTATTGTAAAACAAAGGGTAAAAACTAGCTTAATAGGGTGGATTGAAAGGTTTAGCATTTTTATTTGGGTTAGTAGGTAGATATAAACTTCCCCAAATTTTGCTAACCCTAGTCAAATAATACTTCTATTTTTCCTTCTAATATTAAGTTTTTAGCAGTTTTCTTATTTAATTCAAAGTTTTAGAAAAAAATACAGAAACTATGGGTTTTATTATTTTTATCTGATAGTCCATATTTCCCAGAGTTTAGCAAAATTGGTTTGACAATTTTTGGATGATTATTCTTCGAGTTATGCATTTATTAAGTTATCTGCCATATTAAAAGAAAATAAATTCGAAAATGGAAAAGAAAGCAGGTTTGCGCTGAGGCCCCTGGGTTTTATCTCCCTCTTCTCTCACAAAATAGTCCTCGGTCTACTATTGGCGTGGGTCACTGACATCGCACAAAACCCCCTGGACCTAACCGAAATCTAACCCGCGCTCCCTGACTGACTTAAATAGTACCCGCGGCATAGATTACGGCGGCGAGGCTTACCGGCGGCAGTAGAGCTCCGGCGGGGTGGTCAGTGACGTCCGGGAGGTCACGACGGTCACGTCGGTGTGCGGGTCAGCGTCGGAGGTGGTCGGAGCTACCCTAGCCACGAGCACAGGCGGCGGGGGTCGTCGGCGGCTCCTGTTCCGGCCAAACCACGACGGTATAGTTCAATTAAGGTGCACGAGGAGCTCCACGGGGTGATGTAGAGGCCATGCGCGCAAAGAATTTGGAAAAGGTGCAGAGGCTTACCCGGTCCACGTGCGCCGGCGGGTTTTTGAACTCCGGCGAGCACGATTGCGCTATTCCGGTGACGCGGGTCCTCGGTTCAAGCCTGAGCAAGCTTCACGGCCTCACCAGGGAGCTATCTGAGGGCTTGGATCGAACGGAGGAGGACGGGAAAGGGGCTGGCCACGGTGGTTGCTCTCGGGCGGCACTGGCGGGTCACGGGGAGGTCGCCGGAGCTAATGGCTGGCTCGGGTAAGTCAGGCGAGGTACGGAGGAGGCAACGGGGAAGGCAGCCAAGCACTGAGGCGGGCTTTATAGCCGTGGCGCGGGCGTGGTCACGGGCGGCCGCGGGCGAGCGGGGGTTTGCGCACGGGCGTGCTCTGAGCGCGCCCCCGGATGTCAGCTCGCGTCGAACACGTGGAAGCTTGCTTCTGCCATGGTTCAACGGCGGATTAGAGCACCATAGCGTGCGTATCTTGGCAAAGTCACTGTGTACGGTCGCTTCCCTGCTCCATATCCTACCTTTTTGCTGTGAGTTCCAAGTCAAGATATGGTCGGGGTAGGGAGATAGAGGGGGGAGAAGTTGGCTGTGTCAGCTAGGTCCAAGCCGAGACAAAAATGGTGTCAAGTCGTGTCTAGCGCCCTAGGGTAGGTGTCATCTCTTTCCAGGGTATTCTAGGGTTAATTTGGCGCCACTTTGTCAATTGGGTCGAAGGGTTTTGAAATTTGGATTAAGGTGAACATGTGGAATCTTTGTTCAAGGGTTAGTTTTTATACTTAGGCAAAATCTGAATTCTCCCTTGAGCTGAACCTTAGGTGAACTTTTTAGGACTTTTCTGGAAACTTTTTGGGGGTACTTCCTTACTATTAATTGTAGGTTATGAAGTATATTACAACTTTTATATTTGGCCCAAGCCATGATCATAAGGTTTACATGATCTTTTGATCATAGCTTCAATTAGGGTTCCTATTGCCCAAGAGGGGTTTGCTTTAGGGTTTTGGGAAATTCCCCACTTAGATGTGCATGACAAGCTAGGGCATGATATCCAAGATGGTTTGCACTTGATTAGGACCTTGAATTCCAAGTTTGATGTACTTTGCCCAAATCAATCCTCATGTGATAATAGGTTAAAAGGGGTAGCCCTGGGTGGACTCCCTGAGTAACACCTGGGGTGTTACACTAGGCGTTCTTTCCCAGGCCCACGAAGGGATGATATCACGAGTTATTGGGCCCACGGGCCTTTCGTGAGGTCTTTTATCCTTCTGGTGGACCTGGGGGATATCTGTCCCCCACAAGCCCCCGATCTTTGGGTTGATTTTGAAATAACCGGCCCAAAGATCCAAGGTCCAGCTTGTACTTTTTTAACTTTGATAAGGAATAATTCGAAAGTAGGTCTGCTGGGCCATTGCTCCTGAACTCTGAGTGACCCAGTAAAACGATCTTTTACTGTTTTCTTCCGTTATTACTCTTCAAAACTTCGTGTTCTGCCTTGAGTTTATGCTTTAGAGGTCAGCATTTCGATTTTTTAGGACTCGAATTTCATTGGGTGCATCGAAGGTGCACCCAAAGGGTGTAGCCCCCGAGCTTCGAGTGGATTTTTGTAGATAATCCACTCGAAGGTCTTCATCTTAAGTCTTCTCAAAAATTACTTTTATCTTCCCTTTGTGCTTTTTCAGAAGTCAGCCTTGTCTTAGTTTCACTCTATGCTTTAGAGGTTAGCATTCTGCCTCTCTAGGTAGATGATTCATTGGGTGCACCGGGTGTAGCCCCCGAGCTTTGAGTGGATTTTTGGAAATAATCCGCTCGAAGGTCTTCATCTCATGCTGTCTTTTTTTCCCTTAGAAATCATCCCTTCCTTTTGTCGAGATGCTTTAGAGATCAGCATTATATCATCCACATTATGCTTTAGAGATCAGCATTCGTTTTTGTCTTCAAAATCGAGCACGAGATCTGTCCATATCTTGCTAGGTCTAGCAATTTATTTGATCTGTGACTGATTGGACGTTCGATAGATGGCCTTTGGCTAGTCTTCATATCACTTCGTGCTTCAATGCTTCTGTCGATTAGACTTGTACCTCATCAGCTATATTTGGCTTTCCTTAGATACCTGTTGATATCCCCCTTCTGTCTTGAGGTATTCATTGCGTATACTGTATGGATGTGACTGCTTGGGAAAATCTATTAAAAATTCCTAGACGTCCCCCCAATGGGTGTAGGCAAGGGACGGCTTGGTGCGCTGAGCGTTTAGCAAACTGCTTCTGAGTAGTAACTTGATGTGACCGCGGGTGTAATCATATCGCCCAAGTAGTTGACTAAAGTCCCAATGGGTGTCGTGTTACGTGGAACGGTGTCAGCCGCCTGACGTGTCTCCAGACGGTTTGAATTGCATATTGAATTTTTGCGACTGTTCGGTGGCCATGGTAGGAGGTGAGCAGTTGCCTTCTTCTTCTATAAATAGTGTTCTTGCTTCTCTGGCATTTTCACATCTCTTACCGCTGCTCGCTGTTTACTTTCTTCTCTTTCCTTCTACTCCACCATGGGCAAGAGCAAGAAGGGTGGTAGTTCTTCGCATCACTCCGGCGATAAGCGGAAGCGTGAGCCGACTCCTCCCTCGGAGGACTTCGGCGACTCGGAGTACTCGGAGGAGGAGTTATCCTCCGAGTCCGAGGGCTCACTGGTCCATGCCTCTCCCCCGGCGTCGTCTAATGACTTAGACGACTCCCAGGGGATCACCGCAGAGGTGTGGACCTACATCCGGGCCGTCGAGCGCACCGGGCTCGAGGGCTCGGATGAGTCGGAGTACTCCTTAGACGAGGAGAACTCCTCGGACTCGTCCAAGGAGAGAGGCGGCGGCGATGGCGGTGACGGCGACGGCGACGGTGATGGAGGCGATGGTGACGGCGGCGGTGACGGCGGCAAGGGCGGTGACGGCAGCGGCAAAGGTGGCAGCGACGACGATAGCGATGGCAGCAAGGGCAGCAGCAGGGGCAGCAACAAGGGCAGTAGCAAGGCCAGTGGCTAGACGCCACTGGTTTTAAGTGTTAGTATAGATTAGTAGTAGAAGTAGTATTAGTGAAATAATGTAGTAGTAGTTAGTAGTATAGTGTAGTGAAATATGATGTAGTAATGGGGAGGACATCAACTCATAATGAGTTGATTTGTAAGTTCGGTAGTGCTTCCCTTTTATAATGAAGAATGATTTCGCCCAATTCTGTGTGCACCATTTTTGCCTTCCTGTCAGTCGTCGATTGGATTAATGCTTACTGTAGATGTTGTTTCTGAATGTAATGCTTGAGTAGCGACTTAGAATCGTCGAGTCACGCTTCAGACTGCCTTCTTCGCAATGTCAGCGCTGTAGTGGTAGCGGCCGAGTCCTTTGGAGTCACGTTGTCGCTTTAGGAATAACATCCGAATGATTATCGGCAATGTCAGCGCTTTGAGAAGTGATAGCTGAGTGATAGCGGGCCACATCAGTGTTTTAGAAATAACGACCGAGCGGTTACTGGTGATGTCGGCGTTTTAGAGGTAACAGCCGAATCCTTTGAAGCCGCGTCACTGCTTTAGGAATAACAGCCGAGTGACGGCTGGCGACGTCGGCGTTTTAGAAGTAACATCCGAGTGATAATGGGCCACGTCGGCCGCTTTGGAAACAATGGCCGAGTGAAGTCTAGTAACGTCAGCGTTTTTAGTAATAACAACTGAGTTAAATTGGGCCGCGTCGGCCGTTTTGGAAATAACGGCCGAGTGATGACATGGCACGCCAGCGTTTTAGAAATAACAGCTGGGTGATGACTGGGCGCTTTTTAGAATTAGCGTCTGGCCCGGGAAAACCCCATATGTACTGCACTGTCGCACGCCTCTGCATTCTGTGCCCTAGTTTTGCTTTTCTGCATCCAGGCCTTCTCTACTTTCTTGCAATATTGCCTCCGCTCCGCTCGCCAGCAAGGTCGAGATGGCGCCCAAGCGGAAAGCCCAAAATTCGTCTGCCGCAATCATTCCTCCTATCGATCCCAACAGTCAGTTGCCTTTCGCAGGTAACCACATGTCTGTTGTTTCTGAATCCGACCTTCTCCATCTTGTATCCATCGGAGTTCTTCCCCCAAAGGAACTCTGTTCCTGGCGGATCTGTCGTGGGGTCACTGTTCCGACAAAAGACACCCACGAATCCGTCATTTACGTTCCTTTTCTCATCCGCGGCCTTGCTCTTCCTATTTCTCCTTTCTTCCGCGGTCTCCTTAATTTCTATCGCTTGAATCTGACCCATCTGAATCCCAATTCTATTCTGCAAGTTTCCGTTTTTGATCATTTGTGCGAAGCTTTCCTTGGTATTCTGCCCCACTTCGGCCTATGGAAGTATTTGTACCACTGTCGGCCTGGGATGGCCGGAGGGTAGCACCAGCTTGTGGGGGGCGCGAGTTTGGAGATGCGCCGTGGGAGGAATACCGACTACCTCAACATCCCACTCAAGGACAGCATCAAAGGATGGCGCCTGGAATGGTTTATCATGGAGAATCACGGGAATTCCCTCCCCCCACGGTCAGGGAGACAGCCAGATGTTCGCACTCCAAGTTGGACCGAATCCCCCACAGACCTGGAGGTGGCTGAGGCAGGGGCTCTGCTTGTTGAGGTTGGATTATTGAAAGAGAGGGGTCTGACTGCAGAAGCTGTGGTCGCCGATTTCATTTTCAAGAACATTCAGCCACTAAAAGACAGGGCATACCCGACTTATCTGTATCGAGGCCTCACTGATTCAACTCGGGTTACCAACAGAAGGATTCCTGCTATGGACTTGGTGAGCTGGCTCGAGATGATACTTAGAGGCAAGGTGTCGAACATCGGTGCTCCTATTGCATACTCAGCCTGAAATCTGCCTCCTTCCAAGGCCTTTACTAGTTTTGTGTCAAATCCTCCTGCTGGTGATAGCGGTTTGGGCCTTAGAGTGCGACCCTCTCCCGAAGAGGTTAGTGCTTTGGTTGCCTCACTTAGCGAAATCCCTGATGACGAGAGGCAGGTCCATTTCGAGGTACCTTTGAATCCAAGTGATGCAGAGATAAGAGCCATGCTGGATATGTTGGCTGAAGATTCCTCTGATGTAGCCCCTGCTGAAACACTGGCTGTAGCACCCATCCCAGAGGCTGGTAAAGCTTTGGATATTCAGAGGTCTGATAGTGTTCGCCCGAAGCGTCCTCGCCAAGCCAATCAACCAACTTCTCCTGCTGAGGGGAAGAAAAAGAAAAAGAGACGTCTTCGCCGAGTGTCATGTTTGGATCAGGATGCTGGTCCTTCTGCTCCTGCTGCTGATGAAGTGCCAGTGCCAGTTTTTGCTGAAGCTGATCCCAATGGGTGTGACCCGACTGATGCTGATCCCAATGGGTGTGACCTAGATGATGCTAAACCCAATGGGTGTTATCCGGCCAAAGCTGACCCCAATGGTTGTACCATCCACATTGTTGATGAAGATGAGGAAGAGGAGGACGAAATCCCTCTAATTCGGAAGAACAACCGGCGCTACATAGCCAGCGGGGAGAGTAGTGGTGTTCCTTCTCCATCTTTGTCTGCCTTCATTGGTCTGCAAGAATTGTCTCTAGCAAACTTTGATCAGACTCTTGAAGACATGGTCCCAGAAGATCTGTTGTCGGAGCCGGCAGATGGTGGAATGATGGATATTTGTGCTGATGTGCCTGACGCCGGGTTGGAGTTTTCCCGAGCGGCGTCTCGTGCCTCATCGACCTTGGAGCGCGGTCTTAAGGGTCAGGAGGCTGGTCTGCATTGTTCTGCTCCCATGGAAGTGGGTGAAGGTCCTTCAGCCTTAGAGGTGGCTGTTACAGAGAGCTCGGCCCTCAAGGATGGCGCTAGCGCTTACCCAGCCCCCGAGGGTGTCGCCGGGGATGATCCGGCTCGGATGGGTAGCGCGAGCTATGACCCAGCCCCCGAGGGTGTCCGAGTGGGTTCTCCCTCTCACACTTCCATGGATGTTCACATAGGGTCTTCTCCTCCGCACTCTGGTTGCATGGCAGCAGCTCAGGCTTCGGGTCAGGAAGTCGCTTTAGAGGCCGACGCTCCTGATGACAGAGTTTTGACTTCTGCCGATGACACTGACTTGGTCCCCACTGATGCACTGCGGGTTGTTCCGGTTGGTGATCCTTCATCGAGCCATCAACTGATTTCCCACGACTTGGGAGTTCCTTCGTTCTTCTCCAACCTCCAGGTAATTTGGTTTCTCCTGGTCTGACTTTACTCCAGGTAGACTACTGTTCTTATACTCATCTGTTTTTAATGTCAGGCATTGGTTGACGAGATGGCTGGTCAGCTGAGATTGCAGGGTGCCTCTGTCCCAGAAGGAGATTTGTCTCTGTCATGTTGGAATCCAGTGCTGCTTCGGTAGCGGGTATCTGATTTGGAGATGGCAAATGCTGGTTAGTGCCTTTTGTTTCTTCTTTGGCTACTTGATTAATCTGCTCTTGCTTGACTATTTCTCGACAGATATGGCTCGACGGTATTCTGATCTTGAAGAAAAATATTCTCAAGGTCAGACTGAACTGGCTCGGGTTTCTGCTTCTCTGAATGATGCCAACACGCTGAATTCCACTCTCCATGCCCAGCTCGACTCTGAAAAGGTGACTAGTGAATTAAGCTTTACTTAGCTTTATCTGCTGTGTTCTTAGTGCCTGCTTGATGTTGGAGAAACTGATTCTTGTCTGCAGGAGGAAAAACGTGCCCTTGCCACTTCTCGCAACAACCTTGACAAGTTATACCGCGACGCCAGCAACTCGTTGACCATCTTGGAGAGGAGCCATCGCTTCACCATGGAAGATTTGGACAATCATCGTTATAAGCTGCAAGAGTCCTTGGATGATATGATTCGTGTAACACCCCTGGTGTTACTACAACTAAAACTTGAGCATAACATCATAAGCATTGGCATTGCATATGTTTGACACACCTAGAGTGCATTCACTAGGTAAAAATTTCAAACAAGTTGTATTGTTATAGCATTTTGCAAATAGAACCCTGGATTGGGAGCTTAACCTTAAATTGGGATTATAGGGGGTAAACTTACCCAAATTGAGAAAACCTAAAAATTTTAGGGGAATAGTTATAAAATGTTCCCAAGAATAAACTTGAATCACATTTATACCCCTGAGATACCAGAAACCTAAATTGAAACCCTGGAAAACCCTAAATCCAAACCCTAGGGGCCTATGTGCAAAAACTGTGCACATTTGGACTAAAGAGTCAAAACTACTATGTTAAAGCATATAAAGTCACATGGTTCACATTTAGGAAGATTTGCAAGTGAAACCCTAAGTTTTGGGGCTAATTGCAAAAAGTACCACTTAACCTCTATATAGCCTAAGTCTGAAATCATTGTGATTGGCTCAATTTTGGAGTCTTGTAACTTTCAAGTACTAGGGTTTTTGCCCTAAGGCACCACATCAAAGTTGTTGACCAAACAAAAGAGAACAACTTTGCTTAAGAGTGTAAGCATAGTTGTTAAGAGAATTTGGGAGATAATTAAGCCTAAAGTTGGACTGTTAGGCTAATGGAACTCTAAAATTCAGAATTTCACTGTAACAGAGCCATCTTTGGGTTTGAATTTAACCTTGATCTAGTGATCAAATGAGTTCAATCCCTATAGTCGAAATATAGATGGTATATAGCTCTCCAACTTTGCTGCAAAGCATAGAGTATGTTACCATAGGGATTTGTGAGCAAATCAAGCCTAAATATGACTGTCAGGCCAACTGAATCCCACTTCGATGGTACAGTAGCCCGATAAAGATCAGACTGCCAGCGTCGGATCCTCACCGCCGGCGACCTCTCTGCGAAAAGATTCACGCCGCCGCCGTTGCGATTCATGTCCTGAGTAACTAGATAAGTCTGCCAGGTAGTAGCTCGACGGCTGGGGATAGCTCCGGTGACTCACCGTCGTAGCCCCCTTACTGTGCGGCTTGAGCAGCTATGCTCGCCGGTGAACTGCCGTCGCTCGGTCTTGCGCCGCGTGTCTGCACCTTTCCACCGCATCGCCACGACTTACTCTCGCTCTCCGTAGCTCACCGGAGTAATTGCCACGGCACTAGACACCCAGCCGCTGCGCCAGTGCCTTCTTCTTCCTCTGGCCGCCACGCGTCTCGCCCGATTCACCAGCCACCGCTCACTATCCCTATAAATTGAGCCCGCGGCTAACTGTGCTACATTATCACGAAACTAGAGCCCCCACTCCCACCCTCAATCGTTCTCCAGAGTTCACCAATTTCGAATTCTCCCCAAATCAGTTCTCCGCCACCCCGAAATCCACTTCACCGCGGCCAGCCCTCTCCCGGTCAGTTCATACTTCTCTCTCCCTCGTTTAAGCTTTCTCTTACGACTACGATGCTTGCCGACCCACGCAATTGGGTTAGGAACCCTCTGGTCGCCGGGAACGTGACTGTCTTGCCGTGATGCTCACGGTCACCGTGTCCCGAGCAAACCAATAGGCCTTAGATGAAATTGGGTTGGGGGAAATGGTCGGGATGGATCCAATTGCGCGTCAGCCGCTCAGAGACCCTAGTGATGGCCCCATTCGGCCGATCCAGACAGCTCGCCGGAGCTCGGATGCGCGAACGCCGTCGAGGACCTCCCTCTGCGAAGAATTAGAACTGCACGGGCTTCTCTGCAATTTGTCAGCGACACAGGGAAACAGTAATAGAACCCATATCCAGTTAGTCAAGAACCCAAGGCCTTTTCTGTAAAGATGCCAGCGCGGGCGTGGGCGCGCCCCGTTTCTCTGTGTAGCTGGGCCGCTGGGGCTGAAACCAGCCCAATACTATTTAGTCTTTTCCTTTTTCTTTTTCAGTGGAACTTTAGAAATCCATAGAAAATTGTAGAAAAATCCTAAAATTGTGAAACTAATTTTCCTAGACTTCTTATTTTCCATAGTATTTAATAAAATTAGTTTCATGATTTTTAGGTTAAATAAGGAATTTTAAGGCATTTAAAGTAGTTTAAAGTATTAGTTCTGGATTTTTAGAAAATAAATGGTTAGTCCAAAAATGATCAAACTTGTTATATAAGCTCTACACATTATTTAGAAGCCTTGGGTAGAGTTTGGTTTGATTTGGACCTTGTTTGATACTTAGAACCCAAAACCCCCCTGCCCTTTGAACTCCTTTACTGACTCCGGAAACCCTAAGTTCTCGGAGTTCCGTGAAGGAAAGTTGTATTCAAGATTTAGATAATAAATCTTTATTATCTTTGCACTCTCATGAGCATTACATGGCATTCATTCTTATATATACCTATATGGTTATATTTAGAAAACGAAGAAGAAATCGAAGTGACCGAAGAGAAGACACCACCACCTTCGGAATCTCAGGCCGGAAATTGTTTCTACTTCGATATCTGCGGGTCCGAGCCTGACTCACCTACTAACGAAGGCAAGCCCCGGTGCATTTTCCACCTTCCTTGATGTTTTTAAAATCTTTCTCACTTGATTGCTGCATTAGGTGATAGGAGTTGATTGATAAAACATTTCCTGCATTACCTTCCTTGAATTTGATTACCTTCCTTGATCACCCGTTTTACAAAAAGATTTTGATGCTTAGCCTTGCTTTAGAAAACAAAATGTTTTGTTTTTACAAAATATGATATGGCAAAGGTGGGTGGGATGTTTTCGAAAATAAAACTTGATGGTGGATCTGTCAAAGGCCTTGATGGATTCAACATCGGAAAAGATGTACCTCTGCTAGGTACAAAGTTTTTGGGTTGAAATGATTAAGCTGAGACCGGGCGGGTGACTTGCACGAGAAGAGAGTCTCGGTGTAGTGTCTCCGTCTGAGTCGATTAAGGACCGTCTCGATGTAGGCCTGCTGACCGGGGACCCTTTAGCTGGTCACATGCCTCGTCATGGGTAAGCCTTGCCTCGGGCAGACTAAGGCCAGAATAAGATAACACGAAATGGGCATGGAGCGGTGGCGGGAGTAGCGTGTACCCTCCGTAGCAAGAGGCTGGACGGTGGTGTATCTGTACTCTCGGTTTGCGTGAACCTGATCTGGTCTTAAGAACCCCGGTGGCGGGTTGACATATGCAAGGGTTAAGTGCTACATATGTCGTGTGATTGGAGATCCTCAGCTGAGTATAATCGATTCGGATCGCCGTACCTTCGCGGTTATGAAGACTTGGTCACTGACTTACACGTAGCAATCCACTAAAGATGATGGTTTGTTAAGAAATTGGCTAGTGTAGGACAAGTGATTGAACTAGGGTAGAAAGAACTCTATTTGCAGGTAATTTTACTTAACTTGACAAATAAAATTGGATTTTTAAGGATCCACTTTAGTAAGCATTTCTGCAAAACAGAGTCTTTAATTATTGAAAAGCCTTACCTTGACTCCCTTAAGCCAGCATACCCTTGAGAGTCTTTTCTTTAGTCGGGTAAGACTTGCTGAGTAATTCCATACTCAGGGTTTATTCCCCCATTGTTTTTAGGTGAGGAAGCGACAAATTTTTGTTGCTTTTGCTCCAAGGTGGTTCCAAATGAAGAAAAACAAGAGTGAAGCCGCGGGAGGACTTGGTCCTCCATATAGAACTTTTATAAAAACTATCGGGAGGAGTTTTTGCCTCCCTTGGTATGTGTAATAATATTACTCTGCACTCCTAGGATATACTCTGGTCTGTAATAAGTAACTTGATCTTACTTTCTAACTAAATGTAAGTTTATGTAATCGCTTCCGCATTTCTATATCTCCGATGTTCTGTAATGTCTGCAAGACGGGTGAAACGTTCCTGGAAAGGTGTCGAGTGATTCAAGAACATCTACAGGGTTGTCTGATGTCTGTTGGACAAGGACAATTGTAGGTGGGCCTAATTACTTGGGAGGTTCCGTCACAGCTGGTATCGGAGCGAAGCCCTTCTTTGCAGATATTATGAGGCATCTTCAAAAGGATTTTCTAAAAAGACTTATCTAGAAACTCTCTTCCCTTCTTACCTAAGTATTCTGAAGAGTTTATTTTAAAGACCAGGTAGTAAGAGTGCAACATATAGAAGGTGTGAATCAACTAAGGTTGATTCTGTAATTATACATGCATCATGCTAAGAACTATACTAATAAATTTTTCCCCTTAGAAAAATGCCGCCGCGCACAAGGAGAACAGCACGCAAACATACTGGACCGATTGGTGTGCCGTGTCACCAGCTTGCCCCAAGACATGAAGAAAGTAGCAGTGGTAGCAACGATCCTATCGGGGATCTGGAAGCACAAGTCGAACTGCTTCAATCAGAACTCCGTCACAGGAATGATCTATGGGTCACGGATGGTGAAAGAATAAACGAATTGAGAGTAGCCATCCGCTACTTGCAAGACCAACTCACGAAACGAGATCTAGCGCTCGATTGGGCGGTTAACTCTCGTCCACTCGCCTGGGCTAAGGAAGCCAAAGCTCGAGCCCGTGTGGAGGAGCTTAGCTCAGCCATGGATAACTTGCAGGTCTGTTATAATACACTACATGAATAAGTTCATGTGTTGTATTCACAACTGCACCCAAACGTCCCTGCGGATCCTGTCAGGATGGAAGCCGGACCTTCTCATGTAGCGGGAGAAGCACTTAATGGTGAACTGGACCTTTTCAGTCCCCCTCCCTCTATGAAGATTGGTTGATGAATGGTCTCCTACGCCCGACAGTAAAGCTACTAAAAGAGAAAAGAAGTGGCTTATCAAGTGCCCGTAACATTGGCCGGACGTGACTTTTTCTACTAATATGATTGTTCTGAAAGGCCAAGACATAGATGTCATCTTGGGCATGAACTGGTTAGCCCAGCATAAAGCAATTCTCAACCCTGATCTGAGAACCATCAGGTTGAGTTATGACCAATAGAGAGTTGGTAACTTGATTGCCTAAACCCAAGATTAGGCTATATTCGTATTTAGTGAACCATGACCCGACCCAAAGTTGAATTTTTCGTTATCACTCCATGACCACACCCATACAAATAAATGTCTAGATAATTTCTTTGTCGGACCTAAAGTGTACCTAGACTTCAAACAAGGATCTCAAGTCATGTCTCCTTTTAGAACCATTCTCTTATTCAGTTGATGCAGGTTGTAGTCTCTAGTGTATTTGGCCTCTCCTTGCGGATCACCATGTTGCTTTACTAACCCAACCTAGGAAAGACATGTCCGACCATTTTCTTGAATTTGATGCCTTTGGTTTCTTCATATCTATCAAAGGCATACCAACTTAATCCTTGACCTTGTGATCTCTGCGATGGGCATAGAAATATGCTTGGGGCTGAATTAACAGTCTCCCATCGTACTTCTTTCATCAAGTTTAGGTTATGGCCATGCCTTGTTCACTTCATCGGGCCATGATCTATTTGGCTCTCTACTTGTAACCATCTTTACTGGTGGAGTATCTCTTTGTATATTGTCACCCTTACCCAATCCATTAGTGTCACGCGAGATTTCTTATTGGTTACGTCTGGCAATGGTGTTATGACTAAAACCGATGGCACCGCGATGAAACCGAGGGCCTCCTGTGGATGCACACACATGGTTGCGCTACTTGGCACCTGTTGGTATCACCGTTAATAGTCATAATCCATTATTAGACTATATCGATATGTTATCTTTGCGCAAATTGTTCTTACCTCGTGAGATTCATTATTGGTGCTAGTTTTGTAATGGTGTCATGGTTAAGAACTTATGGTACCATGGCGAAACTGAGAG
The DNA here is from genome assembly GCF_902167145.1 of Zea mays. NCBI lineage: Eukaryota > Viridiplantae > Streptophyta > Magnoliopsida > Poales > Poaceae > Zea > Zea mays. The sequence goes on from NC_050096.1 coordinate 143,700,938, forward strand.
CCTCCTGTGAATGTGCACACAGGATTTTGCTGCTTAGCGCATGTCTGTATCGAGGTCTCTAGTCATGATCCATTATGAAATTACACTGATGTGTTATCTTCCATTGACCTTTCCTTGAAACAATTTCTATGTTGTTTGTGAAGAGATCAAGCAACATCTGTCATTTCCATTGGATCAAAAGGGCATACCACTTTCATGTGTGGTCTTATTTCTTTTGATCTTGGTAGTGACTACTCATACAAATTCTCTTTACATCCTTTGTGTAAAGGTGAAGCCTTGGAGCTTTTTAGTGTTGGAAAACAACTGATTAGCTCTTAAAATAGAGATCTGTTTCCCCTGCTGTTGAAGTGCAGGAGTTTGTTCATTCGCTCTCTTATTTAATCCATGTATTCCCTAACCAAGTGGATAATTCATCTCGCATGAGAAAAACGGATGAACAACTTGACCAAATAGATTTTTACCCACATACATAACCTCTTATTAACAAAGAGTGAACTCTCAACCCTTGGCTTACCAATGGTATTGAGAGGATTTGCTTAATGTCAAAAGTAGTTCAACAAGTTGGTTTTGACTAACTTGTAACTGCCCAATGAACGAAGGCTGAGTTTAGAGATTGTTTTATCGAGTTGTCTAAACTCACTTTGGTTCAACCCACCCTAAAGAAAGTACTTACCAAAATCAAATTAAGTCGACCAGTAACCACTTAATTATCGCTCTAGTCGTGCCTCGACCGCCTCACGCATGCTTTTCCTGTATGTGTGATCATACCGATCCATGACTAGTGCTAGATAAAATGGACTGGTTGCAAAGTCTGCATTTACAGATCCCTCCGCTGGTGATTTTTCCTGAATCTATCTCACCTTTCGTGGGCTTGGATTCCCTGGCTAACACGAGTTGACCATGATGTTATTCGACATTCACACCCGTCTCGTGTGCTATGAACTTACTGTAACCACTTGTTGGTAAACCTCTTTCTGTGTGTTTTACCCAAGATGGTGCATCTGATTCTGTTTGGGTAAATGTTGGGGACTTGTTCTCAAATGCTATGAATTAAGAACAAGGCAACACAAAATGTTAAATGTAAATATCCTTCGCCCTTCGAAGCATTATTTCCCCAAAGATATAATGATTCTCGGACGAAGGTTATGAAGGACATACCTTCATCAGCATAAAGTATAATAATGAAGAAGGAATCATATGAAACATTTAAGTTAACATGAATGGTTATGTATTATTGACAACTCATTTCTATTTTATTATGATGGAAAAATAGAAATGACATCAAATTACAAAAGTACCTTCAGCTTGTGAGAAGGTAAAAGTACAAGTATGACGCAAAAGCCAATGCCAAATCAGCGTGAACAGTACGGGGATACTGTTCACCTATTTATAGGCACGGGTCGCAGCCCATGCAAAATTACATTAATGCCCTTTACATTTATCAATAATTCTATGATAATTCTTCGAGGTCTAATCTGGTTTTTCATCTTTAAGTCGGTTTCCTTTTCCGTCGTTGTCCCGAAGCTCTTCTTCACACAGCTTCAGCTCTGCGCCAACCTTCGTGTTCCTTGTGCTTCTTCATACTGTGGCTCTGATCCAAGTCCGAAGATACCTGTTAATGTACTTTACTCCAGAAACATTGTTAAATCATGTTTTTGAGGACCTTCGGAAGCCGAAGGCCCCCAACAGTAGCCCCTCGCAATATTAATTTGTTAGAATAATAAATTCAGATTGCGAAACGGACGAAGGCTATGAGCCGAAGGTCCGAAAAAACACATTCCTCTTGCTAGAATAGCAACAGTCATTGGCAAATGGGACCCTCCAGTCTCCGACATAATGGGTTTATAAATAGGGGCTCGCCACAATTTACTTGGCACGCTCTCCTGCCATCTGTTTTGCCTGCTCAAAAAGCTTTCTGCCCACAAATATTTGGTTTTCTCCTTAGTTTTAAGCTTCGGAAACGAGAGGAAGAATTCCGAAGAGATGTCTGAGGAGAAGAAGGTTGCTGCCAAAACGAAGCTGAGCCTTTCTGAATCATGTTTTTGAGGACCTTCGGAAGCCGAAGGCCCCCAACAGTAGCCCCTCGCAATATTAATTTGTTAGAATAATAAATTCAGATTGCGAAACGGACGAAGGCTACGAGCCGAAGGTCCGAAAAAACACATTCCTCTTGCTAGAATAGCAACAGTCATTGGCAAATGGGACCCTCCAGTCTCCGACATAATGGGTTTATAAATAGGGGCTCGCCACAATTTACTTGGCACGCTCTCCTGCCATCTGTTTTGCCTGCTCAAAAAGCTTTCTGCCCACAAATATTTGGTTTTCTCCTTAGTTTTAAGCTTCGGAAATGAGAGGAAGAATTCCGAAGAGATGTCTGAGGAGAAGAAGGTTGCTGCCAAAACGAAGCTGAGCCTTTCTGAAGAGATGCATCTGGGTTTTCTTGAGTCAATAGCGAAGACGAACACGGAGAAGATTACAAGGGAGATTTTAGAAGGTTTATCTGAAGATACTGGTGATAGTGACAGTTATGACGCAGATAGTGGGGGTGAAGATTCCGAAGACCGGCCATGGCGACCAAGCCATTCAGTCTTCGGGAAATCAACTATCGGGCAAAATCACCTTGAAAACATGAGGGGAGATATTTTCGAGATATGTCTATTGTTAGAGCAGATACCGGAGAAAAAACTGTGCCGACTCCTGGAGATGATGAAGTTGTTATTTTCCGAAGCTTTCTGAAAGCTGGGCTACGATTCCCTCTAAGCAGATTCGTGGTAGAAGTTCTGAAAATATATCAGGTTTACCTTCATCAACTTACCCCTGAAGCAATAATAAGAATGGGAATCTTCGTCTGGGCTGTGAAGAGTCAAGGCCTAGAGCCAAGTGCAAAAAGTTTTTACAATATTCATGAATTGTTATATGAAACAAAACCCTAGGGTAAAGAGCAATATCATAACAACTTTGGTTGCTACAGCTTCGACGCTCGCTCTGGGTCAAGCTGCCCCATGCCCACCTTTCGTAAGAGATGGCCCGGAGAATGGATGAAAGATTGGTTCTATGTAAAAAATGATTTGAAGGTTCGAGAGGATATTAAGGATGTCATCATGTGCCCCATCTGGCAGCGCTTCGGACTCCGGAAACCGAAGGTAGAAATGGATGAAGCAGCCGAAGAATGCCAACGGGCCTTCGGCGTAGTCTGCTCCTTTATTGGGACAAGGGATTTGATACAAGAACACATTGCTTTCAGAGTATGGCCTCTTGCAGATAATTGGGAAATGCTGAAAGAGACTGTTAAAGAAACTGACGAAGGTGGGCTAGTCAGGCTGAAGTATACATTCAAGTATGGAGACAAATTCGTTGAACCAGATGATGATTGGTTAAAGAGCATTGAAACTGTAAGTGATGAATTGCTTGGGGCATATTCGAAGGCCGAAGATACTGCAATGTCAGCAGCCTTCGGAGGCCGAAGAAAGAAAAGACTGAACCGAGTTTTTGATGCAATCGGGTTCGTGTACCCCGACTACCATTATCCAGTGCGGGGGCAGAAAAGGAAAGGTACAGTTTCTGCGAAAGAAACTGCTTCAGCTGCTCCTATCGAGCCAACACCGAAGAGAAAAAGGGTGAAAGTTCTCACACACCGGCCACGTTACATTGAACTAGCCACAGTGCCTGAATTCGGCAGTGGAGCATCTTCAGCCCCCGAAGCTAAGGAATCAACTCCGTTGCCCGGAGCCAAAGAGCTGGCCGAAGTGCCAGCAACAAAAGAATTGGAAGAACCAAAGACTCTGTTACCAGAAACCAAAGAGCTGGCCGAAGCGCCATTGACAGAAAAGATGGAAGAAGCAAAAGCATCAACTGAGGGAGCGAAAATATCAGAAATTTTGAGTCCCTCAGAAGAAATTAAAGCAGCAAAAATTAAAAAGGGGCCAACAGTGACCCCAAAAAGAAAAAGAATGGTTAATGTGTTAGATGTTCTGGAAACAATTAGACTTTCAAGCACAACCCCAAAGAAGACTGCTGAGACTTCTGAGGCGCCTGCTGAAGTATCCGTTGCTGAGGCTCCGAAGCAACAGACTGAAGTTGAAACTGGGCCTTCAGAACCAACCAAGGTAATACCTTTGGAAGCAGAAGAAGCAAAAATTGCAAGGGCAACTGAAGAAATGAAAATGTCAGAGCCTACTTTAGTCGAAGAAATTGATACTGCTGTCCCCGAAGCAACTTCCAAAATATACGATTATGTTGTGCGTCATGCTTCGGGGAAAAAGTTATCGGAAGAAGAAGTTTTTGAAGCTAATCACTATGCCACAGAATTGAAATATCCGAAGGGGGCACTAGTGTTCAATGGGACTGACGAAGAGGATTTCCTATACTGCCTCCCAGACAATAAAGAATTATCCGTCTGTCGGGAGATGTCCAGAAGTATGGGGTTTCCGAAGCTTGAGGCTGGATTATGTGCTATGACGAAGGAAGATCTTGCGGATAGTCTTGCGTACAATAGCCTGAAGGTATAGGAATTGGATGTTTACAAATTTTATAATTCGTAACTCATTCTCTTATTCTTATACCAACCTTTTTTACATATAGGGTTTAATTCTAAGCAACACATTGAGAGCACAAAAGAGTGCCGAAGATGAGAGCTATAAAATTGCGTTCAACAACCTACGATCAGAAGTTATTAAACTGAGAAATGAAGCTCTGGAAAAGGATAAAATTCTGCTTACATTGGTGGACAAAGTAAAAAAGGACGAAGCTACTTCAAAGGCCCAGGCCGAAACCCAAAGACGTGAAATTAAAGATCTTCAGAAACAGCTAGCTAGAGCTAAAGAAGAGCGTATACTTGAAGAAACAAAACGCGAGCTTAGTGATCAACTGGCGAATCATTTAGAGATGAGTATTAAAGAGCTTCGTGCGTCCCAGAGGAAATGTTATGTTAAATCCATAGAATGCGTCAAAAAGATAAAATCTAGCTTCGCCAGCGTTGGCGCATTCTCTAGTGAAGAGAATTTTTCAAGAGGCAATCCTGAAGGTCCAATGGAATGGATCAGTCACGAAGCAGAGGCCTTCGAGGAAATTCTGAATAGCCATGGTGACATTTGCGCTTTTTCGGGTGCTAGGGGGATTGCTGCTGTTTTGGAGAGGAAAGGCTGCGAGCATGTAAAATCCTTAGCGCAGTCCGAAGCTACCTTGTCCTCTGAAGACATTAAAGACCCGTCACCCGAAGCAAGCATGGTTGGTGGGAAATTCTTCACCGATATCTGGGATAACGGCGGCCGAGAATTGGCGCAAGAAATTATTCAAAGGAGTGAAAAAGGCATCCACGATGCTAGAAAAATAGCGGAAGCTACCGAAAAAAGTACAGAGCCCGAAGGGCAAATAGATATTAATTAGTGGTTTTTATTATGCTGTAATTTTTAATTCCAGACTCTGCTCTCGGTTTGTAATAGTAATATAGCCGTATCTTTTCTTCCCTCAGAACCTGCTGAGGCATCTCCGGGCCCCCACCCGAAGGAGGACGATGAAATTAGAGAAATGGCCGAAGCCATTATGGACAAGGTTGTCAACCAACTATTGAACGAAGCTGCAGAGATAGTACTTAAAGAGGATTGAATGCTATTGTAGAAACATTTGAAGCGTAAAGATGTGTAATATATTGTAACTTTAAATGTAATATATAATCTATTTATAGTTTAATTCTTTACGATGCATGAAACTTTGCATACATACCGTTTTTTGAGCCTTCGGCGAAAAAACACCTTCCCTTCTTTTCATGCTTCGTGAAGAAAATCCTTTCTATATCACAAGAATGTCCAAGCTTCGTGAAATATTTTCCGAAGCTATAAAAAAGTTTTGTGTTGCGTTTCCGATGTGGCTATACTTCATCTCGATTTGTCTTGTGCCTTAGCACGATTTTCTCTTTTCCAAAATATGTTTCGAAGGTCAACACTGTATCCCCTTCTTGTTCCAGATGCATTATGCTGTATGATGCTTATGTTATGCAAAAATGATGTGATGATGTTATGCTATGCAAAATGATATTTGTGCCACAGATATATATCCCTGTAATAAAGTACACACACTTTTTATATCAGCACTGACTTTTCGCTGTAAGCCTCCCTTAGGAGCTTCTTCGCCTTTTACTTTCAGTGGAATCAGCGTTTATTTTTCGCTGTAAGCCTCCCTTAGGAGTTTCTTCGCCTTTTACTTTCAGCGGAATCAACGTTTATTTTTCGCTGTAAGCCTCTCTTAGGAGCTTCTTCGCCTTTTACTTTCAGCGGAATCAGCGTTTATTTTTCGCTGTAGGTTTAGAAAACTTACACTGCGCTCCCTTAGGAACGACTTTTTACTGTTTTGAACAATTTGTACTGTGTGCGTTAGATCAAGTTTTTGATAATTCAAAGGTCCTCCAAATCAGTATAAGTTCGTATGCTTCGGCAACTCAAGCCTTTGGAAAAAACATATTTTTATTATAGTAGAAGACGAAAGTATTACAAGGAATTGAAATTCAATAAAAGACATTTAAACTCTTCATAGTTGTTTCTTATTGACAAAAGGGTAATAGTGAATGTAGAAAATGCAAGAGAACTGCTGTTGAGGTAGGATATTTGTCAATAAATGTGCTTCGACTCTGGCACAGTGCTGTTGACTGTGCGAGCTTCGGACTCCTCTCTGAAATCCCTCTGAAGATGATTATGCTGACTCCCCTCTGGCTGTTGTCCTCGCTGGGTCGGTGGTGGCGGTGGAGGTTGCTGCCAAGATGCTTGGGGTTGGCTCGCCGAAGCAACAGAAGCTGCAGGGTGGTTGCCTACATATTCTGGAATATAAGGTGAGTGATACGAAGCAGTATGCATGACCTGCTTCGGCTGACTCTGTTGTGCTGCTGCTTCCACTATTTCCTTCTGCTTCTGGATGGTAACATGGCACATCCTGGTAGTATGGCCCTTGTCTTCACCATAGAATAGGCAATATATTTTTCTTGGCTAGTCTCCAAACCTTCCCCCGAAGCCCCTGGCGCCTCTGCCCCTTGGCGCTGGCGGCCGAAAAGAACTCTGATGTTGGGCCGAAGCTTGTGAAGAGTGTTGTGGCCTTTGCTGCTGGCTCCCCCGATCATCAGTTTGAGCAGAGTTATGGATTGACCTAACATGCCTCGGGTGAAATCTTCCTCCGAAGCCCCTGGTCATTTCAGAGAACCTGAATGCTTCCACCCTTCTTTGGCGGAAGTCATTGTCAGCTCGAATGTATTCGTCCATCTTCTGGAGCAGCTTCTCCAACGTTTGTGGTGGCTTCCTGGTAAAGTACTGCGCTGATGGTCCCGGCCGAAGCCCCTTAATCATGGCCTCAATGACAATTTCATTGGGCACTGTTGGCGCTTGTGCCCTCAGGCGCAGAAACCTCCGGACATACACCTGAAGGTACTCTTCATGATCCTGGGTACACTGGAAGAGAGCCTGAGCGGTGACTGGCTTTGTCTGAAACCCTTGGAAGCTAGTTATCAGCATATCCTTCAATTTCTGCCAAGAAGTGATTGTCCCTGGCCGAAGAGAAGAGTACCAAGTCTGAGCAACGCTCCTGACGGCCATGACAAAAGATTTTGCCATGACTGTCGTATTGCCACCATACGAAGATATGGTTGCTTCATAGCTCATTAGGAATTGCTTCGGGTCTGTGTGACCGTCATACATGGAAAGCTGGGGTGGCTTGTAAGACTGTGGCCATGGTGTAGCCTGCAATTCTGTTGAGAGAGGAGAAGCATCATCAAAAGCAAAGTTTCCATGATGGAAATCTTCATACCAGTCATCCTCATTGTGGAAGCCTTCCTGATGAAGCTCTCTGCGTGGGGGCCTTCGGCTTTGATCATCTTGAACAAGATGACGAACCTCCTCAGAAGCTTCGTCTATCTGTCTCTGAAGGTCAGCTAGACGAGCCATCTTCTCCTTCTTGCGTTGCACCTGTTGATGAAGGATCTCCAGGTTTTGGATCTCCTGATCCAGGTCATCCTCCGGAGGTGTTGGACTAACAGCCTTCCTCTTCTGGCTTCGGGCCTCTCTGAGAGAAAGGACATCCTAATTGGGATCCAGCGGCTGTAAATTAGCAGCCCCTATCGCTGAAGCTTTTTTCGGCGGCATGACGAAGGTGATGCTTGCCGAAGTTGTGCAAAACTCAAGAAATGGAAGTGAGTTCACCGGAGGTGGGCGCCAATGTTGGGGACTTGTTCTCAAATGCTATGAATTAAGAACAAGGCAACACAAAATGTTAAATGTAAATATCCTTCGCCCTTCGAAGCATTATTTCCCCAAAGATATAATGATTCTCGGACGAAGGTTATGAAGGACATACCTTCATCAGCATAAAGTATAATAATGAAGAAGGAATCATATGAAACATTTAAGTTAACATGAACGGTTATGTATTATTGACAACTCATTTCTATTTTATTATGATGGAAAAATAGAAATGACATCAAATTACAAAAGTACCTTCAGCTTGTGAGAAGGTAAAAGTACAAGTATGACGCAAAAGCCAATGCCAAATCAGCGTGAACAGTACGGGGATACTGTTCACCTATTTATAGGCACGGGTCGCAGCCCATGCAAAATTACATTAATGCCCTTTACATTTATCAATAATTCTATGATAATTCTTCGAGGTCTAATCTGGTTTTTCATCTTTAAGTCAGTTTCCTTTTCCGTCGTTGTCCCGAAGCTCTTCTTCACACAGCTTCGGCTCTGCGCCAACCTTCGTGTTCCTTGTGCTTCTTCATACTGTGGCTCTGATCCAAGTCCGAAGATACCTGTTAATGTACTTTACTCCAGAAACATTGTTAAATCATGTTTTTGAGGACCTTCGGAAGCCGAAGGCCCCCAACAGTAAAATTGCATAATTGCTCCCCGCCCAACAGACTCAGATAGTACAGTGTCATCAGAAGAAGCAAATTGCACACATGGAACCTTATGTGTTCTTCTGGCTGACATCGTCTCTATTGGTGAGCAAAGATGAAAATTGAAATTGCACGCTATGTGGCTAAGTGTGACACTTGCAGACGTGTCAAGGCCATACACATGAAGACTGCTGGTCCATTACAATCTTTGCCGATCCCAACATGGAAATGGGAAGATATTAGTATGGACTTTATTGTGGGATTGCCCAGAACCGCAAAGGGGTATGACTCTATCTGGGTTATCGTTGATCGGCTCACAAAAAATGCTCACTTTCTGCCGGTCAAGACATATTACCCGGTACTTACCTATGCAGAGTTGTACATTGCCCGTATTCTCAGTTTGCATGGTGTTCCGAAGACTATAGTGTCGGATCGTGGACCTCAATTTGTATCCAAGTTCTTGGAAGAACTTCATAAATCCCTGGGTACCAAATTGCTCCACAGTTCGGCCTATCATCCTCAAACCAGTGGACAGACTGAGAGAGTGAACCAAATACTTGAAGATATGCTGCGGGCATGTGTTCTGGAATTTCCACAAAAATGGGATGAATGTTTGCCGTTAGCGGAATTTTCATATAATAATAGCTATCAAGAAAGCATCAAGATGGCACCCTTTGAAGCTTTATATGGACGACGATGTCGTACTCCGCTAAATTGGTCTGAACCTGGTGAAAGGTACTTCTTCAGGCCTGATATGGTGAAAGAGACTGAAGAAAGAGTTCAAAGGATAATTCATAATTTGAAGAAAGCTCAAGCTCGTCAAAAGAGTTATGCAGACAAACGGCGAATGCCCTTATACTTCCTTGTGGGAGACTATGTCTACCTAAAGGTTTCACCAATGAAGGGTGTATCACGTTTTGGGGTTAAAGGAAAGCTTGCACCCCGGTACATTGGTCCTTTCCGTATACTTGAGCAATGTGGACCAGTGGCATACCGACTCTCGAAACCTTGTCTGCTGTGCATAATGTGTTCCACGTGTCACAATTGAAGAAGTGTCTTCGGGTTCCCGATCGAACCATTGAAGTGACAGATGTTGTCCTTGAACCAGACTTGACATATTCCGAGCATCCCATTCGAGTCTTGGATCAAAAGGATAGTATTACCCGGAGAAAAACTCTCAAGTTTTATAAGATACAGTGGAACCAACATTCCGAAGATGAGGCTACATGGGAAACTCAAGACTTTTTAGATAAGAATTTCCCAGGCTTTTTAGCCTCTTGTAATTTGTAAAGCATGTATAGCTGCTGTAATAAAGGAGTGAGTCCCAAACCACCCCTGCCTTGTACCAGAAATAAGGAAATAAGAATGTGACACATTTCCTTTTCCATTACTTACCCTAGGACTTTTAATCTCGGGACGAGATTCTTTTATGGGGGGAAGGATGTAACACCCATGGTGTTACTACAACTAAAACTTGAGCATAACATCATAAGCATTGACATTGCATATGTTTGACACACCTAGAGTGCATTCACTAGGTAAAAATTTCAAACAAGTTGTATTGTTATAGCATTTTGTAAATAGAACCCTGGATTGGGAGCTTAACCTTAAATAGGGATTATAGGGTGTAAACTTACCCAAATTGAGAAAACCTAAAAACTTTAGGGGAATAATTATAAAATGTTCCCAAGAATAAACTTGAATCACATTTATACCCCTAAGATACCAAAAACCTCAATTGAAACCCTGGAAAACCCTAAATCCAAACCCTAGGGACCTATGTGCAAAAACTGTGCACATTTGGACTAAAGTGTCAAAACTACTATGTTAAAGCATATAAAGTCAGATGGTTCACATTTAGGAAGATTTGCAAGTGAAACCCTAAGTTTTGGGGCTAATTGCAAAAAGTACCACTTAACCTCTATATAGCCTAAGTCTGAAATCAGTGTGATTGGCTCAATTTTGGAGTCTTGTAACTTTCAAGTACTAGGGTTTTTGCCCTAAGGCACCACATCAAAGTTGTTGACCAAACAAAAGAGAACTTTGCTTAAGAGTGTAAGCATAGTTGTTAAGAGAATTTGGGAGATAATTAAGCCTAAAGTTAGACTGTCAGGCTAATGGAACTCTGAAATTCAGAATTTCAGTGTAACAGAGCCATCTTTGGGTTTGAATTTAACCTTGATCTAGTGATCAAATGAGTTCAATCCCTATAGTCGAAATATAGATGGTATATAGCTCTCCAACTTTGCTGCAGAGCATAGAGTATGTTACCATAGGGATTTGTGAGCAAATCAAGCCTAAATATTGACTGTCAGGCCAACTGAATCCCACTTCGATGGTACAGTAGCCCGATAAAGATCAGACTGCCAGCGTCGGATCCTCACCGCCGGCGACCTCTCTGCGCAAAGATTCACGCCGCCGCCGTTGCGATTCACGTCGTCAGTAACTAGATAAGTCTGCCAGGTAGTAGCTCGATGGCTGGGGATAGCTCCGGTGACTCACCGTCGTAGCCCCCTTACTCTGCGGCTTGAGCAGATATGCTCGCCGGTGAACTGCCGTCGCTCGGTCTTGCGCTGCGTGTCTGCACCTTTCCACCGCATCGCCACGACTTACCCTCGCTCTCCGTGGCTCGCCGGAGTAATTGCCACAGCACTGGACACCTAGCCGCTGCGCTAGTGCCTTCTTCTTCCTCTGGCCGCCGCGCGTCTCGCCCGATTCACCAGCCACCGCTCGCTATCCCTATAAATTGAGCCCGCGGTTAACTGCGCTACATTATCACGAAACCAGAGCCCCCACTCCCACCCTCAATCGTTCTCCAGAGTTCACCAATTTCGAATTCTCCCCAAATCAGTTCTCCGCCACCCCGAAATCCACTTCACCGCGGCCAGCCCTCTCCCGGTCAGTTCATACTCCTCTCTCCCTCGTTTAAGCTTTCTCTTACGACTATGATGCTTGCCGACCCACGCAATTGGGTTAGGAACCCTCTAGTCGCCGGGAACGCGACTATCTTGCCGCGATGCTCACGGTCACCGTGGCCCGAGCAAACCAATAGGCCTTAGATGAAATTAGGTTGGGGGAAATGGTCGGGATGGATCCAATTGCGTGTCAGCCGCTCAGAGACCCTAGTGATGGCCCCATTCGGCCGGTCCAGACAGCTCGCCGGAGTTCGGCTGCGCGAACGCCGTCGAGGACCTCCCTCTGCGAAGAATTAGAACTGCAGGGGCTTCTCTGCAATTTGTCAGCGACACAGGGAAACAGTAATAGAACCCATATCCAGTTAGTCAAGAACCTGAGGCCTTTTCTGTAAAGATGCCAGCGCGGGCGTGGGCGCGCCCTGTTTCTGTGTGTAGCTGGGCCGCTGGGGCTGAAACCAGCCCAATACTATTTAGTCTTTTCCTTTTTCTTTTTCAGTGGAACTTTAGAAATCCATAAAAAATTGTAGAAAAATCCTAAAATTGTGAAACCAATTTTCCTAGACTTCTTATTTTCCATAGTATTTAATAAAATTAGTTTCATGATTTTTAGGTTAAATAAGGAATTTTAAGGCATTTAAAGTAGTTTAAAGTATTAGTTCTGGATTTTTAGAAAATAAATGGTTAGTCCAAAAATGATCAAACTTGTTATATAAGCTCTACACATTATTTAGAAGCCTTGGGTAGAGTTTGGTTTGATTTGGACCTTGTTTGATACTTAGAACCCAAAACCCCCCTGCCCTTTGAACTCCTTTACTGACTCCGGAAACCCTAAGTTCTCGGAGTTCCGTGAAGGAAAGTTGTATTCAAGATTTAGATAATAAATCTTTATTATCTTTGCACTCTCATGAGCATTACATGGCATTCATTCTTATATATACCTATATGGTTATATTTAGAAAACGAAGAAGAAATCGAAGTGACCGAAGAGAAGACACCACCACCTTCGGAATCTCAGGCCGGAAATTGTTTCTACTTCGATATCTGCGGGTCTGAGCAAGACTCACCTACTAACGAAGGCAAGCCCCGGTGCATTTGCCACCTTCCTTGATGTTTTTAAAATCTTTCTCACTTGATTGCTGCATTAGGTGATAGGAGTTGATTGATAAAACAATTCCTGCATTACCTTCCTTGAATTTGATTACCTTCCTTGATCACCCGTTTTACAAAAAGATTTTGATGCTTAGCCTTGCTTTAGAAAACAAAATGTTTTGTTTTTACAAAATATGGTATGGCAAAGGTGGGTGGGATGTTTTCGAAAATAAAACTTGATGGTGGATCTGTCAAAGGCCTTGATGGATTCAACATCGAAAAAGATGTACCTCTGCCAGGTACCAAGTTTTTGGGTTGAAATGATTAAGCTGAGACCGGGCGGGTGACTTGCACGAGAAGAGAGTCTCGGTGTAGTGTCTCCGTCTGAGTCGATTAAGGACCGTCTCGATGTAGGCCTGCTGACCGGGGACCCTTTAGCTGGTCACATGCCTCGTCATGGGTAAGCCTTGCCTCGGGCAGACTAAGGCCAGAATAAGATAACACGAAATGGGCGTGGAGCGGTGGCGGGAGTAGCGTGTACCCTCCGTAGCAAGAGGCTGGACGGTGGTGTATCTGTGCTCTCGGTTTGCGTGAACCTAATCTGGTCTTAAGAACCCCGGTGGCGGGTTGACATATGCAAGGGTTAAGTGCTACATATGTCGTGTGATTGGAGATCCTCAGCTGAGTATAATCGATTCGGATCGCCGTACCTTCGCGGTTATGAAGACTTGGTCACTGACTTACACGTAGCAATCCACTAAAGATGATGGTTTGTTAAGAAATTGGCTAGTGTAGGACAAGTGATTGAACTAGGGTAGAAAGAACTCTAGTTGCAGGTAATTTTACTTAACTTGACAAATAAAACTGGATTTTTAAGGATCCACTTTAGTAAGCATTTCTGCAAAACAGAGTCTTTGATTATTGAAAAGCCTTACCTTGACTCCCTTAAGCCAGCATACCCTTGAGAGTCTTTTCTTTAGTCGGGTAAGACTTGCTGAGTAATTCCATACTCAGGGTTTATTCCCCCGTTGTTTTTAGGTGAGGAAGCGACAAATTTTTGTTGCTTTTGCTCCAAGGTGGTTCCAAATGAAGAAAAACAAGAGTGAAGCCGTGGGAGGACTTGGTCCTCCATATAGAACTTTTATAAAAACTATCGGGAGGAGTTTTTGCCTCCCTTGGTATGTGTAATAATATTACTCTGCACTCCTAGGTTATACTCTGGTCTGTAATAAGTAACTTGATCTTACTTTCTAAATAAATGTAAGTTTATGTAATCGCTTCCGCATTTCTATATCTCCGATGTTCTGTAATGTCTGCAAGACGGGTGAAACGTTCCTGGAAAGGTAAGAAAGAAGATACCGAACTTGTCGAGTGATTCAGGAACATCTACAGGGTTGTCTGATGTCTGTTGGACAAGGACAACTGTAGGTGGGCCTAATTACTTGGGAGGTTCCATCACAATTCGCCTCAGGCAATTGGTGTCGAGCAAGGATACTATCATCAAGGATCTGCGTGCTTCCAAGAAATCAGTCGTCCAGGAGCTAGAAACTGCTCGGTTGGCTGTCAAGGCTGCTGAAGAGACTTCTGCTACTCTAAGGGCCCAGCGCGACAAAGCTATGGACAAAGCTATTCGCGCGGGGCGGATCCTAATGAGGAGACCCCGCGTGGTTGTTCCTGACGACATAGTGGCTGACGTGAATGCCGCTCCAGATTCTTCGAGTCGCCCTTCTTCGTCGATCGCTCATGAGAAGAACATTACCAAATAGAAACACTGAATGTTTTGTATACGTGGTTAGTGTGCTCGGATATTCCGTCAGAAAACATTTTTCAGTACTGAATGCCGTTATTGTTTTTCCGTTGTTGGAATACAACCGTATTTATAACCGCAGAAGTAAATGCAGTATGATGGTTTTGAAATTTCTTCGTGTTTCGCGGGGCATAGAGGTCGCCCTAAGATGAGTGATTGCAAACATGTTTGCGTTGGATCGAGTAGGCGTGAGTGTACTGTGCCAATTTAAGTCATTGCCAACTTAAATCGACTGCTCTGTTGGTAGGGTATAATAGTCACCCTGGGTTACGTAAGCGTGAGCATGTCGCACTGCCTTAAGCCATTGCCGACTTAAGCCAATTGCTCCGTTAGTAGGGTATAGTGGTCACCCCGAGTTAAGTAAGCGTGAGCATGTCGCACCGTCTTAAGCCATTGCCGACTCAAGCCGATTGCTCCGTTAGTAGGGTATAGTGGTCACCCCGAGTTAAGTAAGCATGAGCATGTCGCACCGCCTTAAGTCACTGACGACTTAAGCCGATTGCTCCGTTAGTAGGGTATAGTGGTCACCCTGAGTTAAGTAAGCGTGAGCATGTCGCACCGCCTTAAGTCACTGCCGACTTAAGCTGATTGCTCCATTAGTAGGGTATAGTGGTCACCCCGAGTTAAGTAAGCGTGAGCATGTCGCACCGCCTTAAGCCATTGCTGACTTAAGCCGATTGCTCCGTTGGTAGGGTATAGTGGTCACCCCAAGTTAAGTAAGCGTGCAGGTTGACAGCAAACAATTTGAGTGCCTTTGAAGTCTTTTTATTGATTATATATTTCCCACTTTACAGAATACATTGTCGTCCCAATAGCTTTTGAGATATGGCTAGGGGTAAAACTTCTTGAGATGTTCTATGTTCCATGAGTTCCCAATTTCCGTGCCATCCATTTGAGTGAGACGATATGATCAAGGCCGAGTGACTTCTGCTACTATGAACGGGCCTTCCCATAGTGGCGACAATTTGTGCCGTCCCTCCCCCGTTAGAATTCGGCGGAGGACGAGATCTCCCACTGCAAAGGATCGATGTCGTATGGCCTTGTCATGATAGCGCCTCAGAGTTTGCTGATATCGGGCTGACTGAATCACCGTATTCAATCGTTCTTCTTCTAGTACATCAACATCCTCCAGCCTAGTAGTCTCAGCTTCTGCTATGTTTTCAAAGATTAACCTTGGTGCCCCAAATTTGAGATCAGCGGGTAGCACTGCCTCCGAACCATAGACCATAAAGAAAGGTGTGTTTCCATGCAGAGCTCGACTAGGTTGAGTTCTCAGGCTCCAAACAACATATGACAACTCTCTGATCCACTTTCCTGCGAACTTTTCATTCTTGTTGAAGACTTTCTTTCTGAGCGCCTCCAATATCATCCCGTTGGCTCTTTCTACCTGCCCGTTGGCTCTTGGGTGCGCCACCGAGGCATATTTGATCTGAATGCTCTTTTGCTCGCAGAAATCGAAGAACTCTGAACTTGTGAAGTTGGATCCCAGGTCGGTTATGATGCTATTCGGTATTCCAAACCTGAATATTATGTCTTGTATGAATTCCACCGCCTTGGCTGAGGTTAGAGAAGCAATGGGTTTGAACTCTATCCATTTAGTGAATTTGTCGATAGCAACCAGTACATGAGTGTATCCTCCTTGAGCTTTCTTGAAAGGTCCAATCATATCCAATCCCCAGCACGCGAACGACCAAGTTACGAGTATGATTTGCAGTTGCTGAGCTGGTAGATGTTGCTGTTTTGACAGTACTGGCAGGCTTCGCACCTCTGGACTAACTCGGCTGCATCACTCCTTGCTGTTGGCTAGTAGATACCCGACCTGAAGACCTTCCCAACCAGGGTCCTGGATGCTACGTATACTCCGCATTGCCCAGCGTGGACCTCATCCAGAAGTTGTTTTCCAGTAGCTGAGAGAATGCATTTCATGAGGACTCCTGACGCGCCTCTTCTGTATAGTGTTTCCCTAATGAGAGTGTAATGAGCTGACTGCCTCGCAATGCGTTCGACTGCATTTTTGTCATCTGGTTCATCCTCATTCTTTATATACCTGATGATTGGCTCCCTCCAGTCATCTGGCTCTGGTTGGCTCAGAATATTGCATTCCTCTACCCGATCCAGTGAAATGCTCGGGTGCAGTACTTCTTGGACGAAAATTCCAGGTGGGACCTGAGTCCGACTGGATCCGAGCTTGGACAATGTATCAGCTGCCGCGTTGCGGTCTCTCTCCACATGATGAAATTCCAGACCTTCAAATTTGTCTTCTAGTTTCCGGACAGCAGTGCAGTATTTTCCCATGGAATCATTCGAGCAATCCCATTCTTTGTTTATCTGACTTATGACCACCAGCGAATCTCCATATACCATCAGTCTCTTGATGCCCGGTGATATGGCAATGTTTAGTCCATGAATCAGAGCTTCGTATTCTGCTGCAATGTTGGATGCTGGAAATAACAATTGAATAGCATATTTGAGTTGTTCACCTCCAGGTGCAATAAAGAGGATCCCTGCGCCTGCTCCCTGCAGCTTTAATGAGCCATCAAAATACATTCGCCATACTTCTGCAGTTTCCGGGTTATCCGGCACCTGTTGCTCGGTCCACTCTGATACGAAGTCAACCCGTGCTTGAGTTTTGATGGTAGTGCGAGGTCAAAATTCAATGTCATGAGATCCCAGTTCACAGGCCCACTTGGCTATTCTTCCGATGGCTTCTTTATTGTGGAGAATATCCCCTATCGGAAATCCAGTGACTACTATGACTTTGTGATCGATGAAAAAGTGACGGAGTTTGCGTGCAGTTAGAAGTACTACATATAATAGCTTCTGAACTTAAGGGTATTTCTTCTTCGAGGGGCCCAGAACTTCACTGATGAAATATACAGGATGTTGTACTGGGTATGCATGTCCTTCTTCTGCTCGCTCGACTACCAACACGGTGCTCACCACGTGAGTCGTGCAAGAGATGTATAATAGCAGATCTTCAGCCGGTTGAGTCAGCGTGGCTCGGCGCGACAGTTTTAGTATTGGTGGCGTTGTCAAGAATTTTTTCAGCGCATCTAAAGCTTCCTGTGCTTCTGAAGTTCACTGGAATTTGTCTACCTTCTTGAGCAACTTATAGAACGGTAAGCCTTTTTCTCCCAGCCTTGATATGAATCTGCTCAGAGCTGCCATACATCCGGTAAGTCTTTGTACTTTCTTCTGTGATTGTGGTGCTTCCATTCTCATGATAGCCTCGATCTTTTTCGGATTGGCCTCAATTCCCCGGTGGCTGACAATGAACCCGAGCAACTTTCCTGCTGGTACTCCGAAGACACATTTTTCGGGATTAAGCTTCCACCGGTATCGTCGTAGACTGTTGAAGACCAGCTGTAAATCTTCAATGAAATTTTTTGAATTCTCTGTCTTGATCACCACATCATCCACATAAGCTTCCACACGCTTGCCCCAGTGGTCGGCTAAGCATGCCTGAATAGCTCTCTGATAAGTCGCCCCAGCGTTTTGAGGCCGAACGGCATGGAGGTATAGCAGAAAGCTCCGAACGGGGTGATGAATGCTGTTTTTTCCTCGTCTTCTTTTGCCAAGCTAATCTGATGATACCCAGAGTAGCAATCCAAGAAAGACAACACAGAACATCCAGCGGTTGAGTCCACTACCTGGTCTATTCTAGGAAGTCCGAAGGGATCCTTCGGACAGTGTTTGTTGAGATCCGTATAGTCGACGCACATGCGCCAATCCACTTTATTCTTTTTGAGTACAAGAACGGGATTAGCTAACCACTTAGGTTGTAACACCTCTCTAATGAATCCGGCCGTGACCAAGCAAGCCAGCTCAGCACGGATGGCTTCTCTCTTGTCGGGCGTGAAGCGACGTAATTTTTGTTAGATCGGCCTTGCCTGGGGGTAGACCTTCAATTTGTGCTCGGCCAGTTCTCTCGGGACTCTCGTCATATCCACAGGTTGCCATGCGAATACGTCTCGGTTATCTTGCAGAAACTGGACGAGCGCGCCTTCCTATTTGTCATCCAGACTGGAACTGATGATAGAAGTCTTACGCTCGTCAGTGAACCCAAGATTGATTCTCTTGGTTTCTTCAGTCGGCCTTATAGAGGTCACGGCTTGAGCTTCATTCGCAGGTACCGCGAGGTCTTCCTCAGGCTTTGAGTTTGCCTGCGTGGAAGAAGTCGCCGATGGTTTGGTGGTGAGGGCCGCTTGAATGGCCACTCGGAAACATTCTGCAGCGCCTTGGAAGTCAGCGCACATAGTTATGATCCCTTGTGGTCCTGGCATCTTCAATATCATGTATGTATAATGTGGAATGGCAATGAACTTCGCCAATCCAGGCCTCCCGATGATGGCGTTGTATCCGCAGTCGAAGTTTGCCACCTCGAACCTCAGGAACTCGGTTCTGTAGTTCTCCGGAGTTCCGAAGGTGACCAGCATGTAGATGTGGCCCAATGGATATTCTCCTTCAGTCGGCATGATGCCGAAGAAGGGTGTGTCCGACTCGTGGAGCTCTTTGAGGGGAACTCCCAAGCCTTGGAGCGTCCGGGGGAAGATGACGTTGATGTTGCTTCCCCCATCCACTAATACCTTCTTTACCCTGCTCTCTCGGATCACCGGATCGACGAGGAGCGGGTACTTGCCTGGGTGGTCGAAGTTGAGCCATTGATCTGCCCGGGTGAAGGTGATCGGGTGCTCAGACCATCTGTACGGGGCGGGAGGACCGGTAGCCGCCACCAGTATCTGACGATCGTTGAGCTTTTGTTGTCTCTTGCTTTCTTGCGACCCGTGTCCGCCGAAGATGACGTTGACTTCTCTGTCAACGCGCGGGAAGGCTCCACCTCCTCCCTCCTCTTGCTGCTGGGGTTGTCGCGGTTCTCCCGGTCCTCCTCGCGGCGAGGGAGGAGGTAGAGGTTCGAAGGGTCGGTCGTTCCCCACGGAATGCTTGAAGTCTCTGCAGTTCCGGAGGGTGTGGCGCATGTCCTTGTGGTACGGGCACTGGGCGTCGAGGATGTCGTCCAGCGTGTGTTCGCCTTCACGAGGTCCTCCTCGGGCGTGTGAGGCGGGCAGTCCGGCGGCGTGGACTTCTTCACGAGGCCTCTTCTCCCAGCGTTTGTCGGGTTGCTGGTTCGTGTCGCGTCGTGGTGCTGTCGGTGCAGGCTTTGCTCCTCCGATGAGGTCTAGAGCTCGTTCATCGGTGGTGATGTAGAGGTCAGCTTCCCGGAATAGCTGCTCCGAAGTGGTTGGCGCCTTTTGTAGTATGGCTCGGACGAAGGCCGAGTCATTGGATCCCCGGTAGAAGTCCTCGATCACTGCTGCTTCCGCGACCTCGGGGATACGATTTCTCATGGTCTGGAATCTTTTGAGGTACGACCGGAGAGTTTCATCCCTCTAGCGCTTGATGGATTTGAGGTCCCATGGTTGCGCCGGTTTGTCGAAGAGAGATTGGAAGTTGGTGGTGAAGCGCCGACTGAAGTCGCTCCAGTCGTCGATGCAGTGTCGGGGTAGGTGTCGCAGCCATTGCAGCGCGTCTTGCCCAAGGATGATAGGCAAGTATGTGGTCATCACATCCTCGGTTGCCCCGGCGGCTCGAGCAGCGGTGGTGTAGACGGCCAGCCAGCCTCCCGGATCCTGCTTAGGTTCATATTTGTCGACGTTGGAGACCTTGAAGTTAGGGGGTCATTGGATGGCCCTGAGGCGTGGAGTAAGCGCCGATACTCCACAGCTGTCTTCTTGTCGTCGGTGATGATGTCTTTCCCGGGGAGGGGAGTGGTTGTCGTGGTGCCTCGACCGTCCCCGGGTGGTGCCACCAGTTGAAGCCGTGGCCGACTCGGTCCTGGTGGCCTGACTCCGTGCTGGGATGCCGTGATCCCGGTCGTACTCTTCCCGGCGACGAATCTCATTCTTGTGTTGTCATTCGCGCGAAGCGTTGATGGAGCTCTGTGCGTCCCGCCGGCTGTTGATGGCGTGTCGTAGATCGTTCGGCGGATGAGCGAGGGGTAGAAGGTGGTTGGCTGCTTGAGTGAATAGCCACCGATAGCCCTCGGCATCGGGAGTCCGGGGGAGGCCATCAGCTATCCGAGCCAACACTCCACCGACTTCACTCGGTGTGTTCATGGCTCGGGCGAAGTCGGGGTTCAGGTTGTGTCCGAAGAGTGGATTTTCCCGACGTTGCCTCGTTTCCTGCTCGGCCTGTTCTTGAGCCTGCCAACGGTCACGTCGTCGAGAGTTCCTTCTTTCTCTGAGGACTCGTTCTTCTGGAGTTTCTCCAACTTCCGAGACCTCGTCTCGCGATACGGGCTGTGCCGGATCCCGTTCTCCGTCCTCGTGATGTCACCGAATATTTCGGCGTCGGTTCCTCCGCCGGCAAGACTCCCGATGAAGAGGTTCTTCTCCTGGTGCAGTTGGTTCATTGTCGGAGATAGGATTCGATTCCACTATTCCCCCGATGAAGAGGACGTCGGGGTAGAATGGAGCAGCTGTCACGACAATCTTCTTTCTGTCCTCCTTTGAGGACGAAGACACAGAAAGAGCAGCTTGACGACCCTTGGCCTCATTCGCTTCTTTCCTCCTTGTGATCCGTGTCCATTTTTCCGTCGGAGAGGTGGACAACGGGGTTCTCCGGGTAGACGGACCCTCGGCTCCTAGCTTGCTGAAGGTGATCTTTTCTCGGAGCGCTGGAGGTTGCGCTTTTCCCTGCTTTGCTCCGATTTTCTCGGAGACCTTTGAGGAAGACTTTCTCTCTGGTGAATCCGCGATGCGATGCAGAGTTCCCTCCTCATCCGCTATAGATGATATAGTTCCAAAGCAGAATACGGACCCGGGACGGAGGATGATCCTGTGCTGGAAGGTGACGGCCATTGAGCTAGCTTGGATCAACGACACACCCCCTACCTGGCGCGCCAGCTGTCGGTGTTTTGGGTCCGACCGCGCACCTGGGGTTGCCCCTCACGGTGCTTTTTGGAGTAGGACGGTGTTACCGACTGTAGCTCAATGGTTCGTGCTGGATGCACGAGAAGCAGTGGACAGTTGTGTACAGGTTCGGGCCGCTTTGAGATGCGTAACACCCTACGTCCTAGCATGAGTATTTACGT
Organism: Zea mays; assembly: GCF_902167145.1. Lineage (NCBI taxonomy): Eukaryota > Viridiplantae > Streptophyta > Magnoliopsida > Poales > Poaceae > Zea > Zea mays. The sequence goes on from NC_050096.1 coordinate 143,722,711, forward strand.
GGTGGGTTACAAGGAAGTTCTCTAGTATTAGAAACGTAGAGAGCCGGTGTGGGTGGCTAAGTAAAATGAGGTCGATCGTCTTGAAGGGGTGCCCCCTAGGCCTTATATACTCGACCGTGGGGCATTACATGTGGATATGATAACAATGTGTGCCTAAGTAATAGTGAACTGACTGAGTTTATCTTCCTATAATTCCGCCGACCCATTCTCGCTCGGTTCCGATGTACGGGGCTCCTGCGCGGGAAGGTCGGGTCACTGTTGTGATCACTGCTCGAATTCGTCGGGCCGCCTGGGCTTGCGTCAATCTGATCTTGTGTCAATCCACTTCACTAGGCGTTCTTTCCCAGGCCCACAAAGGGATGATCTCGCGAATTATTGGGCCCACGGGCCTTTCGTGAGGTCTTTTATCCTTTTGGTGGACCCGGGGGATATCTGTCCCCCACAAGCCCAATGACAGCCTTGCTAGCAAAGAAGGTTGAGTTCAAGTGGACCCCAGCGTGCCAAGAATCATTTGAGATGTTGAAGCAGAAGTTGACAACAACACTGGTATTGGTTCTGCCAGATGTTCACAAGCCATTCTCAGTATATTGTGATGCTTCGTACACCGGACTGGGATGTGTGCTGATGCAGGAAGGGAAAGTAGTGGCATACTCGTCCCGACAGTTGAAAGTTCATGAGAAGAATTACCCCACTCATGATCTGGAGCTAGCAGCAGTGGTTCACACACTGAAGACCTGAAGACATTATCTTTATGGGCAAAAGTGTGATATCTACACGGACCACAAGAGCCTCAAGTACATATTCACTCAGTTAGAGTTAAACATAAGATAGCGAAGATGGTTAGAATTGATCAAAGACTATGAGCTGGAGATTCATTATCACCCGGGCAAAGCAAATGTGGTTGCAAATGCTCTGAGCAGGAAGAGTCAAGTCAATATGTTGGCCATCACTCGATGTCATTCGAGCTAGCAAAGGAATTCCACAGATTGAGTCAGATTTCTGAACAATACTCAAGGAGTGACAATTGAGTTGGAACCCACTCTAGAACAAGACATCAGGAAAGGTCAGAAAGATGACGAGAAGATCAATGAGATCCGACAGCTAATCATCGATGGGAAAGGTCCAGATTTCCGTGAAGATGCCGAAGGAGTGGTATGATTCAAGGATAGGTTGTGCGTTCTCGACATCACATCGATCCAGGAACTGATTCTCAAGGAAGCCCATGAGACATCATATTCTATACACCCTGATAGCGAGAAAATGTATCAAGACTTGAAGAAGAGATTCTGGTGGTACGGAATGAAAAGAGAGATAGCAGAGTATGTGGCTAGATGCGATAGTTGTCAGAGGATCAAGGCAGAACATCAGAGACCCGCAGGTTTGTTGCAACCGTTGTAGATTCCTCAGTGGAAATGGGATGAGATTGGAATGGACTTTATAGTCGGTCTGCCCCGCACTCGAGCTGGTTACGACTCCATCTGGGTAGTAGTGGACCGTTCGACAAAGACGACCCATTTCATACCAGTCAAGACCACCTATAACAGCGCAGTGTTGGCAGAATTATACATGTCCCGGATTGTGTGCTTGCATGGTATTCCAAAGAAGATATTATCGGACAGAGGCATCCAGTTTACTTCTCATTTTTAGCAGCAGTTGCATGAAGCTTTAGGCACACTTGAAGTTCAGTTCAGCTTATCACCCGCAGACAGATGGTCAGACTACGAGAACCAACCAGATTCTTGAGGATATGTTGAGAGCTTGTGCTTTGCAAGACAAGTTAGGTTGGGATAAGAGGCTACCATATGTAGAATTCTCCTACAACAACAGCTATCAAGCCAGTCTGAAGATGTCACCATTCGAAGCGCTCTATGGGAGGAATTGCAGAACTCCATTGCATTGGGACCAACCCGACGAAAGGCATGTATTCGGTCCCAAGATTTTGCTTGAAGTTGAAGAGAATATCAGGATGGTCCGGGAAAATCTGAAGGCAGCGCAGTCCAGACAGCGAAGCTATGCTGACACGAGAAGAAGAGAACTCAGTTTTGAAGTGGGAGACTATGTCTACTTAAAAGTGTGACCCATGAGAGGAACCAAAAGGTTTGGAGTCAAAAGGCAAGCTAGCACCTCGATATATCGGGCCGTATCAGATTCAAGCAAGACGTGGAGAAGTGGCTTATCAACTCAGCTTACCAGAGAATCTATCCGCAATGCACGATGTGTTCCATGTGTCTCAGTTGAAGAAATGCTTGCGAGTACCAGAAGAGCAGTTGCCAACAGAAGACCTTGAAGTTCAAGAAGATCTAACGTATATTGAGAAGCCAACACAGATTTTGGAGACATCAGTTCGGGTCACTCGGAGGATCGGAGGAGCACCATCAGGATGTGCAAGGTCAAATGGGGCCATCACTCAGAAGAAGAAGCAACCTGGGAAAGAGAAGATGATCTGAGAACCAAGTATCCTGAACTATTTGCTAGCCAGCTCTGAATCTCGAGGGCGAGATTCTTTTAAGGGGGATAGGTCTGTTGTGGGGGACAGATATCCCCCGGGTCCACTGGAAGGGTAAAAGACCTCACGAAAGGCCCAAGGGCCCAATAAATCGTAAGGTCACTCCTTCATGGGCCTGGGGAGGAACGACTAGTGAAGCAGATCGACATAAGGCCGGGTTGGTGCAAGCCCGGACGGCCCCACAGCATTGAGCAAGCGACCGCAACAGAAGATCCGACTTTCCCGCACTGAAGCCCCGTACAATGGAACCAGGCGAGGATAAGTCGGCAGAATCATAGGAAGATAGACTCAATTGGTTCACTATCTTTTAGGTGCCCATTGTTATCATATCCGCATGTATTGCCTCACGATCGAATATATAAGGCCTAGGGGGCAACCCTTCAGATCGATTCCCACTACTCAGCCATCCACCTCAACTCTCTACGTTCCAGCTTTAGAGAGCTACCTTGTAACCCGTAACATAAAGCACACTCACCAGGACGTAGGGTGTTACGCATCTCAAAGCGGCCTGAACCTGTAAACATTGTCCATTGTTCCTCGTGCATCTGGCACGAACCATTTAGCTACAGTCGGCGACACCGTCCTACTCCTAAAACACCTTGCGGGGCAACCCCGGGTGTGCGGTCGGACCCAAAACACCGACAGCTGGCGCGCCAGGTAGGGGCCGTGTCGCCGATCTAAGCTAGCTCAATGGCCGTCACCTTCCACCGCAAGATCACCCTCCGTCCCGGGTCCGTATTTTGCTTTGGAACTATCTCGTCCATAGCAGATGAAGAGGGAACTCTACACCGCATCGCCGAACCGCCAAAGAAGAAGTCCACTCCAACACGCTCCGAGAATATCGGGGTGAAGAAGGAAAAAGCGCAGCCTCCAGCGCTCCGAAAAAAGATCGCCTTCGGCAAACCAGGGGTCGAGAGCCCGCTGACCTGGAGAACTCCACTGTCTACTTCCTCGACGAAAGAATGGACGCAAATCGCAAGGAAGAAGGAGGCAAACAAGACCGGGAGGAAGCAAGCTGTTCTTTCCGTTCCTCCGCCCTCAGAGGAGAACGGAAAGAAGATCGCCACGACCGCCGCACCATTCTACCCCGACGTCCTCTTCATCGGGAGAGTGGAGTCGCCCCCCGTCTCCGACGACGAGCCGACCGTGCCCGGAGAAGAACCTCCTCAGCGGGAATCCCGCCGACGGAGGAACCGACGCCGAAATATCCGGCGACATCACGAGGCCAGAGAGCGGGACCCAGAGCAACCTGTCTCGCGAGACGAGGTCTCAGAGATAGGAGAAACTCTGGAGGAACGCGTCTTCAGAGAACGAAGGAACTCCCGACGGCGTGATCACCGACGAACTCAGGAACAAGCCGAGCATGACGCAAGGCAACGCCGGGAAAATCCACTCTTCGGGCGTAACCTGAATCCCGACTTCGCCCGAGCCATGAACACGCCGAGTGAAGTCGGAGGAGTACTAGCTCGGATAGCTGATGGACTCCCTCGGACTCCCGACGCCGAGGGCTATCGACGACTGTTCACCCAAGCAGCCAACCATCTTCTACCTCTTGCTCACCCGCCGAACGATCTGCGACACGCCATCAACAGTCGCCGGGATGCGCGAAGCTCCATCAATGCTTCGCGTGAACGACGACATGTGAACGAGATCCGCCGCCGGGAGGAGTACGACAGGGATTATGGCATCCCAGCTCGGAGTCAGGCCACCAGAACCGAGTCAGCAACGGCCTCGACTGGTGGTACTACCCGGGGACGGTCGAGGAACCACAACAACTACTCCCCTCCCCAGGACAGACATCATCCCCGACGACAGGAGGACACGTGTGGAGTGACTGCCCTTACTCCACGCCTTAGGGCCATCCAGTGGCCCCCTAACTTCAAGGTATCCAATGTCGACAAATATGAACCTAAGCAGGATCCAGGAGGCTGGCTGGCCGTCTACACCACCGCCGCTCGAGCCGCCGGAGCGTCCGAGGACGTGATGACTGCGTACTTACCCATTGTCCTCAGGCAAGACGCACTACAATGGCTGCGACATCTACCCCTACACTGCATCGACAACTGGAGCGACTTCAGTCGACGCTTCACCGCCAACTTTCAGTCCCTCTCCGACAAACCAGCGCAACCATGGGACCTCAAATCCATCAAGCGCTGGGGGGACGAAACTCTCCGGTCGTACCTCAAAAGGTTCCAGACCATGAGAAATTGTATCCCCGAGGTCACGGAGGCGGCCGTGATCGAGGACTTCTACAGAGGATCTAATGACTCGGCCTTCGTCCGAGCCATACTGCAGAAAGCGCCGACTACCTCCGAGCAGCTATTCCGGGAAGCCGACCTCTACATCACCGCCGACGAGCGAGCTCAAGACCTCATTGGGGGAGCGAAGCCCGCACCGGCAGCACCACGACATGACGCGAACCAGCAACCTGACAAACGCTGGGAGAAGAGACCGCGCGAAGAAGTGCACGTCGCCGGACCACCTGCCTCTCGCGCCCAGGGAGGACCTCGCGGAGGCGAGCGCACGCTGGACAACATCCTCGACGCCCAGTGCCCGTACCACAAGGACATGCGCCACACCCTTCGGAACTGCAGGGACTTCAAGCACTCCGTCGGACACAGCCGACCCTTCCAACCTCTACCTCCTCCTCCGCCGCGGGGAGGACCAGAAGAACCACGACAACCCCAGCAGCAGGAGGAGGGAGGAGGAGGAGCCTTCCCACGCGTTGACAGGGAGGTCAACGTCATCCTCGGCGGACACGGATCGCAGGAGAACAGAAGACAACAAAAGCTCAATGGTCGCCAGATATTGGTGGCGACCACCGGTCCTCCCGCTCCGTACTGATGGTCGGAGCACCCGATCACTTTCACTCGGGCAGATCAATGGCTCAACTTCGACCACCCAGGCAAATACCCGCTCCTCGTCGATCCGGTGATCCGAGAGAGCAGGTTGAAGAAGGTGTTAGTGGACGGGGGGAGCAGCATCAACGTCACCTTCGCCCGGACACTCCAAGGCTTGGGAGTTCACCTCAAAGAGCTCTGCGAGTCAGACAATCCTTTCTTCGGCATCGTGCCGACTGAAGGGGAATACCCGCTGGGCCACATCTACATGCCCGTCACCTTCGGAACTCCGGAGAACTACAGAACCGAGTTCCTGAGGTTCGAAGTGGCAAACTTCGACTGCGGGTACAACGCCATCATCGGGAGGCCAGGATTGGCAAAATTCATGGCCATCCCGCATTACACGTACATGATATTGAAGATGCCAGGACCACAAGGAATCATAACTATGCGCGCTGACTTCCAAGGCGCCGCAGAATGTTTCCGAGTGGCCATCCAAGCAGCTCTCACCACAAAACCATCGGCGACTTCTTCAGCGCAGGCGAACTCTAAGCCTGAGGAAGACCTTACGGCACCGGCGAATGAAGCTCAAGCCGCGACCTGTATGCGGCCGACTGAAGAAACTAAAAGGATCAACCTGGGGTTTGCTGATGAACGCAAGACTGCCATCATCAGCTCCAGCCTAGACGATATATAGGAAGGCGCGCTCGTCCGGTTTCTGCAAGACAACCGAGACGTGTTCGCATGGAAACCTGCGGATATGCCGGGAGTTCCGAGAGAACTGGCCGAGCACAAACTGAAGGTCTACCCCCAGGCAAGGCCGATTCGGCAAAAACTACGTCGCTTCACGCCCGACAAAAGAGAGGCCATTCACGCTGAGCTGGCCCGCTTGGTCGTGGCTGGGTTTATTAGAGAGGTATTACATCCAGAGTGGTTAGCCAACCCTGTTCTTGTACTCAAAAAGAATAAAGTGGATTGGCGCATGTGCGTCGACTATACAGATCTCAACAAACATTGTCCGAAGGATCCCTTCGGGCTCCCTAGGATAGATCAGGTGGTAGACTCCACCGCTGGATGTTCTGTGCTATCTTTCCTGGACTGCTATTCCGGATATCATCAGATTAGCTTGGCAAAGGAAGACGAGGAAAAAACAGCGTTCATCACTCCCTTCGGCGCTTTCTGCTACACCTCCATGCCGTTCGGCCTCAAAAACGCTGGAGCGACTTATCAGAGAGCCATTCAAACATGCTTAGCCGATCACTGGGGCAAGCGTGTGGAAGCCTACGTAGATGACGTGGTAATCAAAACAGAGAACTCGGAAAACTTCATCGAAGACTTACAGCTGGTTTTCAACAGTCTACGGCGATATCGATGGAAGCTTAATCCCGAAAAATGTGTCTTTGGGGTACCAGCAGGAAAGATACTCGGATTTATTGTCAGCCACCAGGGGATTGAAGCTAACACTACAACAGCTACAGTCATTTTCGGCGGCCAGAAGCCGCCGAAAATAAGCCATTTGCCGCCAAAAATAAGCTATTTTTGGCGGCAAAAGGTTTATTTTCGGCGGCTTCTGGCCGCCAAAAAAAACTGGCCGAAAATAAGGCTTTATTTTCGGCGGCCAGGGCCTGGCCGCCGAAAATAGCTTATTTCCGGCGGCTGGCTCCCTGGCCGCCGAAAATAACAGATTATTTTCGGCGGCCAGACAGTCAGCCGCCAGAAATTAAAAATGCCGAAAATAAAATCCCTATTTTCGGCGGCAAGGGGGCCGCCGAAAATTACTAATTTCAGAGAAAAAATTGAAAAAAGCGAAAAATAATAGAATTTCATACAAAATTCATACAATAACAGAAATTCCATACAATAACAGAAAATTCATACTTGAGTTCACAACATAAAACTTGAGTCCATACAAATATAAAGTCCATAAATAGTCCATACAAACATAAAGTCCACAAATAGTTCATTATAACACAGTGCGGCACAAAGCTAACTTAATCACACATTGGGGTCGTTGGAGTTGTGTCCACTACCTCCAGAAGCCAATAACTGGTCGACGAAGTCGTGTAACGGGTTTGGATCCTAAAAAAAAGATGACATTAATAACGGCATTGGTTACATGTATAACGACTATTCAAACAAATTGTTTCTCAAACTAACCTCTCCTGCATAAGCTCCCTCCCCTGCATAAGCTCCTCCTGGTGCTGGTATGACCGGTGGTGGCGTGTTGTGGCCCATGACCCCGGATCCCTACAAAATCAAGTTTAGTAAAGATTTGAAATTAGGTTGATACAAACGACAAGTCTTAACTAAATTGAATAACGTGAGGTGGAGGTGGAGGTGGCGGAGCATGTAATCCCCACTGAGGCATCGGTGGCTGAAATTGAGGGAAAACAAATGGTTGCTGCTGTGCCTGCTATGGAAACCAAGACTGTTGCAAATATAATATATTAGTTATAGAACCAATATCGAGCGTGTTGAGAATAAATAAGACACTCACGTTCATTGCTTGTTGCGCCTGTGCGTTGTAAGCAGCCATGTACTCTGATTGCTGTTGGAGAAATGCCATTTGTTGTTGCCGCATCTCTTCACGAAACTTTTCTTGCTGCTCTCTCATAGCTTCCTCCATGCTAGATACAGAGTGGCGACTACGACTGCTACTACCACAGCCCGCCTGCGACGAAGAGCCGCCACGAGAACGCAACTCCGTCGAATCGATAACACCGGTAAACATAGAATATCTTGAAGAACAAGAAAATTAGCTATTCGGTCGTAGTTCCAATATTATTGAAAACAATTCACAAGTTCATACCGTCCATGCGCCTTGCCTCCAAGTGAATGCACAACCTCAGTGTCGATGGTAGGCGCTCCTCGCCAATCGTAGTCTTCTCCATACTTCTTAACCATCTCCTGCCCGTATGTCTCCTGCAATACAATATGAAGGTTCAGCACACATGTAATTTATAGCTATATGGCAAGAAAACATTAATCATAACAACAACTAACCATACGCTCAACGGTCGCTTGACTACACAGCTCATTGAAGATTTCACTGTTTTTCGCTCGATGCCCTCTCCTATAAACATCGATTGGGCTTGGGACAACTCCAGTTTGAGCCTCCTGCAAATATATGAGTTCAATCCTGTTTCATTTCTGAGTAAAACAGAATACTACATACTCACCATTCGCTTAGCCAACCGAATGTGTCCATCAGCCCCATAGGTATGGTTGACTACGACCTCATCATCATCCTCGTCCTGCTGATGGCGCTGCCTATGTCGATTTCTGTTTGACTTCTCAATCCACTCGGGCGAAGCCCATATCTCACACAAAGCCTTGTAAGCCTGCGGCCGGTGTTCCATCCATGGAAGAGTTACCTGCATATAAAGCGTTAGCTCAAAATTACATTCACATCTGAATGAGCTGTTAAATTAGATTTTTACCTCCATGTACTGGTCTACAGTCAAGTAGACATCTGAATATTGTCGAAAGTTGTTGATAGAATGACCTCGGCGCTTCATGTACGCGTTCACAACCTGTAGACGAGCATTGGAAAATGCATCCCTGCACACCTTTTTCGCATTTTTCTCTAATACTCGGTCTGCATGCTCTTGAGCCTCAGGTTCCACACGATAGCGTCTCTGTCCAACATCGAAAATAAAATTAGTTCAAAAACAACTAATAAATGTTAGGTTGAAACAACTAATAAATGTTAGTTCGAAAAAATTACCCAAAAGTCGTGCTTGACGGCGTCTTGAGCTGTTCCATATGTAGCATGTGGAGCTAGTGCGAAGTGCGACCAGCTAGTGCAAGGAACCACCACACCTTTCGGGTCGGTGACAATTCCTGGGTTATGTAGACGACAAAGGGTACCTAAGACTTGATTAACCTGTCTATGGTGACCTCGACCGTCAAATGACGTGTCTTCCCATTGGCTGCATGACAAAAAACAAGAAAGTCATGTCATATATATAGTGTAAAATAAACAAATAAGTAAGAACAAAGTGGCCAAACGTGAGTACCTATCACCAACCGGGATGATCAGTACTCGAGCTTCAGATTGTGCAGGCGCTGACGGAGGTAGGACAAAGTGGCCCTTCCGAGTGCCCCTTCGTCGAACGACAGGAGCCTCGGTGGTATCGTCATCCGCCTCAGCATATATGCCCTCATGGGCCTGCTCGTCCTCCTCGTCATCCTCCTCATGGGCCTGCTCGTCCTCCTCCTCATGGTGTTGCACCTCCTCCTCGTCGTCCTCCTCTATGCACATGAAATAGAGACACGTAAAAATTTACATAAACATTTACATAAGATCAATTACATAAGTGACTGACAAATAAGATCAATTACATAAACATTTACATCGGTACTCCGTTGTAGAGCGATAGGTGTATCACGTAGTTCTGGCCGAGCGTGTCTCAGCAACGCCTTCTGTCTGCTCTGGCTAGAAGAACTCCCTTGGAAAAGGGAACGTGCACCAGGGAGTATCCTGCTAGCCGCATTAAGAAACCCCCTAGCAGTGCGCTTTGGTTTATTCCTACCACTCATCCTGTTCAATAGAAAAACATTAAATGTATTAGCTCCATAAAATTAAGTGAACTAATAAAAAATCAAATAATACATCACATAATATGAAATTTTGCATTACACATCAAAATTCATCAGAATCACGATCAAGGAGTCTTCTTCGATCCAAAGCTCGCAATGTGGCTTTTTTGTTCCTTGGATTTCGTTTTCGTTTCGGTGCAACACACTCATCAGTAGTGACATCGTTACGGTCTCCGACTAGTGAGTTCAGTGCAACACCCTCATCGAATATGGATAATCCTCTCCATTAATATATGGAAGTCATGGCTCTTTAACCCAGTTAGTTTTCCCGTTTGCAAATTCACAGCTCTTTTCAAGCCCGCAGCATAACCATCGAGAAATTTAATTTTTTTTCATCCATCTCATTACCTCGATCTTGTCTTTAGAGGTAAGACAGAACAAGGCACGTGGCGGCCTACCGTTGACATTGAGCACTTGGGTTGGTCGGTCACAAAGCATTGCTAGATCTCTTCGAGCTTTCAGATTGTCCTTTGTTTTGTCAAAATGCATGCAGGTGTGTATGAGGGCTTCAGCAACATTACTTTCTTGGTGCATGACATCAATGTTGTGCACAAGAATCAATGACGACATATAAGGGAGCTCCCAGAGACCACATATATGTGTCCAGTTGTGGTCCACTCCGAATCCTCCGTACTTGTCCCCCTTTTCATTTAGGACAAGGTTGTTCAGCTGAGCATATATTTCTGCCGCGTTAAGACCTTTAGGCGGACCTTTGGTGACCACAGTGTTCTTTATAAAGTTTTTCTTATCGCTCCTAAAGGGGTGTTTCCTGGGCAACCAGCGTCGATGACAATCGAAGTAAGTGATCTTTCCACCATGAGCAAGACGGAAGCAATCTGTATCTGAACCGCAATATGGACATGTCAATCTACCATGTGTACTCCAATCGGTAAAAATAGCATACGCCATGAAGTCATGCACCGACCACAAATACGCAACTCGAAGTTTGAATATCTGTTTTGTAAAAACATCGTATGCTTCAACACCTTTCCAAAGCTCCTTCAACTCTTCAATCAAGGGTTTTAACATGACATTGAGGTTCTTTCCAGGATAGTCTGGGCCAGGAATGATTAAGCAAAGAAATATAAATTCATATTTCATACAAAGAGAAGGTGGAAGGTTGTATGGAATAACAAAGACGGGCCAACATGAGTATGATGATGCCATTTGACCAAAAGGTGTGAAGCCATCGGTCGCGAGGCCGATTCGAACATTCCTCGGATCAGATGCAAACTCGGGATCAAACGTGTCGAGAGCCTTCCATGCATCCCCATCTGAAGGGTGCACGATTAGGTCATCGTTATCACGGACACCTTCTTTGTGCCATCACATGTGCATAGCGGTTTTTTTAGATAGAAACATCCGTTTCACTCGAGGAGTTAGTGGCAAGTAGCGGAGCTGCTTATGTGCAACATCTGTCATCACCTTCTCACCCTCATCATTAACAACTTCCACAAATCTAGATTGTCCACATTTCAGACATTTTTTCTCTTCCGCATGCTCCTTCATGAAAAGCATACAATTATTTTTGCACACATCAATCTTCTCATAATCCATACCGAGACCTTTGATAATTGTCTTTGATTGGTACATGTCTTTAGGCAACTTATTGGGCTTTGGGAGCACATCTCCTAATAACTTTAAAATCTCATTGTAACAATTGTTCGAGAAAAAGTACTTGGACTTAATGGACATGAGCCGAGTCACAAAAGCGAGTATACTCACATCTGTGTGTTCATGCAACGGCTCTTCAGAGTCTTTTAGTAGTTTAAAAAATCTGGAAACCTCTGGTGTGGCAGGATCCTCGGAGCTTAGGTTGAATTCTGGACGTAGCGAATCTAGCATCTCATGCATCGCATCATCGCCAGCCCAATCATTGTTCTCCTCCTCTTCTACATTCCTGTTGGGTACTACCTCACCATGATGTTCCCACACCTCATATCCGGGCATAAATCCAAACTGACAAAGATCTAGGCTAACTCTTTCCTTATTAAGAAATATACTGTTTTCGTGACGCCTACAAGGGCATCTGACAGTGCCGGTTAAGGACAAGGCGAATATGTGGTCCACAAAATCTTTGGTCTTGGCTATCCATTCATCAGAATGACATCCATTTCTACTCCAGCCATTGTACATCCATGCACGATCTTTAGCCATGCCTGAGACTGTTAAACGGAACCATATCGTGAAAAAATTATTCAACTTCGTCAAGGGTATCGGTCCTACATGTATGTACGACATGGATAGGTTCTAAACCCACATGAACCTAACAGGACCCAAAAAAATTTGGCAGCATAACTTCGCTGCCACTAAATAATATTACTTCTATACAAAACAAACAATGATATAATACTAATCAAATCAAACTAAGTACCACATACAATAATTATGCAACTATTATACGTACCAATATAATATACTATTAAAGCTAATAATATAATAGTAATCAAACAATAATACGAAAATAAAAAATAAAATACTTGCATGCTAATAATATACTATTAAAGCTAATAATATAATAGTAATCAAATTAAACAATATAATATACTATAACATACTTGCATTCTAATAATATAATTGCATACTAATAATATAATAGTAATCAAACAATATAATATACTATTAAAGCTAACAATATAATAGTAATCAAATTAAACAATAATACGAATCACAAACAGTAATCAAACAAACACAATTACAAATATATAATAATTTCGGTGGCATCTAAATAACAGCCGTCGAAAATAAGAAATAAAATACTTAAAAAAAATTACCTCTCCGGCTCGGGGCTTTGAACGGTGGTGGTCGACGGTGGAGTGGTTCCATGACTTCGGCGGCTCGGGGCTTTGAACGGCGGTGGTCGACGGTGGCAGCTCGAACGACGGTGGTCGACGGTGATGGCTCGGGGCGATGGCGGCTCGGGGCGCGGCGGCGGCGTCCTCGGCCGGGCTCGGCTCGGGGCGCGGCTGCGGCGTCCTCGGCCCGGCTTCCCGGCGGGGAGTGGCCGGCGACCGGCGGCGCGTGGCCGGCCGGGGAGCGACAGCGCAGGGGCGGCAGGGAGCGACGGCGCGGGCGGGCAGGGAGCGGCGGCGCGGGAGGGCAGGGAAGACAGAAAGAAAGAGAAGAAGAAGGGTGACCGACCGTTTTAAACTTTTAGTTTTCGGCGGCCGTGTCAGAAGCCGCCGAAAATAGCATAGTTTTCGGCGGCCGTGTCAGAAGCCGCCGAAAATTACGCTATTTTCGGCGGCTGTGTCAGACCGCCGAAAATAATCAGTAATTTTCGGCAGCTAACCTCTGGCCGCCGAAAATTACTGTGGCCGCCGAAAATGTTGCGTACTGTTGTTGTGTAATCCGGATAAGATTGAAGCCATCATGAAAATGGAGGCACCGCGATCACAAAAGAAGGTTCAGCGACTTACCGGGTGTATGGCAGCCCTGAGCAGATTTATATCCAGGCTGGGAGAAAAAGGTTTACCATTTTACAAGCTACTCAAGAAAGTGGATAAGTTTCAGTGGACTTCAGAAGCGCAGGAAGCTCTAGATGCACTGAAGAAATTCTTGACAACGCCACCAGTACTGAAGCCACCAGGGCGAGCCACATCAACTCAACCAGCTGAAGATCTGCTGCTGTATATCTCTTGCACGACTCACGTGGTAAGCACCGCGTTGGTAGTCGAGCGAGCAGAAGAAGGACATGCCTACCCAGTGCAACATCCTGTTTATTTCATCAGTGAAGTTCTGGGTCCCTCGAAGAAAAAGTATCCTCAAGTTCAGAAGCTATTATACGCAGTACTTCTAACTGCCCGCAAGCTACGTCACTACTTTGATGACCACAAAGTCATAGTAGTCATTGGTTTTCCGATAGGGGATATCCTTCACAACAAGGAAGCCATTGGCCGAATAGCCAAGTGGGCCTGTGAACTGGGATCTCATGACATCGAATTTCGACCTCGCACTGCCATCAAAACTCAAGCATTGGTTGACTTTGTATCAGAATGGACTGAACAACAAGTACCAGAGAACCCAGAAACTGTAGAAGTATGGCGGATGTATTTTGATGGCTCGCTGAAGCTGCAGTGAGCAGGCGCGGGAATTCTCTTCATCGCACCTGGAGGCGAGCACCTCAAATATGCCCTCCAGTTGCTATTTCCAGCCTCTAACAATGCAGCCGAGTATGAAGCTCTGATCCATGGACTGAACATCGCTTTTATCATTAGGCATCAAGAGACTGATGGTATACGGAGATTCTTTGGTAGTCATAAGCCAGATAAACAAAGAATGGGACTGTTCGAATGATTCAATGGGAAAATACTGCACTGCCGTCCGAAAACTAGAAGATAAATTTGAAGGTTTGGAATTTCATCATGTAGAAAGAGATCGAAACACGACAGCCGATGTATTGTCCAAGTTAGGATCCAGTCGAACTCAGGTCCCATCCGGAGTCTTTGTACAAGAAATACCACAGCCAAGCATCTCAATGGATCAGGCAGAAGAGTGTAATATCGTGAATCAACCAGAGTCAGGCTCTGATGACTGGAGAAGGATGATCATCAGATATATAAATAATGAAGAGGAACCAGACGATAAAAATGCAGCCGAGCGCATCACTAGACAGTCAGCTCACTACACACTCATTGGGAAGACACTATACAGAAGGGGCGCATCAGGCATCTTCATGAAATGCATTCTCTCATCTACTGGGAAGCGGCTTCTAGATGAAGTCCATGCTGGACAATGTGGAATACACGCAGCGTCCAAGACACTAGTCGGGAAGGTCTTTAGGTCGGGATTCTATTGGTCAACAGTGAAAAGTGATGCAGTCGAGTTAGTTCGGAGGTGCGAAGCTTACCAGTACTTGTCAAAGCAACAACATCTACCAGCACAGCAACTGCAGACCATACAGGTGACTTGGCCCTTCGCATGCTGGGGGCTAGATATGATTGGACCTTTCAAGAAAGCTCAAGGAGGATACACTCACGTGCTGGTAGCAATCGACAAATTCACTAAATGGATAGAGTTCAAACCCATTGCTTCTTTAACCTCAGCTAAAGCCGTGGAATTCATACAAGACATAATATTCAGCTTCGGAATACTGAACAGTATCATAACCGACCTGGGATCTAACTTCACAAGTTCAGAGTTCTTCGATTTCTGCGAGCAAAAAAGCATTCAGGTCAAGTATGCTTCGGTAGCACACCCGAGAGCCAACGGGCAGGCTGAACGAGCTAACGGGATGATATTGGAGGCACTCAGGAAAAAGGTCTTCGATAAAAATGAAAAGCTCGCAGGAAAGTGGATAAGGGAATTGCCCTACGTCGTTTGGAGCCTAAGAACCCAACCTAGCCGAGCTCTGCATGGAAACACTCCTTTCTTCATGGTCTATGGGTCAGAGGCAGTACTACCTGCTAATCTCAAGTTTGGGGCGCCAAGGTTGATCTTTGAAAGCATAGCAGAGGCCGAAGCAACTAGGCTGGAAGATGTTGATGTACTCGAAGAAGAGCGGCTGAACGCAGTAATTCAATCGGCACGGTACCAGCAGACTCTGAGACGCTATCACGCCAAGGCCGTGCGACAACGATCCTTTTTAGTGGGAGATCTCGTCCTCCGCCGAATTCTAACGGGGGAGGGACGACACAAGTTATCGCCCTTATGGGAAGGACCATTCATAGTAGCAGAAGTCACTCAGCCGGGATCATATCGTCTCACTCAAATGGACGGCACAGAAATTGGGAACTCCTGGAATATAGAACACCTCAGGAAGTTTTATCCCTAGCTGTATTTCAAAAGCTATCGGGACGACAATGTACTCTGTAAAATGGGAAATATGTCATCAATAAAAAAGGCTTCAAGAATACTCAGTTTGTTCATGATTGACGTGCATTCTTAATTAACTCGGGGTGACCACTATGCCTTGTTAACGGAGCAATCGGCTTAAGTCGGCAATGACTTAAGACAGTGCAACATGCTCGCGCTTACTTAACTCGGGGTGACCACTATGCCCTGCTAACGGAGCAATCGGCTTAAGTCGGCAATGACTTAAGACGGTGCAACATGCTCGAGCTTACTTAACTCGGGGTGACCACTATGCCCTGCTAACGGAGCAATCGGCTTAAGTCGGCAACGACTTAAGACAGTGCAACATGCTCGCGCTTACTTAACTCGGGGTGACCACTATGCCCAGCTAACAGAGCAATCGGCTTAAGTCGGCAACGACTTAAAACGGTGCAACATGCTCGCGCTTACTTAACTCGGGGTGACCACTATGCCCTACTAACGGAGCAATTGGTTTAAGTCGGCAACGACTTAAGACGGTGCAACATGCTCGCGCTTACTTAACTCGGGGTGACCACTATGCCCTGCTAACGGAGCAATCGGCTTAAGTCAGCAATGACTTAAGATAGTGCAACATGCTCGCGCTTACTTAACTCGGGGTGACCACTATGCCCTGCTAACGGAGCAATCGGCTTAAGTCGGCAACGACTTAAGACGGTGCAACATGCTCATGCTTACTCAACTCAGGGTGACCACTATGCCCTATTAACAAAAGCAATCGATTTAAGTCAGCAACGACTTAAGGCGATTTCGCATACTTACGAATACTCATATAGGGGTGACTTCTATATCACGTAAACAAGTTTCAAAACCATCGCACAACATTTTACTACTGCAAATTTACGTACTGTTGAATTCTAAAACAATAGAAGAGTAACAATATCATTCAAATGCTGAACTGGTGTTTTCTAACAAATATCCGATCATGATAACCGTGCGCTCAAAGCACGCCAAATATTTCTCTATTTTGCAATATCTTTCTCAGGATCAACCGACGAAGAAGGGTGACTTGAGGAATCAGGAGCAGCGTTCACGTCAGCCCTTATATCATCGGGAACAACCACACCGGGTCTCCTCATCAAGATTCGCCCCGCACGAATGGCTTTATCCATGGCCCTGTCGCGTTGAGCCCTCAGAGTAACGGAAGTTTCTTCAGCAACTTTAACAGCCAACTGAGCGGTCTCTAGCTCCTGGGCGATGGATTTCTTGGAAGCACGGAGTTCTTTGATAGCAGTATCCTTAGCCGATATCAACTGCCGGAGACGGATCACGTCATCCGTGGATTCCTGCAGCTTACAGCGATGATTGTCTAACTCCTCCATGGTGAAGCGATGACTCCTCTCTAGGATGGTCAATGAATTGCTGGAATCACGATATAGTCTATCAAGATTGTCACGAGAAGCAACAAGGGCACATTTTTCTTCCTGCAAACAAGAATCAGCTCTTTCAAACATCAAGCAGGCAATAAGAACACAACAATACAAGGCACAGCTTCATAAGTCACCTTTTCAGAATCAAGCTGAGCGCGAAGAGTAGAGTTCAGTGTGTTAGCGTCATTCAGAGCAGTAGAGACCCGGCCTAGCTCAGTCTGGCTTTGAGAATACCTTTCCTCAAAATCAGAACACCACCGGACCAGCTCGGCCTGGCCTTGAGAATGTTTTTCTTCAAGGACGGAAATCTGCCGAGCCATATCTATCGAGAGACAATCAAGCAAAAAGAGTCAAAGTGTAAAGCAGTTCAATAAGGTAGACGAAGAGAAGCAAAAGAGCACTAACCAGCATTTGTCGCCTCCAAGTTAGAGACACGATGTTGAAGCAACACCAGATTCCAACGTGCCAGAGACGAAGCTCCTTCTGGAACAGAAGCACCTTGCAACCTCAGCTGACTAGCCATCCCGTCCACCAAGGCCTGATATGGAGAACGGATGAGTGAAATGACAGCAATTTATATGGTGTAAAAGTCAGGCTAGAATATATCACAGTACCTGGAGGTTGGAGAAGAACGAAGGGACTCCCAAATTGTGAGAGATCAATTGATGACTCGGCATAGGGTCACCACCCGAAGTAGCTCGCAATGAACCAGCAGGAACCAACTCAGTGTAATCAACAGAGCCCAAAACTTGGTCGGCGGGAACGCTAGCCTCTAAAGCAACCCCCTGGCCCAAAGCTTGGGCTACCACCATGCAACCTGAGTGCGGCGGAGATCCCGCGTGAACATCCATGGAAGTACAAGAGGGAGACCCCGCTCAGACACCCTCGGGGGCTGGGCCATAGCTTGCGCTACCCACTTGAGCCGGATCGCCTCCGGCAGTACCCTCGGGGGCTGGGCAGTGGCTTGCGTTTCCAGCACGAGCCGAATCATCCCCGGCAACATCCTCGGGGGCTGGGTAAGTGTCAACACCATCCTTGAGGACCAAGTTCTCCGCAGTAGCCGCCTCTAAGGCTGAGGGTCCCTCAATTACTTCCATGGGAGCAAGACGATCCAAGTCAGTTTCCTGACCCTCAGGACCGCGCTCTAAGGTCGATGAGGCGCGGGACGCTGCCCGGGATGACCCCAACTCGGCGTCGAGCACATCAGCACAAACCTCCGTCGCACCATCATCCGCTGGCTCTGATAACAGATCTTCTGGAACCATATCTTCAAGAGTCTGATCAAAGTTTGCCAGGGACAATTCTTGTAGACCAATGAGGGCAGACAGAGCAGGAGAAGGAACTCCACTACTTTCCCCACTGGCGAGATACTGCCGACTGTTCTTCCGAGTCAAAGGGACCTCATCTTCTTCCTCCCCGTCGTTTTCATCAGCAACACAGACAACACACCCATTGGGGTCAGCAGCAGATGGAGCACACCCATTAGGGTCAGCAGCAGATGGAACACCCCCATTGGGGTCAGCATCAGTAAATTCAGGCACAGGCACTTCTTCAGCAGCAGGAACCGAAGGACCAACGTCCCGATCCAAACTAGATACTCGCCGAAGACGTCTCTTTTTCTTTTTCTGCTCATCAGCAGAAGGATCAAGTTGATTGGCTCGGCAAGGGCGTCTTGGGCAAACACTGACAGGTCTCTGAATATCCAAGGTTGTATCAGTTTCTGGGAGAGGCTCCACCACCAATGTCCCAGCAGGAGCAGCATCAGAAGAGTCCTCAGCCAGCAAATCAAGCATAGCACTTATCTCTGCGTCACTAGGATCCAAAGGCACCTCAAAGTGGACCTGCCGCTCATCATCAGGAATTTCCCCGAGCGAGGCGACCAAAGCGCTAACTTCTTCGGCAGAGGGTCGCACTCTAAGGCCCAAACCGCCATCAGCGACACGTGGATTCGACACAAAATGAGTGAAGGCTTTGGTAGGAGGCAGGTTCCAGGCCGAGTATGCCACTGGGGCACCAACATTTGATACATTGCCTCTAAGAATCATTTCAAGTCGGTTCACCAATTCTGCAGCGAGAATTCTTCTGTTGGTAACCCGAGTCGAGTCAGCTAGACCTCGGTACAGATAAGCCGGGTATGCCCTATCCTTCAACGGTTGAATGTTCTTAAAGACAAAATCAGCAACCACAGCCTCAGCAGTCAGACCCCTCTCCTTCAGCAGTCCAACTTCAGCTAGCAAAGCCCCTGCCTCAGCCACCTCCTGATCTGTGGGGGACTCGGTCCAACTCGGGGTGCGAACGTTCGGCTGTCTCCCCGACCGTGGGGGGAGAGAACTTCCGTGGTTCTCAACAATAAACCACTCCAAGCGCCATCCCTTAATACTGTCCTTGAGAGGGATTTCAAGATAATCAGTCTTCCTCCCACGGCGCATCTCCAAACTAGCGCCCCCAACCAGCTGATGCTGCCCCCCGACCATTCCAGGGCGACAGTGATACAGGTACTTCCACAGTCCAAAATGGGGCAGAACGCCAAGAAAAGCTTCGCACAAATGAACGTAAATGGAAATTTGCAGAATGCAATTGGGATTCAGATGGGTCAAGTTAAGACGATAGAAATCAAGGAGGCCGCGGAAAAAGGGAGAAATGGGGAGAGCGAGACCGCGGAGGAGAAAAGGAACATAAATCACGGATTCATGGGTATCCTCTGTCGGGACAGTGACCCCATGACAAATCCGCCAAGAACAAAGCTCCCTCGGGGGAAGGACCCCGATGGACACGAGGTGGTGAAGGTCAGGCTCGGAGACAACAGACATATGGTTACCTGCGAAAGGCAACTGGCTGTTAGGGTCGATGGGGGGAATCACCGCAGCGGATGAACTCGAGGCCTTTCGCTTGGACGCCATCTCAACTCTACTGGCGAACAGAGCGGGAGCCGAATTGCAGAGAGGATCTAGAGGCAGGAAAGCAAGAACTAGAGCACGGAAAGCAGAGGCGGCTGAAAGCGCAGTACATATGGGATATTCCCGAGTCAGATACCGTTTCCAAAAGCGCCCAGTCAGCATCCGGCAGTTACTTCTAAAACACCGACGTGCCACGTTGTCACCCGGCGGTTACTTCTAAAACCCCGGTGTGCCACATCATCACTCGGCTATTATCCTCAAAGTGGCCGACGCGGCCCGTTCTAACTTGACTGTTATTTCTAAAATGCCGACGTTATCACCAGTCGCTCGACATTTATCTCTAAAGTGTCGATGATGTCCTCAGTCGCTCGACAGCTATCTCTAAAGCGCCGACGATCTCCTCAGTCGCTCGGCGGTTATCTCTAAAAAACGCTGGCGTCGTCACAAGTCACTCGGCTGTCACCTCTAAGAGCGCTGACGTGGTCATCAGTCATTCCGACGCTGACATGGTTTCGTCATCACTCAAACTCTATTTCAAATGCGTAAATATCGACAAAAATAGCTCGGCCATCACCCCCAAAGCGGCGATATGATGCTCGAATTACTTAGTTTCTATTCCGAAGGAATCAACTTCACAAATAAGAGATCAACTTGGGCAGCCGGAGCTCTGCCACCGTCGCCCCGAGGCGTCCCTGCGCCTCCATCGTTGCCCCATGACTCCAGCGTTTCCCCTTGAGGTGAGCAACCTGCTCGTGCCCTTAATTCGGCCGTTACTGCCCTTTTGCTCACGCAATTGCTCACTAGAGTTGAGCCACGCCGCCGTTAGCCCGCCTCGCCGTGTGCAGCGCCCTCTGGTGCTTTCGCGCCAGCGTGATGCCCACGGTTGAGTCCGCCAAACCGCCCTGAACGCACCCGAGCTATTTCCAAAGCTCTGGAGCCCCACTATGGCCAGTCCCCTCGTCTCCAGCGAGCCCTCGCCGCGGGACCGAGCGGCGCCACCGCATTTAGGTCCGGCCCCCAGCCGTTAGATCTTGGGCATCCATCCGAGATCGGGCGGTTTAGGTTTCATCAGTGCGGATCTGATCGCAGCCCTCCGATCTAGATCCGGCCGCTCTCCCCTCTCCCTCTCACCCATGCCCCTGCCCCTGGGCCCAGCTAGTCAGCCCGCCCTGATACGATGAGGAGTTCTAGGACCAGTGGGAGGCTACTTGCTTGGTACGTTGATGTGTACTCACCCTTGCTTTACAAACCCGGACCAGTGGGAGGCTACTTGCTTGGTACATTGATGTGTACTCACCCTTGCTTTACAAACCACCCCACCCCATGTTGTTCCCACTGTACTCAGTGCTTAGGAGGAGATGCGGGCAACATGGAGGACTTTGAGGAGTTCTAGGACTACGATGAGTTCTAGTTTATCTTAGTGGCAAACCCCCAGTCAGCTGCCTGTGTAGGCTTATCTTCTACGTTTCGTTTCTCTGCACTTTGATATTATTGTTGAACACTATGGATATGTATTAGACTTTGTGGATGTCTCGGACATCTTGATGTAATTAAAGTACCTTTCCGCTATTTATTTCGAGCATTGTGTGATGATGTCCAATTATGTAATCGTTGTGTACGTGAGTTCTGATCCTGGCACGTACATGGTTCGCATTCGGTTTACCTTCCAAAACCGGGTGTGACATAAGTGGTATCAAAGCCTTGCTGACTGTAGGACCGCTAACCTAGACTAGAATGGTCTCCCTAAGGACTATAGACCCCTACTCTTACCTTGACCTTAGTGTCCTTTCAAAAGTTGGTCATCTTGACCAACTCTATGTTATTTACTTATCTCAAAAGTTTTGTCTCACTTTTCTTTCTGTTTACTTTCTGGTCTTATAGTTCTACTCTTACTCTTGTGCTTACGATGTCTTATGTAGATGGCCCGTATCAGGTGCACTGCACGTAAGTCTGTGATCCCCCTTTTTTCCTTCTCGCCTAGCGGAGCGTCCACTACGTCGCACGGAGCCAGGTCAGTCCAGTCATCTGGAGAGACTGCATCGTCGCCTGCACGAGGAGCAGGAGCGTCGACGCTAGGAGCAGGACCAGGAGCAGCAGGACTCTTCCCCCTTGCCTTAGCAGGAGGTGGAGTCTGGGAGGCCGCCTTCCCCTACACCTCAGCCAGAGATGCCCCCTACACCACCACAGGGCATCCCGACTGCTGGACGAGACCCTGACAGAGACAGAGACGACGATGACGTCGGTGGTAGTTCGAGCCACGACACGGAGCTCTCGGAGGAGCCGGAGCTGGAGGGATGGATCGCTCTAGCTGAGGTGCAGGGGAAGGCTGCCTCCCAGACTCCACCTCCTGCTGAGGCGAGGGGGAAGAGTCCTGTTGCTCCTGTTCCTGGCGTTGGCGCTCCTGCTCCTCATGCAAGCGATGATGCAGTCTCTCCAGGTGGCTAGACTGACCTATCACCGTGCGGCGCAGAGGGCGCTTCGCCAGGCGAGAGGGCAAAAATGGGATCACTGACTTACGTGCAGTGCATCTAATACGAGCTATCTACAAAAGACATCGTAAGCACAAGAGTGAGAGTAGAACTATATGACCAGCAAGTAAACAGTAGGAAAAGTGAGACAAAATTTTGTAAGATGAATAACAACATAGAATTGGTCAAGATGAACGGCTAAGATCAGATCTGCGGACGGGCGAGCGCTGACAGACGGGTCGGTGGTGTTAGTGACTTAGGATGGAGGCGGGCTGACCAGCCGGGCCCAACGCCAGGGGGCACAGGCACTGACCGGCAGGGCCTAGAGTTAGAGCACGTGGGCATGAATCGGTATCCGATGATCTGAACTGCGCGATCGGGATCGAACGGTGGACATCAACGCTGGAAAGGTTTATGGCTGCGGGCGGCGCCGCTCCTGCTCTTCGGCGGTGAGATCGTCGAAGCTAGGGCGGGTGTGGGCTACGACGGTTCTGAGGACGCCGGGGTTGGCCAGAATTGTCGAGGAGGGCTCGATGAACACATTGAGGGGGTTTCGGCCACGAGACCAAGGTCAGAGAGGGGAGAACGGCGGAGGGAGAGCTCCGGGCGGGTCGGGCAGTTCCAGTGAGGAATTCTGACCGCTAGGAGAGGCAATCGACTGAGATAGGGCTCGGTCTAGTTCCAGTGGAGGTGGGGGAGCGCTATGGGCCAACATCGGGGCACGAGACGGGGTTGGGTTGGCCAGACACCGTGCGGGCGAGGCGAGCAAACGCGGCCGCACACCTGCGAGGCCAAGTTGGCTACGGGTAGGCGTAAATAAGGAAAACCATGCACGAGAACAAACGTCTCACCTCGGGGCAAAGCTCAGGGTGGCTTGGCGTGGCTTCCGATGGACTAGGTGGCCGGCACAGTAGGCGCAGGTCTCTAGCGAGCGCGAGTGGCGAGAGCGGAGCGCGAGAGAGAGTAGGCTTGCGCGAAATGAGATAGGGGAGCAAGTGCGGGTGCAGGCAGTGCTCAAAAGGAAGCTAGGATGCGTGGGCAGGCGACGTTGCTGGGGATCTTGTCGTGCGTGCGCGCTGGTCCACGGTGGTTCGTGGGGAAGGCGGAGCTGATAGGGTGGTCCCATGGCGTAGAGAGAGGGAGCGGGCATGCAGAGAAATGGTTTATCGTGCTGACAGGATGGGCCCGCGAGGCAGAGAGGGAAAAGGGCACGCAAGAGAGGGCGACTGGTGCCGACAGACCCGCCCCACTGGGCAAAGGGAGAGGGGAAGGGAGCGCGTGGAGAGAAAACCACCGCTGACAGGTGGAACCCACCTCTCAAGAGGCGCGGGCGCGCGGCCTGGCTGGGCCGAGCTGGGCCGGCTAGGTTGAATTGGTTTCTCTTTTTTCTAGAATTTCTAATGCCTTTTCTATTTTATTTTCTCTAGGGTTTTTAATTCAAATTCAAACCAAGTTTCAAATTCAAACCAAATCAAACATGTGCATCAATTCAAAGAATATTTTGGACTCAGCATGATGCAACAATTCATGACTTACATTATTTTGACAAAATAAATAATTAACTCCTCTCCTAATTAACCTAATTCTAGCCAAAAGAAAAAAGAGAGACTAGAGAGAGACAAGAGTAACATCTGAATTTGGTAGATATTTAGAAAGAAATTTTATACCCCCAAATTCAGGGTGTTACATGGAGTAATCAGACAGGTAACATATCTAGAGTGGCTGGCCAATACTATGATGGTGAAGAAGGCTAATGGAAAGTGGAGGATATGCTTTGATTTTACATATCTCAATAAGGCAAGTCCAAAGGATGAGTTCTCTTTGCCAAGAATAGACTCCCTTGTGGATGCAGCAGAGCTAAAATACCACCTAGGAAAGGTGAAGAGACTCCAAAGTCGTTCCTAAGTGGATGCAGAGTCTGTGTGTATCTATGTGGGGGTGTGTGCATTTTGCTACCTTAGACATGCATTTGCATAATGATCACATCATAATTCGCATTCATGAAAAGCATTCATTAGACATTTTTAGCTTCATGGCACCATGACACTTTGCATGCGAAACTAACGAGAATTTTAAAATGCTTTGTTGTGACCGAATAGAAGGGATGGTGTTTTTCGCCTTCGGCTCAAAAACAGTAAGTGTGATTTCATCCACAGCAAATCAAGCGACATCATAAGAAGGTAATATTACAAGGTAGTTATATACATTTACAAAAAAAAGTTGTCATGTTCTTCGTCAAACTTTATACCAAATATAATGTTTTTCTTTACAATGAAGGGCTTTAAGAGCATCTTTCAGGACTATCGTAACAGTTGCAGAAGCTTCAAATCATCAAACTTTATTGGCATTGCCCTAGAAATAACATTATATCAGAAGCATGTTGTGATACACACGAAGAAGCAGGAAGAAGATAAGCGAGAAATAATTTTTATACTTCATCAATTAGCGCTCGAGTTTCGTTCCTGGCAACCTCCCGACCACCCTTCGTTCAAATTTGGGTGATAAACCTGTTGCCTACGCTTCTGGCTTCAGCCGAGATGTTGTCCAGGTCTGATGGAGAAATGCCAAAGGTTGGTTTGTTTACATTCTTTAAGTGATTACATCCAGCTTTGGCAAAAATAGCGGTTGTCCCATGGGCAGCCACTAGAGCGCAAAAGTCGTCGTGCCCCACCATAACTTTAAGTGCCTTCAAAATGTTGTCGATAGAATGATTCACATCTTCTGATACTGCTCCGACTGAGTTGAAAATTTCCCGCAGTCGTGAAGAGCACCGAGTTGCGAAGCCAAAGCAGGTGTCCCAAAGCATTCTTAAAGCTTCGGACAATTTGGAACTTTTTTCTACTTTGGCTTCAACATTTTGTTTCAATTCTTTGGCTTCATGCTCAAAGTGGCTTACAATATCTTTAAGTTCTTTGCTCAACCGTGAAGGAACTAGACACTCTGATTGGTTCTGCGGGCAAGCATGGCCTGGCCCATTTGAGCTTGGCCCACTAGAAACAATATCCATACTACGTACCCATGCATGTAGCATTTTCGCCTGCACTACACGGACGAATGTAGCCCTGGCCTCCACGTAAGTAGGTAACCAAAGAGAGTCTGTCACTTGGTCAGTGCATAGGGAGAGTCCGAATGCGCACGTCTAGGTAACCAATCGTGCAAAGAGTGAACCGTTGAACTCAGTCTTAGACTAGCTTCAACGCAACCTATGCCGCCTCCCTTACGACACTTTAGCGACGACACTTTAGCGACAATAGAAAGCACGACAAACACTACATAGTATACCCCTTCGTGTCCCCACTACTTCACTGCATTTTTCTCCGTCCCTTTTGTTTCAGTGTGCCTCTACTACGCATGTAGCGTACAATTGGTCAACGTCTACCTCGGGTCTACTTCGTTCGCGTGGCTTATAGTACAATGAAAATATTATTTTATGCTGAGTGGATTTTAGGAGAGGAGGGTAGGAGAAATCATTGTGAGATGGAGTGAAATAAGGTGAGAGAGATTGCTGATATGGAGAGAAAGTGGAATATAGAGGGTAAAATTTAGGGGGCATCGTTACACATAGTCTTAAAAGTGCTGACACACGGAAAGATAGTGAGTCTGTCAGGTTGATTCCGAGTCCTGACACATGCACCACTGCACTCGGCACCGGCGAGCAAAATCCCATCCCTATCCCATGCCCGAGTGGGAGCTGGTGGGCCCTTGGGCCTGTGTGAGTTGGGCTAGACTACGTTATTTATGGTAAATTCCGAGATGTAATTCTAGTAAATTCTGACTAAAATCGATAACCAAATGAAACAGCTAGTAAAAGACCACATCGATTACTGCCGGGGCGGTAATTAGGGACACCCGGATTATCCCCCTAACGAACGCACTCAGAGAAATAAGGACCAAACTCCCGAAGGGTAACAACCGAGCCACCTACAAAAAAACTGAGACGTCCCCCGAGGGAATCCCACCTCAAGCAGGGCTCCACCTCACCCGAGGTCGACATCACTCACTCCGCCTCGCTCGAGGCTGCCTCAGCCCAGTCTGTCTCACCCAAGCTGGCCTCAAGCATATAGGACAAGGGCACTCAAAAACAGGCGGGGGACAAGCGCATTTAATGTGTGTGCCAACCCGCGCTGTGGCAGCGGAGCACAGTGGCGGACAAGACAACAATCACGTCTGGTGCAGCAGTATGATTATGCCTACACTACAGTGCGCGCACGCTGCCTGACACCCTCCGATGGGACGCCTAATACGACAAGCCGATCAAACGAGCCTTCGGGCGCAACCTCTCCGCCTCGCCCGACCCTAGGCTCAGCCCTCAGGCAAGTCCTTCGCCTTGCCCGAGCTCGACCTCGGCCACCGATAGCGCCGCGAATACCACAGACAGCCACTCCACCCGACTGTAGCGCACATTGAGAGACAGCTTGGCTAGCGCCTCGGGAAGACTTCTGCATCAACCAAGCAGGGGCTCTGATCTTGATGAGTGCCGCAGGGAATCTCGACATCATCATGCGCCAAGACGATGACACGCCCAATAAGCAGCCTTTGGCCCATACCCCGATGTTGTTTACAACCACTACGGCATGGGCGGCCTCTCCCTTGGGGGCTCGAGCGTACGGACAACCCCTCGGCCTTGGCTCTCTATGGGAAGTCAGCAGACACAAATCTACTGAACGGTTTGTCGTCACGTCAAACGCCAAGGCATATCTCTTTCGAATATAAAACTCAGTTTCACTTAGTTCGCTCCCGTTGGTGTGTAAATAGGGCAGTGGTCCCTCCACGAGAAAGGGACAAGGACACATATAGACGAACTCTCGCTCTCTCACTCTGTCTTAGATATTGGCATTTGCCTCAATCATCTCTAGGGACTTAGGGACTTCCCCTCTCCCGCTGTGCTCGTAAACCCCTACTACAGGCACTACGGTGTGAGTAATATAAGCCTCATCCTCTCTGCTGGAAGTAGGGCCTTGAGTGGCCCGAACCAAGATAATCGCTTGTGTCACCTCGCACACCATCTAGAGCTAGCCACGCGACACATTTACTGGTTGGTTAAGGACCCATGGTCCAAACACCGACAGTTGGTGCGCCAGGTAGGGGATAGTCGCGTGAAACACCCCCAATTCTTGCCAGCGCTCTAGATGGTAGGTTCTAACCATATGCTCAGGCTCGGGACGACGATCAGGTTCGGGAGTCTTGAGTTCATGTCTCTTGGCAACGAGTACGTCATGGTACTCCTCCCGCGTGTCCCTCTCGAGTGTCCAAGCTCCCGTCGCCACCCTTCTTGTCGCAGGAGGCAAAGACGGAGCAATCGCAATCATGCCCCCACAGGGCACTCCATGCGTAGAAGGCGCCGCGCGGGGCTGATGACAGCATTGGGTCCCTCTCAAGGGACTTGGCCGGCGTCAACATTTCACCTAGAGTGCCGCCAACCGCACCTGCACCAACATTCCTGGCACCACCCGCTCCGACGTGGGGGTCACCATTTGTAACACCCAAAATTCTATTTTGGGATTTAGTAAGATTCTCCAAGACGATTGAGCATTAAAATTATTTCCTTTGACCTAATTGGGCTTCCTAAAATAAATAATGATAACCCTAAAACTTTGATAGTTTAAGTATATATAAATATATACACACAAGATACCTTAAAGCTAAAATTCAAATCAAAACTAAATAAAAATATAAACCTGCAAAAAAAATAAGTTAAACCATATATTATCAGGGATTATGTATTAGAAATTACTTTCTAAAATATTAAATTTGGGTGCATGAATTGTATATTTGGAAGCATCCGCATAGATGAGTAAGGAGTAAATAAATATAAAATATTTGCATTCATGCTTGCGTTTTTGGTTGTTACATTTAATTTAAATTTGAAGACTCAAATTTAAATTTGAATATGGAATTTGAAATTAGAAAAAGGGAAAAAGAAGAAGCAATAAAAAAACAAGAATCGCATGGGCCTCATCCCAGCTTCTAAACCGTGCAACCCATGCCACGTCGTTTTTTATTTGTTTATTCCCCTTGCCGTGCATGACGTCATCGCGATGCAAGCATGACATCAAGCTAGGAATGCACGTAGCCACCTCCGTTCACTTCTGTGTGGGCCTCTCCTCACGATAAGCTTCTTCCTAGTTTGTTACATATCGCGCAAACAACTCCATCTTCTACCGTATCAGAGACAGAACAGAATCACACAACAGCCTCCATAACAAACTCAAAGTTTGTTGTAACCGCCTGTAAGATCTGAGCAAACCAGCAGATCTTCCCTGCCGCCAGGCGCATAAATACCGGCCAAGGCATGCCTCCGTTCTACCAAGCCTGAGCAAAAATATCTGAACCAGCCAAAACAAACAGAGATAGAGGTAAGCATTCATCGTGATCAATGTCGTGCATATGCCGCTGTTCAGGGTTGTACATGGAGTCCTAATTACCGGCTATGACACCGCCACGCCGTGAAGACCATATGCTGCAGTCAGCCTTGTCTTTGTCTCCAACGACGGTACGATTTCACGCCTACGGTTCGCCACCGTCATAGAATCCTTTTTTTGCACCGCGTCACGGACCATAGGGGTCACCTGAGCGCTAGATCGGGGTGGCGTTTGCTAGCAATAGCCGCAGCCGGGTGGATGCAGTTCTGCCGGGGCGGACGCCGAGAGAGATAGGAGAGAGAATGAGAGGCAAGAGCGCGAGAGGTTGAAGATGGTCCGGGTACCATCCATCTCGTGATGGGCGTCTATGATTAAAAGCGAACATACCCTTCGCCTCATAAAATCCGGGCCTTGCGATGGAATCTGGGTGGGTCAGATTAGGTGTGTGGCGTGGCCAATCCTAGATCGTTAGTCGCAAATCCAACATGCACGATTGCGTACCGGTTCGGAGTTATGCGGATCTAATCTGGGCCGCACGCCGTTGATCCAACGGCTGGGATAGACACGTACCCCTTCGCTGTGTAGATTTTACATAAGAAAGTCTGTGCTTTTATATAATTAACATGCCATCCTCTGTAGTAGTGATATTATTACATTCAGGTCCTCAACTTTATACATTTGACCCTTTTCTTTCAGGAATTTATGCCTGAAGTCCAAATCAATCTCAGATTTAATAAAATAAACCAGAAAAATAATTTTTAGTATAGAAATAATTTCAGAAACTTGTTTAATTCATAACTAATCATTTTAACTCTATTTTAGTTCGTTCCAGTTGTGTTGGCTTTGTAATAAAATTTTCTACACAGTAGCGAACCTTATTTTTATATATATCACATATTGTTATAACTAGATATTGATTTACCCTTTGCGTAGTACATTTATTTTACTAATCAAGGTTGATAGGTCTATAATTATAATTAGACTAAAATAAGATTGCTAACCAAGATATAATCTAGATTAAAGTGGAATTGATTATTTAGAGTACATTTACTCATATGATGAATATTAACCAATTTTAATGTATTAATATTCCATCATGTAGACATTCCGAAAACCATATCTGTTCCACTGTAGCTCCGAATTTAGTGGTTCTCGAACCTAGGATCTAGTTATGATGCGTAGAACATTATTATGTAGTTTGTTCTTATGTTTGGTGTGATGTATACCATGTTTGTTTGTATTGCTATGATTAGCAGCGAGGTTACGAGAATCTTGAAGAACAAGTTGGTACCTGGAATCTCGAGTCTAAGGCATGTTGTGCCCTTGATCACTTTTCTTTCCCCAAAAATGTTGTTGTTAATCACTGTGACATGCTCAGGTTAATCTGATGGGACCTAATAGGTTTCCCTAGGCTTGTTTATCTCACACCTTGTTTACCACTGAACTTTTGGGTAGTTATGCTATTGCTCTACTTGGTTTTGGGATTAATATTACATTATGATCATGTTCCAATTATGTTGTTGTTTAATTATTGTTCATGACAAGATCATTGTGTTAATTGGAACATTGAGCTTAACTTGAGAAACACGTGCTACCAAAGCGTAGAATGGGACGCCCTTGACTGACTAATTAGGAAAGCTAGTGGAGGACTACCTTACCCGAAAGGGGCAAGATGAGGGATTCCTATATTGCCCTTCCTAGAAACTGTAGCGGGTTTTCTGAAGCTAGTGGAACTTTGTAAAGGCCTCGTAGTGGATCCCTAGTCATTCACCTCGGAAGTGTCTAAGGGTCTAGCTAACCCTGGCTAGGTGGGATACACGACTTGTGGGTAAAGGGCGCAACCTCTGCATAGTGTAAAACTGGTATATCAGTCGTGCACAGGGTCATGAGCAGCTCAGGACTCTCGCATGATTAATTTATGGAACTAAACTTAATATGCCATATGCAATGCATCGCAGGTGTCACTATCAATTTTGATCTCTTACTTAATTGGGTTGGTATCTACTTGTACCTAGTAACTACTAATAAAATTTTGACCCACTTTAAAAGCAACGCTCAGCTTTAACCATCTCCTTTGGTAAGCCTTACACTTCACATGAGCTCCCACCTTTGGTGAGTTCATGCACCTTATTCCCCACAACTTGTTGAGCGATGAACGTATGTGAGTTCACCTTGTTGTACTCACATCCTCCCAGGTCAAGAATAGGTACCACTGGATGAGGCGCGTGAAGGATGTCATGATGAGTTCGTCAATGGTCTAGGCCGTCGTCTCCCAGTCAACTTTGTGTTGCTGGATCGTTGTCTTCTCATGATGTAATCATTTAACTATTTTGTACAGAACTCTGTTATATATAAATGATGTGACATTCGTTTTTGTACCATGAGTCATCATATGTGTGAGACTTGGTCCTAGCACACTTGGTGATTATCTCTAGCCCGGGTTTTGGGTACCCCTAGAACCCGAGTGTGACACCAATCCCCCACAATGTCGAGCAAGGGGCGTCAGGTGCACCATCCCTCCCACCTGTGGGTCGGGAGGAGCCGGATGGTCCATGGAGAGACATAGGGGGGACAGAGGAGAACCATCTTTGTTCAACCCCATCCCCTTCCAATCGAGTTTCGACACCTGCTATGACGCTCAGATGTACGCTGGGCTACTGTTCCCCTCTGGGTGCCTAGACTCCAAGGAGGAAGATGGCCCAAGCCCTCCAGGGAGCCGTGAGGCTCACCTCGAGCAACTCTGGGAGTTGCACGACAAGCTCGGGGAAGAATAGCAACGCCTACAGCAGCTGTGACAGGCTTTGAGGGAGAAGCCACAGGTGAGGCCCTTGACGGAGGCGCGTGGGCGAAGGCACGCGACGTCCAGCGTTGCATTGAGGAAGACGCCGACACCGCTGAGCCCCTCGTACTCAATTGGGCAAGCCAAAGCCTAGCAGCGGCTGTGCTCTAACTCCGCACCATGCCAGAGCCCTCCACCACCGAGGGGCGCCGCATCCACGGCGAACTTCAAGGGCTTCTGGAATGTGTCGTGGTCCAGTAAGCCAAGAGTTTGGCCTCTCGGCTCCGGGGACCCACTTCGAGCCTTCAGCCGGGGCCTTCTCGCTTCGAGAGGGAAGCCTCGGTGCATCCTGCACATACTAGGCAAAGGGCGCCCATGGTGCATGATCGTCTCTGAGACAATCGCCAACCCCCAGGCACTCCATGACCATCTCGGTGGACGCACCCGACAGTGCGAAACATTCGGCTACCGCCCCCAGTGGGGCGGATGCTACGATAACAGGTAGGACCAAAGCCCTTCCCCTAAGCCACCAGGCCCCTAAGTCTTCAGCAAGGCTATTCACAGGGTGCCATTCCCGCCTCGGTTCCGAGCCCCAACTACTATCACCAAGTACTCGGGAGAAATGAAGCCGGAGCTATGGCTCATGGATTATCGGCTCGCTTGCCAGCTCAGGGGGATGAGCGATGACAACCTCTGTGGCAGAACCACCCAGATTATTCCAACTTAAGTGCCCAAGTCTCACCTTAGAGGCAAAGATGCACTTAAATCAGAATAAACCGTCAATTCCTCGGATCTAGTCCGATAAAGCCACTTACCAAGGATCGAATACCACTAACTCACACGAAGGTGAGGCACAGAGAAATACAATAAAGCATAATACCATAAATTTAAGAAGCATTAGTAGTGATTACATTATCAGAGTTTCAAAACCAGTAATAATAGTTTTTAGTGTAGCGGAAATAACTAATGGAGAAAACCGAGTAACATGGCGAAGCCTGACCACACTACTCCTCCTGGTCCTCTCCTGCGGAAGCAGCAACCCACTCGACTGTCTATCCCGGTGGCAGGGATGGAGGCCGAGTCACACCATCAACCAAAATCAAGGAGGTACCTGCAAAAATTATGCCACAAGCAAGGCTGAGTATACTAGTACTCAGCTAGACTTACACGGTGTGAGGAGTCTACTGCTCTACCTCTAGACCATGAAGCTGTTTGGCTGAGGGGTTTGGGTTGCCAAAAGCACTAGCTGAGTCTAAAATCAAGTTTTAGCTTTTCAAGTTCTAGAATAATAATTTAGACTAGATGAGCACCTAACTATCCATACATGGTATCAAGCAATTTAGTCAACCAACGTCTTTTGTAAGTAACCTCATTTCCACTTATTACTCAATGCAGTACAATGGATCAAGCAGTCTCATTAGCTGCGAGAAGCAGACGATTCGAATCGAGTTTTAACCTTGCAAGATAAACCTAAACACACGACATGTAGGGGCACTCCGTCCCCACACATATCAACCGTCCTCATCGATCCTCCGTTCACGGCCAGGGTCACCGCCTTGGCATGCAATGCCCCACTGACCCCGGCTGCCGCCGTGCAATGGCTGCACTTGCACCCACCATATCCAGAATGTTAGACCACGTCTCAGGACGAGTGAGGATGAAATTCCGCGCCCGGCTTCACCCAGGTACTAGGCTAACCGGTTACCATATTTCCCAACATGTGTTTAGTACGTTCAAACGCTTGACACAGGTATCCGCACGTTAATCCTTATTCCAATTTCGTCTCGTAGACAACGCATACCTATGGATCCGTGTCCACAAACCATCATCATTCCATTATCAAAATGGATATAACCAATTCCCGACCTCGCGCGAGTGCTAGAAAAATCACTCGACTTCTACCGAGATCCTGATTTAGCATAGCAGCTACTCGACCTAGCATACTAGTATCCATCTCAAAAGGAATCCTGAGTTCATGCAACTAGGGTTTAAGGAAACTCCTACACTTAAGTGTACGGTACAAGCCTACAAACAATAAGTGCAGTAAAATAGCATATAAAACGGTTATGCATAAAACCAGGGCTTGCCTGGAATTCAACACTAGATAGTGTCTGCTAGAGGGTACTCGCTTGCCGAGTATCCACTGGTCATGTCCATCCTTCCTTAGGTCGTCCACCAACCGCATCTTGTTGTTGGCACCACATCACTTGCAGGATCATCATCTCTCGGTACTAAATGAGATGCAAGATGCATATGTATGAATATAATGAAAAATATCAGAAGATATACAAAGACACACGTAGCGAGCTAGATATAAGGCGCAAGACACGGTACCGCCAACGATCATACGTAGGTACTAATTAGCCATACGTTATCGACCTACGAATTTAACACTACTAAGAAACCGACAAACACTATCATATACATAGCCACCACAAACACGACATCACGAGTACAACCATTTATTTAATTGGATACGACTTTTCATTAGTTCTTCCATAGATCGCACAAAAGCATCCCAGACAACACAAGTTCAATAGAGGACATAGGCATCAATGTCTATGGAACTCCTATATCACAATCAACTAGAGAAAGAAACATATAAAACATGACACACATGCAATATTAAGCTTAGTCATGGCAAGTCTACGTTAATTAAGTGCTAACCAACTATTTTTAGCAAAACGGGTGAACTAAACAATCAGATAAGCACTTGCAGATTTTTTGACAGCAACACAACAGTTACTTGTTTTAATCATAACTCTTCAAATATTAATCCAAAAATAGCAACTAGGACTTTCTAGAAAGCTTAAAATGTGCTCTACAACTTTGGTATTTTTACCTCAACACGATTCAACACTTAGCAAGGTCAAAAAATGATAACACGACAGCTCTGTCCAGATTTGGACAGATTCAGACTTGCGACTTTAAAAATCCATAACTAGATATTCATGCACCCAATTCAAGTGATCCTAGATTTTATAGAAAGATAATGAAATGGCCAACAGAATATTTATAAACATCTCAAGGTGATTCAATATGCAATTAAGGATAAAAGACACTAGAAAGCTTTGGTGTCCAGATTTGGACAGATTCAGACTTCACACTTCAAACACCTATAACTTAACCTTCAAACCACCCAAAAGAGTGATCCAAGACTTTTTGGAAAGCTTAGCAAAAGTACTATATAACTTTTGTAATCACCAAGAAGTGATTCTATGCTTAACCAAATCAAACAATACAATTTTCGAAATCTGTTCTGACAGTGGACAGAACACAACAACCATTTTTTAAAATTCATAACTCTTAAACTATCAGGCCTATGGTTATGAAATTTTAACACAAGAAAGATAATAAAGTTATCTACAACTCTTCTATATGAAGTTTCTACAGAAAACATAATTTAGTTTATTAAACATGCAGCACGACAAAAACAGTGCGTGCAGCCCAAAACAACAACTAATAAATTTCAGCTCCTATTTACTTCAAGAATTGCCATGTTCTAGAGACTTGAATTACTCTAACACTTTACCATTTGTTAGAGTTAAAACAATCAAATGAGGACCAACAAGTCGACTTATAAATTTTATCCATGTCATTTTGTGCGCTAGAATTACCACACAATTAACAAATGTATCTACCACAATAATCGAACCCGGTATATGTGTGTATATCGATGCGCTCTTCACACATTAATTTGCATTTTACTTAGACATCACATGAGCACTACTACTTTTCATCTGCGACCATAACCATACACATTTAGACCACAACAAGCAATTCATCGTGATTACGAACTTAATCAAAGCCATCTAACAATTCGGCTAACTAGAGAAACGACATAGCCCGCTATACAACATTCAAGTCACATAAAACACCATATTTTATGAGATCTAACATGTCGAGCATTAATTTTACAACATAAGCAATTCAACCTCTACCCTGCTTGACCGAACCTATTGGCTAACATATCTTAAACACCCTATCCATTCTTCACATTTCTAAACCTATTGCACGACATAAACAATTTCGATACACATTTATAACATCATCACACATTACCCCAACTTAACCATAGAGGAAGCGATGACTACTTCGGCATGTCACCACCTCTCTACGGTCCAAATCAATATTAACTACATTCATCGAACCTCATATCGTGCAACACTTCTAACTTACTACCTCAAATACAACCATATCGTGGCATGCACTTGAGACACTTCCGTTCAACTTAACGCAGCCACCAAAATAATGCACTTCGACACACAAGTCCAACACTACATAAAATTATGGTGAAGCACCACTAATATTTTTATCTAAACTATCATGACACAACCATTTAATCTCTAATTGGTATTAAGATATAATTCAAACATTCCAAGAGACATGCATGGTTTACTTACTTCTAATTTCTCAAATCTCATACAATTATATACTGAGTGATATTTTAGCATTATATGAAACTATCTAATTTGGGGCTGGAATTTTTATGAGGCATAGGTAATGACAATCTATGAATAATGTATAAGTTTCACATGCTCAGACTTTATATGGTACTTACTACAAAAATAACAAATTGTTAATGCAATAAAGCATGTGAGAGCAAGTTAATTCTAAAACTAATTATTTTCTGTGAATGCATGACCATATCAAGTTTTATTAGGCCTCTAAAACATCATACAAAGACAGTGAAACACCATTTTCCATTTTTACATCCATATATTATTTATAAACCATTTAAAACTATTTAATATGCCTCAAACAAGTTAAATTACCAACTCAGAGATACATCGACCATAAATCATGAAATGTTTACCGGTCACTAAGCATCACAGAGAGGGTCTACTGTAAAAATTTCAATGTATTTCGAGCGCCAGAGCTACAAATCCAAAAATAACAAGCAAAACAATCATCTTTTTCATACTTAACAAGATTTAATTAACATACCAAGAAAACATGAACCACATAAAGGTTTTATATTTTTCTTGGCTAGAGTATGACAACATCTAACCAAAAAACAAGTTTCATCATTTTTGGATTTTTATAAATAAAACTATAGAGAGAAGCAAGTTCATTTATTTTCTAAACTAGTTTTTAAATATAAATTTCTACAGAAAAACTTTTTCACTAAAACATACCAACATATAGATCCACTGCATAGAAAATTTCCCAAGGATTCTAAAAAGTCCTCATTTGCCATTTTACGATTATTTGCCTACGAATTTTTAAAGTTAAGCACAGATTCTGCAAATTTAAGCGCTTCTACCTTCACTCTGGGCCCACGTGTCATAGGCAGGGGGTCTTCTTCTTTGGACGTAGGGGGCTTCTTCCCAGGTTGCAACTAGCGTGAGCGCCATGTGGGCAAGTCGACGATGAGGGTTGGTGCTTGCTTCGGCCATCGAGAAGGATGACATGCTCGTGGAGGCCGAACAGAGCTCGCACGTAGCCGCTGTTACCATACCGCTGGAGCTCAACGTACGCCACGGCCAGCTCGATGTGCGCGAGCAGCAACAACTCATCAAAGGTTTTGGCCTGCGTGTGGAGTTGCAGTGGCTGCGTGGGAATAGGGTTGACGTCGTCGGCGCGCAGTGAAGCTTGGAGAGAGGAGGTGCAGGCGTAGGCGCGAGCGAGCGAGGCTCGTCCGGCTATGGTCCGCTGGCTGGCCGGTGCTTGCAACTAGACTATTGGCAAGGCAGGGAGCACCATAGCCATGGAGGAGCTCAGAGAGGGCGCCATGGGAGTCGATCTCTACTGCTGAAGGTGGAAGAAAAAGGGGGGCGTCGTAGGGAAAGGTCTCTGCCTGCTGCCGAGCGCCGGAAGGAGCAGTGGAGGTGAGGGGATGCTTTTAAAGGCGGTGCTCGCTGCAGGCATTGGCGGACACGGGCGGCATGCTGCAGAGCTCAGTTTCCTCAGAGACACAAAAAATAACACACATTGGATGGCAGTTTTTGTCGTTTTCTGTTTGGAATCGAACCTCGACCGCTGCAGAAAATATCTTCCTTGATCTACACTCTACAAACCTTGTACAGGGCTTGAGGTGATTCGGGCACTGGTTAGAGAGTTATAGACCCTCGAAAATTAGTTTGTCAATGGGTTAGAAATCAGTAGAAACTTGTGAAAATTGAGTGTCAAAGCATGTCAAACGGAATCAGATGAATGCCATCTTTTAATATGTTGTGCCTCTATTCGTTATTAACAACTTTAATATTTGGGGAAACTTGAGTTGCTCAACAAAAATTTGGGAACGTGAGATGTCGACCCGAACGACACTGATTCCAGACTTAGGCCCTGTTTGGCACAGCTGCTGCTTGTTGAAAAAGCAACTTATCTGATAAGCTGGTGAAAAACAGTTTTTGCTTGTTGGCTGCTTTTAGTGTATTCTGAGAAGCAGCTGAACTGATAAGCTGCCACAGAAGCTAGCTGTTTGGCAAAACTTCTACTTAAATTTGTGAAGAAGCTGAAAATAAGCTGTGCCAAACAGGGCCTTAGAAGAATTCGAATCCTGAAATCAGATTTTTATTCTGTCTTGAGGGCACTATTTGAGATATTTAGTGTTGGGGACTTGTTCTAAAATACTATGAGTTAAGAACAAGGCAACACAAATGTTAATGGTTAAAGACCTTCGTCCTTCGAAGCATTATCTCCTTTAGGATATAATGATCTTCAGACGAAGGTTATGAAGGGCATACCTTCATAATCGCAACATGTAATAATAAGGGCAAGGACATATGAAACATGGAAGAGAACGTGAATAATAATATTAAATCATTAGACTATTCATATTCTCATTATATAACCATGAACAAATATTGATGATATTGAATTACATTTGTACCTTCGGCTTGGCATAAGGTAAAAATCCAGGTTTGATGTACAAGTGAGTACGAGTCAGCGAGAATAGTACGGTGTTACTGTTCATCTATTTATAGGCACAGGACACAGTCTGGGTAAAATTACATCCATGTCCTTGACACTACTGACTAAGGAGTAATCTGTCGAGGACTGGGCAATATATTCCCCTTTAGGTAGGTTCCATTCTCCATCGCTGCCCTTGTGCTAAACCGAAGCTTCCTCATTCGTAGCTTCGGAACTGGTTCATCCTTCTCCCAGACCGCGCCTTTCATACCATGCACACCTTCATCTCAAGGCCAAAGGTTTCTATGGCAATATATCATACTTGGAAAGCATGTTAGTCACGTTTTTGAGGACCTTTGGAAGACGAAGGCCCCCAACTGTAGCCCCTCACAGTATTAATTTGTTCTTGTAACAATGAATTGAGACTACGACGTGAACGAAGGCCTTAAGTCGAAGGTCCGAAAAAACACCTTCCCTTCGCTAGAATAGCGAAAGTCAATGACAAATGGGGCCCGCCAAGTTGCAATGCACTAGGCGTATAAATAGAAACCCACAGCAGCGGCATTTGCTACGCCATTTCTGTTGCTTGCGCTATTTTCTCAAATTTTAATTCTCTAGCTGTCATCTCTTGCTTGATTTTCGAGCTTTGTGAAATACTAAAGTTTTGAAGAAATGTCTGAGGAGAAGAAGGTGTCTGAGGTGACGAAGGTGGTCGAGGAGAAGAAGGTTGTGGACCCTTTTATTGCTGGGTTTTATGAATCTATGGCAAAAAATAAATACAGAGAAGATCACAAAGGAGATAATGGCGGATTTATCTGAAGATTCTGATGACAGTGATGACTTTGATGTGGAAAGTGGAGTTGAAGATTCCGAAGATCGGCCCTAGCGGCCAAGCCATACCATCTTCGAAAAGTCGACCATTAAACAAAGTCAGATTCCGAAGATCGGCCCTAGCGGCCAAGCCATACCATCTTCGAAAAGTCGACCATTAAACAAAGTCAGATTGACGCCATGAAGGGAAGATACTTTCATGACATGTCTATTGTGAGGGTTGAAGGAGACAGCACCGCCCCTGCACCAGAAGAAAATGAAGTTGTTGTTTACCGGAGCTTTATGAAGGCCGGTCTTCGGTTCCCATTGAGCAAATTTGTGGTTGAAGTGCTAAAGATATTTCAGATCTTTCTACATCAAATTACCCCCGAAGCTATAATCAGAATGGAGATGTTTGTTTGGGCTGTGAGAAGCCAAGGGCTAGAACCGAGCACAAAGTGCTTTTGCAATATGCACGAACTATTGTACGAAACGAAGGCCACTGGCAAAGAATAGTATCACAACAACTTCGGTTGTTATGGATTCATTGCTCGTCCCAATGCAAGCTACCCGGTTCCAACCTTTCGGAAAAGGTGGCCCGGGGCCTGGATGGAGGAATGGTTTTATGTTAAGAATAATCTGATTGAGAGGGAGGACATAAGGAAATTATCCTGCGCCTCATCTGGTCTTGCTTCGGCCTTCGAAGGCCGAGGGTGGCGATTGAAAATGATGCTGGAGCGAGTCAAAAGGCTTTCAGCAATGTCTGTGCTTTCATTGGCACAAGAGACATAATCCAAGAGCACATAGCCTACAGAGTGTGGCCACTTGTGGATAACTGGGAGATGCCGAAGGAGACTGCTGCCGGGTCCATCGAAGGTGGATTAGTTCGGTCGAAATATACCTTCAGATTCAGGGACCAGTTTGACGAACCAAATGACGATTGGCTGAAAAGTATTGATGCTACTAGCGACGAGTTACTTGGGGCATATACCAAAGTCAAAGATGATGCTTTGTCCTCAGCCTTCGGAGGTCGGAGCAAGAAAAAACTGAACAAAGTTTTTGATGCGATTGGTTTTGTATATCCTGATTATTGCTATCCCTCGCGGAAGCAAGGAAAAAAGAGGAAAGCTGCTACTTCGGCCATCACTATTGTGCCGAAGGGCAAGAAAATCAAGGTTTTGACCCACCGACCAAGATATATTGAAACGGCCACAGTGCCAAAATTTGGTGAAGAAACATATTCCGCTGCCGAAGCAAAACAAGCTGCTCCTGCCACTCGAAGTGCTGAGGAATCAACTATAGTGCCGAAGGTACCTATAGTTGATTCAGTGAAGCTGAAGATGAGACAACCAAAAAACCAGAACTAGAAAAGGCAACAGATCTGCCAGAAATTCTAAGCCAGCCAGTAGAAGCAGAGCTACCAAAGGTTGCAAAAGCTCCCGCCACCACTCCCAAGAGGAGAAGAATGGCTACCATGCTGGACGCCGTTGTGGAGACAACAAGAGCGCTGACTCCTGCTCCTGTGAAGAAAGTTGTCAAAGCTGTTACAACTCATACGGAAACCAAAGTTGGGCCCTCAGTGCCTTCTAAGATGAAGCTTGCCGCAACTGAGCAAAAGGCCTAAGAAGAATCTCCAGATATTAGCGTAGCTCTGGAGAAAAATGTGGCCAAAGAAGCCAAATCCCCTGCTCCCGAAGCACCGTCCGAAGATCTTGACTATATTATTCGACATGCTTTGGGAAAAAGACTGTTCGAAGAAGAAGTTTTTGAAGCCAAACACTATGCCCATAAGCTGAAGTACCCAAAGGGGGCCTTAGTGTTTAACGACACGGACGAAGATGATTTCCTGTACTGCCTCCCGGACAAAAAGAGTTATCCGTCTGCCGGGAGATGGCCAAAAGTATGGGATTTCCGAAGCTCGAAGCTGGCCTCTGCGCCATGACGAAGGCTGACCTCGCGGACAGCCTTTCATACAACAGTCTGAAGGTACAGAAGTGAACTTTGAAGCTTATGGACTTGGAAATAAAGTATTTTATTCTCACGCTAATCCTTTATTCTTTCTTGTAGGGCTTAATCCTTAGCAACGCCCTGAGGGCGCAAAAGAACGCCAAAGACGAGAGCTGCACCATAGCTCTCAGCAACCTTCGATCAGAGGTCATCAGGCTGAGAAACGAAGCCATGGAGAAAGACAAAATTCTACTTTCATTGGTGGATAAAGCAAAAGAAGATGAAGCAAAATTTAATACTCAATTTGAAGCTTATAAAGCCAAAGTTGAAGATCTTCGTAAAAAACTTGCTGAAGCTAATGAAAATTGTGCGCTCACAAAGGCTAACCAAGAAATTAGTGAGTGGTGGAAGACTAAGCTAGAGAAAAATGTTGAGGAGCTTCGCGAATCCAAGGAAAGATGCTTTGAAAAATCCTTGGATTGCGTGAATAAATTGAAAAACTAGCTTTTCCAAAGTGGGTGTTTATTCTTGAGAGGAAAATTTTATTCGAGGCCACCCCGAGGGCATTATTGAGTGGATAAGCGGGGAAGCTAAAGCTTTCGAGGAGATCCTGAGCGATCGTGGGGATATCTGTGCTTTCTCTGGCGCTCGGGGAATTGCGGCTATTTTGGAGAAGGCTGGATGCGATCATGTTAAAGCTACAGCCCAGGCCGAAGCCGCCTTCTCCATAGACGACACAAAAGACCCTTTAGTCGAAGCTACTTTGGTGGGTGGAAAATTTTATTCTGATGTCTGGGTGAACGGTGGCCGAGAATTGGCCAACGAAATTATAAAGAAATTGAAAAAGACACCCATGACGCCCGAGAAGAAGCTAGGCAAGCTGAAGAAGCTGCTGAATGCGAAAGGCGCATATGTATTGTTTTTGAACTTTAGCTTCGATACTTACTTTATGGCTTCGAACTAATAGTTTGCCTACTACAGCTGAACTGTCACCGCTGCCGGAGCCATACAACCCCCTGGCTGATCCGGACATGAAGGAAGCACTGGATGTAATAAGCATTGCTAACTCTATTATCGACAAAGTCGTCGACAAGCTATTGAACGAAGTCGCGGAAAAAATACTTAGGGAAGATTAGACCTTATTGTAATGACACTATGTAATATTTGGTGTATAGAACAATTAATCAGACATGTAAATTACTGTAACATGTTTCTTTACGATGCATGAAATTTACGCACATACCGTTTTTTGAGCCTTCGGCGAAAAAACACCTTCCCTTCTTTTCATGCTTCGTAAAGAAAGAGGCCCCTTCTTTGGCAAGTCCGATAAAAACGTATTTCCCGAAGTTTTCTTCATGCCTCCGCACATTTTTTTAACAAAGTATTTCCGAGCATTTGCTTAGTATTCAGTCTTTCTTGTTGTTGATGTGATATGATGTATGATGTGATGTTATGTGGAATGATATGATGCAAAATGATGGTGATGTCGAAGACACACACACACACGCCCACACTAGAACACACGACTCTGCATCCCCTTAGGAACGTCTTTTGAGTCTTTTGAGCTCTGCATCCCCTTAGGAACGACTTTTGAGCTTCTTCACCTTCTATTTCGGTGGCATTTAAGCTCTGCATCCCCTTAGGAACGACTTTTGAGCTTCTTCACCTTATATTTCGGTGGTATTTGGCTTTGCATTCCCTTAGGAACGACTTTTGAGTAGAAAACTTACGCTGCGCTCCCTTAGGAACGACTTTTTTGCAACTTCAGAACTTAATTTTTGGCTCTGCATTCCCTTAGGAATGACTTTTGAGCAGAAAACTTACGCTGCGCTCCCTTAAGAACGACTTTTTGCAGCTTCAGAATTTACTCTGCGCTCCCTTAGGAACGATTTTTTGCAGCTTCGGAATTTACTCTGCGCTCCCTTAGGAACGATTTTCGAGCTTCAGAAGACTGTGAGGAAGGCATATTTTACTCATTGATGCAAGCACAATTATTACAAGAAATCGAAATTTAGTCCTTCGTTACTTGTTTCTCATACAAAAAATAAAATGGCATAAAAGATAAAGGTACATTAAAAGTAGGATATTCTTCAGTAGATATGCTTCGATTCCGGCACAGTACTGTTGACTGTACGAGCTTCGGATTCCTCCCGAAAATCACGCTGCTGTTGTGCGCGTGTGTGCCCTTCTGGCTGCTGCCTTCGGGTGTGAGTAGGTGGTAATGGTGGTGGTAACGGGAGCTAGGCCCAGGAAGCTTGAGAATGACTTGCCGAAGCCGCAGAAGTCGCAGGTTGTTGATTACCTACGTATTCTGGTACGTAGGGAGAGTAGCATGAAGCATTATGTAGAACCTGCTTCGGCTGATTCTGCCTGCATGGTGTACCAAAGAAGATTGTGTCAGACCGGGGATCACAGTTTACCTCTCGATATTGGAAGAAGTTGCACGAGTCCTTGGATACAAGATTAAATTTTAGTTCGGCTTACCATCCACAGACTGATGGGCAGACTGAGAGGACCAACCAAGTGCTGGAAGATATGTTAAGAGCTTGTGCCCTTAAGCATGGTGGAAGTTGGGATAAGAGTCTACCTTATGCTGAGTTCTCATATAATAATAGCTATCAGGCCAGTTTGAAGATGTCACCGTTTGAGGCTTTGTATGGCAGAAAGTGCAGAACTCCCTTGTATTGGAATCAAACTGGCGAAAGGCAGTTATTTGGACCTGAGATTATACAGGAAGCAGAAGAACAAGTTCATCAAATAAGGGAGAATTTGAGAACTGCACAATCCAGGCAGAAAAGTTATGCTGACACCCGGAGAAGATTGCTTGAGTTTAAGGAGGGTGATTATGTTTATTTGAAGGTGTCACCACTCCGGGGTATGAGAAGATTTAAAGTCAAAGGAAAATTGTCCCCTCGCTTTATTGGACCCTTCTTAATCTTAAAGCGAGTGGGTGAAGTTGCATACCAATTGGAGTTACCGGATCATCTTGCAGATGTTCATGATGTATTTCATGTATCTCAGCTGAAGAAATGTCTCAGGGTGCCTGAAGAGCAATTACCAATGGAAGACCTTAATGTTCAAGATGACCTGACTTATGCTGAGTACCCCATCAATATTTTGGATACTTTGACTCGAGTTACAAGGAATAAGGTTATAAAGATGTGCAAAGTTCAATGGAGTCACCATGGAGAGGATGAAATCTCCTTTTGCTTCTGAATGGTGACCTGGCATGTAGCATGTTCTTGTAGTGTGGCCCTTGTCTTCACCACAGAATAAGCAATAAAGTTTTCTGGGCTGATCCTCGTACCTTCCTCCGAAGCCCCTGCCGCCTCTACCCCTTGGGGTTGGTGGCCTGAAAGAACTTTGTTGTTGCCCTGAGGATTGAGAGCTGTGTTGTGGCCTTTGAAGCTGGCTTCCTCTGTCATCACTTTGGCTGGAGTTATGGATTGATCTGACATGCCTAGGGTGGATTCTTCCTCTGAAGCCCCTAGTCATTTCAGAAAACCTGTAGGCTTCTTCCCTTCTCTAGCGGAAATCATTATCAGCCCGGATGTATTCATCCATC
Source organism: Zea mays (assembly GCF_902167145.1). Classification (NCBI taxonomy): domain Eukaryota; kingdom Viridiplantae; phylum Streptophyta; class Magnoliopsida; order Poales; family Poaceae; genus Zea; species Zea mays. Next base: position 143,767,544 of record NC_050096.1, read on the forward strand.
TTCTGAAGGAGCTTCTCCAGGGTCTGAGGGGGTTTCCTGGCAAAATATTGAGCCGTAGGTCCTGGCCGAAGCCCTTTGATCATGGCCTCAATGACAATTTCATTGGGCACTGTGGGCGCTTGTGCTCTCAGACGCAAGAACCTTCGGACATATGCCTGGAGGTATTCTTCGTGGTCTTGCGTGCGCTGGAACAAAGCCTAAGCAGTGACTGGCTTCGTCTGAAACCCTTGGAAACTGGTGATCAGCATGTCCTTCAGCTTCTGCCATGATGTGATTGTTCCTAGCCGGAGAGAAGAGTACCAGGTTTGTGCAACATTTTTTACTGTCATGACAAAGGATTTCGCCATGACTGCTGTGTTGGCCCCATATGAAGATACGGTTGCTTTGTAGCTCATTAGAAACTGTTTTGGGTCTGAGTGCCCATCATACATAGGGAGCTGGGGTGGTTTGTATGATGGGGGCCATGGGGTAGCCTGTAGTTCTGCTGACAGAGGAGAAGCATCATCAAAAGCTAAATTTCCATGATGGAAATCATCATACCATTCATCGTCATTGTAGGAATTGTCTTGACGAAGCTCTCTGTGTTGAGGTCTTCGGTCCTAGTCATCTTGGGTGAGATGACGCATTTCCTCAGCGGCCTCATCAATCTTCTTCTGAAGAAAGGCAAGACGAAGCATCTTCTCCTTCCTCTGAACCTGTTGATGAATGGCTTTGAGGTCCCTGATTTCTTGGTCCAACTCCTCCTCTTGAGGTGTTGGACTTACAACCTTCCTTTCTTGGCTTCTAGCTTCGCGTAGTGTTTCTTGGTTGATCTCCAGTGGCTGCAGTGCAGCCCCCAGCGCTGAAGATTTCTTTGGTGGCATGACGAAGGTCACAGCTTGCCGAAGGTGGTCAAATGAGTTCACCGGAGGTGGGCGCCAATGTTGGGGACTTGTTCTCAAATGCTATGAGTTAAGAACAAGGCAACACAAATGTTAATGGTTAAAGACCTTCGTCCTTTGAAGCATTATCTCCTTTAGGATATAATGATCCTTAGACGAAGGTTATGAAGGGCATACCTTCATAATCACAACATGTAATAATAAGGGCAAGGACATATGAAACATGGAAGAGAACGTGAATAATAATATTAAATCATTAGACTATTCATATTCTCATTATATAACCATGAACAAACATTGATGATATTGAATTACATTTGTACCTTCGGCTTGGCAGAAGGTAAAAATCCAGGTTTGATGTACAAGTGAGTACGAGTCAGCGTGAACAGTATGATGTTACTCATCTATTTATAGGCACAGGACACAGCCTGGGTAAAATTACATCCATGTCCTTGACACTTACTACTGACTAAGGAGTAATCTGTCGAGGATTGGGCAGTATATTCCCCTTTAGGTCGGTTCCATTCTCCATCGCTGCCCTTGCGCTAAACCGAAGCTTCCTCATTCGTAGCTTCGGAACTGGTTCATCCTTCTCCCAGACCGCGCCTTTCATACCGTGCACACCTTCATCTCAAGGCCGAAGGTTCCTGTGGCAATATATTATACTTGGAAAGCATGTTAGTCGTGTTTTTGAGGACCTTCGGAAGATGAAGGGCCCCAACACTTAGATATTGAATCAAGGCATGGTTTAATTATAAAATTTGTTGCATAACACAGGTTCTACAACTTTTATTAAAGGGCAAACCTTATTTCTTGGCTGGAAATTGAAATTCCACTTTGGTCAATGTATTATTATTATAAAGCTCAAATTATATTTTTAAGGCAATCGGGGTATTTTGTAACACCCGGTTTTAAAGGACAAAGCCGGGTGCATCTCATACATGCGCCAAGAAGACAACATATATAATAACAGAGTGTATAGAGATAAATGTCATAAAACATCAGAGTATTTATTACATAGCGGAAGACTTATTACAAAAGAAAACAATAAATATAAAACGAACTAAGGATCGTCGGCGCCAATGTCGACTGAGAAACGCCACCTAGATCAAATCGAACTCCTCAGTGTTAGGCGGCTCCTCTTCGACCACCTGCTCTTCTCCTGTGGGGGGGTGTGAGACAGCAAGAGTGAGCTCACATACGTTCATAGCTCAACAAGTCGTGGGGAATAATGTGGCATGAACTCACCAAAGGTGGGAGTTTATGTAGTGTAAGGCTAATCAATGAAGTAAAGGCTGAGGCTGAGCATTGCTTTTATAAGTTGGTCAAAATTTTATTAGCAATTACTAAGTGTAAGTAAATACCAAACCTTAATAATAAAGAACAGTAATAGTAAAATAATCCCAAATGCGATGCAAATGTCAAATTGAATTTAAGTTCCATAATTAATCATGTGAGGGTCCGAGCCGCTCATGACCGTGAGCACGGCTAGTATACTAGTTTTACACTCTACAGAGGTTGCGCATCTTTACCCACAAGTCATGTTACCCATCTGCCAAGGGGTCATGAATCCCATACACCTCTACCAAGGAAGCGAGGCAGGGTAACACTACGAGGCCTTTACAAAGTTCCACTAGCTTCAGACTACCCGCTACAGTTTATAGGAAGTTCCAATGCAGGGTTCCTGGCTGACCGCCATCGCAGCAAAATCAACCAGGGACCTCCCTACACTGACCACTCCCCTACTGCCCTTGCCCCTTTCAGGTAAGGTAGCCCTCCACTAGCTTTCCTAGTTAATCAGCCAAGGGCGTCCCATTAAACCCTTCTGGTAGCACTGTTTTCCCGGGTGGTCGCTCCATGTTCCCATTAATTTAATGATCTTAACATGAACAGTAATAATAACAAGATAATAACAGAATATTCATGAATAGTGTATCTCCATACCCAGTCCACATAAAGCAATAGCAAGTAGTACCCAAAAGTATTTCAGGGGTGATCAAGGTATAGAGGTAATCAAAACTGGGGTAACATAAAGGCTCCCATCAAAATTAACCTATGCAGATCATTAAAATTAATAAGAACATGGCTGGGAAAAGTAAGTGATCAAGGGCACAACTTGCCTTCAATGAGCTCCTGCTCAGCTACCTCTACTTGTTGAACCACAGTTTCCACAGCGGCTTGCTCGTCTATTCGCATCAATACAATACATACATAGCATAGCATAAATTAACATCACATCAAACATGCAAATAAAATATACAGTAATAAACTAGACATTAAAATAAGATCACAGGAATTGGAATCATTAAATTTGGAGTTATGTATTTTTAGTTATGGATTTTCTAAGGTTTTATGCATTTAATACAAGATTAAGTGAAAGAATAATTTTAATGTGTTTGTCATGTCAGAACAGAGGCACAAATGGGTAGGCAATATTATTACAAAAATTTAGGAACTGGAATGGACCAATTTGGAGTTCCTATGCATTTTCTATGAATTTTACAAGTTTTATCATTTATTTATGCACTAAAAATTGATTCCTGATATTAATTTCTATTTTTCAAAGTTCTCTGGATTGGGCCTCAAATACCAGGAAGCGCAGGGGCTGGCGCGTAAAAATTCCTAAGACTCAGGTAACCCCAGGCATGGACGGCGGGTTCATTTCTCTAAAACTCAGGGGCCTTTGTGTTAATCGGCGCCCGCGAATAGGTATCGCGGGATCACGGCCGTCCGATCACACCGCAACGCTACAGATTAGATTAAAGCCGCCCCACATCCCGACCGTCGGATCGTGAGCCAACGATTCAGATTTTATAAAGCATGCGTTACTCTGAGCCATCCGATGTGATCCTACGGCCCGGATTCAATCAACGAAACCGGTATGCTCTCTTCTAATCGCAGATGTCCGTTGCCTGATCAACGTCTAGCAGCCCTCTTCCTCACCGTCCCGCACCAAAGCATGGCGGCGCCCTCCGCGCCGCGGCGAAGGAAATCCCGGCGAGCGGTGTCCCCACTAACCCGAGCTCCAACTGACCAACCAAGACGCGCAACATGGATAAACGGATTCAGTGAGGACGGGAAGGGAATTCGTACCAGTGCTTGCGCAGCGTCGAGCTCAGGCCACGGAGCGGATGCCGTCTGCGGCGGACCGATGGCGACGGCGAGGAATTGCCAGCCCACGGAAGACACCCGCACACCACCCCGCCAACGAATCGTCTATGGGATAACCCGAAGCCCCCAGGTCTGCCCGCGGAGCCGATTGATGGTGTACAGCGGAGAATCGCCTGCGACAACCACGGCGGAGCCCCAACTTTCACCCTACTAAACCCAAATCCGACGGCGATAGCTAGTTTTGGGGTCCAGGGGTAGATGAGGTAGGTCGGCCGCCACCGCAGTTAGTTTATAGGGGAAACGGCGAGGGCGAGCATGGGAATCGGGTGGCAGGCGAGCATGCGTAACAGCCAGCGGCCTTCTGTTGCGCCCGCACGCGAGTTCCACGGAGAAGAAAACCCGTCAGCGAGGAAGGAGGTGGGGGAGAAGAAACAGGTAGGCGCCGCGGCTTATGGTCCGCAACCGGGTGCCCAAGTCGCAACGGCGCCCGGATTCTGCGCTCGCTGAATCCTCCGCGCGGATTTGAGAGAAGCTCGCCGGTGATCTCGCGATTTTTGTTGAGAAAGACGACCGAGTCTTGGGCCCCGCATGTCAGCGTGAAGACGCATGCGGACTGCGCGCGAGGAAATCACTAGGTGGGCCGAAATCCCAGCAACCGGCCCACACGCCTCTTTATTCTTTTTTTTTTCTTCTCTCTTTTCCTTTTCTCTATTCTCCAATTCATTTACAATTCAGATTTAAATTCAAATATTGTGCCAAACTCTCTTCAAATCATATTGGGATCTTAGAAGTATCAACTTTAGAGACATAATTATGCATTTATATATATATTATTTACATTTCCATATCATTTCTTTTCTTATCCTTTTTCCTCAAATCCTCTTCTCGTTATTATTTTATTTTTATTCATATTCTTATTGTTTTAAAATGCACAAACAAAAATCCAAGATGATGCAATAATTTCTTTGTGTCTTGGTATTAAATGATTTACTCATTTTTAGACATGAGTAGTCACTTGTAATGATCAATGAAGGTACACACAAATTCAGAGAAAACATTCTCTCCTCATATGGGTTACAAATTTAGGTATTACAAATCCTACCCCCCTTAAAAATAATCTCGTCCTCGAGATTTAAGAAGACCTAGGGAAAAGGTGGGGAAAATCTATACGAAGCTCTTCTTCTCTTTCCCAAGTTGCTTCATCCTCTCCATGGTGACTCCATTGAACTTTGCACATCTTTATAACCTTATTCCTTGTAACTCGAGTCAAAGTATCCAAAATATTGATGGGGTACTCAGCATAAGTCAGGTCATCTTGAACATTAAGGTCTTCCATTGGTAATTGCTCTTCAGGCACCCTGAGACATTTCTTCAGCTGAGATACATGAAATACATCATGAACATCTGCAAGATGATCCGGTAACTCCAATTGGTATGCAACTTCACCCACTCGCTTTAAGATTAAGAAGGGTCCAATAAAGCGAGGGGACAATTTTCCTTTGACTTTAAATCTTCTCATACCCCTCGAGACACAATCCGAGCCATATATAACTCTGCTAATTAAGATCCCTTATAAGTAGTCTTGACCGGAATGAAATGAGCCACTTTGGTCAGTCTATCCATAATCACCCATATAGAGTCATATCCTTTCTAGGTGCGAGGCAATCCAGTAATGAAATCCATACCAATCTCTTCCCACTTCCACTCGGGTATCTTTAGTGGGTGCAATAGTCCAGCTGGCCTTTGGTATTCTGCCTTAACTCTTTGACACATACACATAGCCACATGTGTAGCCACATCTCTCTTAAGTCCATACCACCAGCACTTCTGCTTCAAATCCTGATACATCTTGGTGCTCCTAGGATGAATAGAATAATCTGAGTCATGGGCCTCCTTTAAAATAGTCTCACGAAGGCTATCAATCTCAGGGACACATATCTTCTCCTTGAACCATATGGTGCCTTGCTCACCCTCCGTGAATTCCGGACCTCGTCCTTCAGTAATCAGATCCTTAATCTCTTGTATTTTAGCACCCCCAATTTGTCCTTTGCGGATTTCTTGCTCCAAAATAGGTTCCACATCAATAGTAACTCCTTTAGTGTGAGCAACTATCCCCAGGTTAAGTCTCCTGAAATCCTCAACAATCTCATCGGGTAGCTGGGCAACAACAGCTGAATGAACATGCTCCTTTCCATTCAAGGCATCTGCAACTAAATTTGCCTTGCCCGGGTGATGGTGAATCTCCAAATCATAATCCTTAATAAGCTCCAACCAACGGCGTTGCCTAAGGTTGAGATCCTTCCGAGTGAATATGTACTTCAAACTCTTATGATCCGTGTATACTTGACACTTGGTTCCCATAATATAATGTCTCTAAATTCTAAGCGCATGTACAACGGCTATCAATTCCAAGTCATGAGTAGGGTAGTTCAATTCATGTTTCCGTAACTGACGAGACGCGTAGGCAATCACATGTCCCTCTTGCATGAGCACGCATCCCAAGCCTTGGCCACAGGCATCACAATAAATGTCAAATTCCTTATGTAGATCTGGCATAACCAACACTGGTGATGACATTAGTCTCATCTTTAATTGATCAAAGCTATCTTGGTACTTCTCATCCCACTTAAACTCTCTTCCCTTCTCTAGAAGTGAGGTCATATGCTTACCAATCTTAGAAAATCCTTCAATAAATCTCCAATAATATCCTACAAGTCCCAAGAGACTCCGAACCTCCATAACTAGAGTGGGTATGCTCCACACCACTATGTCCTTGACTTTAGCAGGATCCACTGGTATCCCTCCATTAGAAATGATATGTCCAAGGAATGGCACCTCGTCAATCCAGAACTCGCATTTGTTGTACTTGACGTAGAGTTGATTATCTCGTAGCTTCGGTAGCACCAATCTCAGATGTTTCTCATGATCACTAACACTCTTGGAACAAATAAAAATATCGTCGATGAAAACCACGACGAACCTATCCAGATTATGAACACCTTATTCTTCAGATCCATAAAATAGGCTGGTGCATTAGTTAGTCCAAATAACATAACAGTGAACTCATATAAACCATATCGGGTCGAGAAATCCGTCTTGGGAATATCCGATGGCCTAATCTTCATTTGATGGTAACCCGATTGAAGATCAATTTTCGAGAATACCCTTGCACCTCTCATCTGATTAAATAAATCCTTAATGCAGGGTAATGGACACTTGTTCTTCACAGTGACGTCGTTAAGAGACCTATAATCCACGCACATCCCTTGTGATCCTTCTTTCTTCTGTACAAATAGAACCGATGCTCCACAAGGTGAAGAATTCGAATGAATGTACCCAGCCTCTTGTAATTCCGTTAATTGCTTCTTAGGTTCCTTTAGTTCTTCTACGGACATCCTGTATGGCCGTTTAGAAATAGGAGCAGTCTCAGGTAAGAGATCAATGACCAACTCAACTTCCCTATCTGGTGGCATCCCCAATAACTCCTCTGGAAAGACATCCGAAAAATCCCTAACTGCATGGATGTTGTCACCCACAAACTTCTCATCTACTAAGAATGTCGCTAGTCTGATGGTGGTAGTTACTGCAATTTCAACTTCAAATCTTTCTCCTTTGGACTGGTGAGTTCTACGGTTCTCTTAGCAGTGTATATACTGCATTTGCCTTTCTTAACCATGACATACAAAGGATCACATCTATAGTGCTCTCTTCTAACACTATAGGGGTAGCCCATCTGGGTTAGAAACACAGGGTAAGAAAGGAAGAATTGTAGACAAGGCGAGTAATTACGAGAAATGTTACTGCGGGGGATTTATTAGCTAAGTAGATTAGTGTGTCACCTACTAAAGCTAATTCATTACCTTATGGTGGTACATGCTAAGATGCCCGTCTATACTATTTCACTCAATCAAAGATGGAAATCAGGCATTGATCATCAGAACAATCAACCAACATTTTTAAATATAGAAAATAGTTATAATTTTGTCTTAGGCCTCCTATCTCTTAAAAGGATCATAAGAGTAGGATTCCAAGGTGTGAAATCCATCATGTCTTGGAGTAGAAAAGATAAAGAGTAATCAGAGTATACGTAGAACAGTAGAAGGTGAGATAGGATCAAGATAAGTATAGAGAGAATCGGAGTAAGGTAAGTATAGAATGAATCAGAGTAAGATAAGTAGGTAAGGGTTTTGTCCATTTCTATCTAGGTTTCGTCCTACAGTCAACATTTCCACTGATACCACTTCTGTAACACCCTGGGCTTTAAGGAACAAAGTCGGGTGCATCTCATACATGCGTTAAGAAGACAACATATATAATAACAGAGTGTATAGAGATAAATATCACAATAATCAGAGTACTTATTACATAGCAGAAGTCTTACAAAATAAAAGATAAATATAACAGGATCTAAAATCCATCCTTGGCGCTAGAAAGTCAACTGGGAGACGCCACTTAGGTCGAATCGAACACCTCGTTGAGTGGCTCCTCTTGAACCACCTGTTCTTCTCCTGTGGAGGGGTGTGAGACAGCAAAAGTGAGCTCACACATGTTCATCGCTCAACAAGTTGTGGGGAATAATGTGGCATGAACTCACCAAAAGTGGGAGTTCATGTGATGTGTAAGGCTGATCAATAAAATAAAGGCTGAAGCTGAGCATTGCTTTTAAAGTTGGTCAAAATTTTATTAGCAATTACTAGATGTAAGTAAATACCAAACCTTAAATAAAGTAATAGAACAAAATTAATAATAATCCCATGCAATGCAAATGACAAATTGAATTTAAGTTCCATAAATTAATCATCAGAGAGTCCTGAGCTGCTCATGACCGCGAGCACGGCTAGTATACCAGTTTTACACTCTGCAGAGGTTGTACCCTGTACCCACAAGTCGTGTATCCCATGTCGCCAGGGTTAGCTAGATCCTTAGACACTACCGAGGTGAATGGTTAGAGATCCACTACGAGGCTTTTACAAAGTTCCACTAGCTTCCGAAAACCCGCTACAGTTTATGTGAAGAGCACTTGCAAGAATCCCCCGTCTGACCACCATCGCAGCAAAATCAACCCGAGAACCTCCTTGCATGCAATCCCCTAATGTCCTTGCCCCTTTCGGGTAAGGTAGTATTCCACTAGATTTCCTAGTTAGTTGGCCAAGGGCGTCCCATTAAACCCTTATGGTGGCACGTGTTTCTCAAGTTAAGCTCCATGTTCCAATTAACATTAATGATCTTGACATGATCATAAATAGAATAACAAAATAACTGGAACATGGATATAACAAAATATTATTCAAAAACCATGTAAAGCAATACCAAAACTACCCAAATGATTCAGGGATAAGAAGGTAAAGAGATAAACAATCTAGGGTGACCTAACAGATCCCATCAAAATTAAGCCTATGCGTGGTAAATGATTATAAAAAACATTATTGAGTAACAAAAGTGGTCAAGGGCAAAACTTGCCTTCAATAAGCTTCTGCTCAGCTACTTCTATCTGTTGGTCACCAGGATCCTCATTCACAGGCTCTTCTACTCGCATCAATACAAACATACATAGTATATAGAGAAAATTAACATCACACCAAACATGTAAACAAAATACATGATAATAATCTACATATTAAAATAAAATCCTAGGAACAGGAATCATTAATTTTAGAGTTATAGATTTTAACTTATGAATTTCCAAAGGTTTTATGTGCTTTAAATAGGATTAAGTGGGAAACTAATTTTCTCACTGGTTTCATGTCAAAACAGAGAGTCTAGGTGATAGAAAATAATATTTCAAAAATTTAGAAACTGGAATGGGTTACTTTGGACCAAAAATTAATTTTCTATGAATTTAGCAAGTTATAACAATTATTTATATATTAAAAATCCACTTATAATTTATTTTCTCTGATTTTTCTACTCTCTGATCTGGGCGCAACAAAACTGAGAAAGGCAGGGCCTCGAGGTAAAATATCCTAGACCCAGCGCGCAGTCCATGTGGATGGCGGGTTGATTTTAGGAAACTATAGGGGCTCTTTTGCGAAGCATACAAGCCGAAGGGGGTATCGGGTGGCATCAACCGTCCGATCCACATCAGACGGCCCGGATTAGACGATGAAGGGGGTATGCATCCAGAGCCATTCAGATTAGGCCCAATAGCCAGGATTTAAAGCGTGAAGTGATACACGGGGATCTAATCTACACCGTTCGATTCTCAATACGCGGCCCTGATCTATCCTGCGAAGCAATCTTCCTACTTCTTATCACAACCGTCTATCCTAGGATGGACGGCGAAGAGGCTTCTTCTCCATCCAGCCACCTGACGCGACGGGGTAAGCACGGGCGCGGCGGCGCCATGGTCAGATCCCCCCAAGCTAGGCCCCAACGTCCCAAACTCAATGCAATCGGGTGCTAACCTATACGGGATCGATGGCTAACACGTGGGAGGAGGACATACCGGCGATGGCGCAGCAGAGACCCCCGGCCACGCAACACGACGGATACACAGAGGAGTTCACACCCTGGTTGACCAAATCCTGGGCTCCCGATCACCAAACCTTCACAGCGAGAACCCAGGTACTGTCCTCGGGGCGCGGCGGGGCTTATAAGCTCGATCCTCACGACGAATTGACAGATTGACCTCTGCGGCGAGTCGAGTTCCAGTCGCACGATGACACAACAGCATGCTCAGCGCTCCATGGCGGCCACCGCACACGGACCGTACGAGTCCGGGGAACGCCGCAGGTGCACGACGACGGCAGCCCACACCCTGGTTCTCTCTCTACGACGGAGCTCCCCTGGGCGGTACTGCAGCGGCTAGGGCACGAACTCTCTCTCTCTCGCGGGGCAACGACGCGTTCGGTATTTATGGTCCGAGGCTGCGCTTGGGTTCTGGCGGCGAAGGAGATGGAGACGGAGGGCTCGGCTTTATACCCTGGCTGAGATCGAGTAGGTGGGCATGCTCCAGGTCGTAACAACGTGGTTCGAGCTTCACGGGGGAGACGGAACCGACGCCAGGGCCCCGCATGGAAGAGGACTGACTCGCCAGTACGGGCTTGCGCGTGGAGACGGGGTGACCGCCAAGTCGGCCACGCGCGTCAATGACACAGGAGTAGCTCGTGGTGGGCTGGTGTGGGTGAGAAAAAGAATGGGCAGTGGGTCGGAAGGTGAGAGCTCGGCCCAAGCTAGGTTTTCTTTTCTTTTTCTTTTCTATATTTCATTTCTTTTATATTTTGTATTTACATTTTTGAATTCAAACCCAAACTTGGCTTTGGATTTCAAATTCAATTAGGTGCACATACTAAACTCCAGCATGAAATACCATCATATCTTATTAATATATTTATTTATTTTTCTTTGTAATGTATATTCTTTTCTATTTCTATTTCATTTTCAAATGCTATTATTTTTTTCAAACATGAACGTGTCTCATGAATTTGGATACAAATGCAATGATACAAGAATGCCAGCATGATATGCATATCTCTGTATTTGTTACTATTATTATTAGTTTTTTTATTATTTGACTAATTTAATTTCATTAGTTGATTATGCACAAAGAAGATCAAGAAATCCTCAAAATTCTGGCATAGAAGCATATTTATTTATTTATCCTATTATCTTTCTCTTATACCAATTTTGGGTATTACAGAAACGCTACTGCTTCAAATGTGGTAAGACTGGTCATTTTATAGCACAATGCCCCGATAATGATAGTGACCAGGCACAAGAAAAGCATGGGAAGAGGGAAAAAGAAAAAGAACTATAGGAAGGCCAAGGGCGAGGCTCACATCGAAAAGGAATGGGACTCCGATTGCTCCTCATCCGACTCTGAAGATGAAGGACTAGCTACCTCGGCCTTCAACAAGTCTTCACTCTTCCCCAACGAACGACACACATGACTTATAGCAAAGGAGAAGAAGGTACATATTCGAGATACCCTTAAGTACTCTTCTTCTAGCGATGAGGAATCTTCTGATGATGAAGTAGATTATACTGATTTGTTTAAAGGATTAAATAGAACTAAGGTAGACAAAATAAATGAGTTAATTGATACACTTAATGAAAAGGATAGACTGCTAGAAAAAGCAAGAAGATATTTTGTATGAGGAACATGATAAATTCATTAGTGTTCAAAAATCTCTTGATATAGAAATTAAGAAGAATGAATTGTTGTCTTCCAAATTGTCTACCTGTCATGAATCTATTTCTAGCTTAAAGAATTTAAATGATGATTTGAATGCTAAGCTAGGGAAAGTAAATGAAATTAGTTCAAGTGTAGAGCATGTAGTAATCTGCAACAGGTGTAAAGATTTTAACATTGATGCTTGTAGTGAACATGCCTCTATTATTGCAAAGTTATACAATGATGTTATTCTTCACATGATCAAAAGAACCATGTTTATCTTTATGCTCATCTCAAGAAAGGTTCTTACCATGATAAATGTTATAATGATGCTGCTTTACCTACTTATCATGATTCACACGCTATGTTTGCATCAAGCTCCACATATGTTCATGATAGGAGTAGGCCTAGGCGTAATCATACTGTTCCTTGTGCACCTAGGAAAATTTACACTGGTAAGGGCGAGAGGCTCCAATTTGTGGAGATTCCTCGCAAACGGGAAAAGGCTGCTAAGAAAGAAAACAGTGGTACTCAAAGTTGATCATTGGATCATTTGAGAGGGATTGAGTGTAATCCTTGACCGAAGGAGATCACCACAACGTGGAGTAGGCATTGGCCGAACCACAGGATAAAAATCACTGTGTCTTGTGTCCATCTTCATTGTGATTGGTTTTCTTCTAAAGTTCACTTTAGCAACTTGGTTTTAATCGCACTAACATTTCATAACCAAGTTTGTGGTATTTAGTATTGAATTTTTATAGGATCACCTATTCACCCCCTCCCTCTATGTGCTCTCACAACCCTCGAGCCCCCCAAGGGGGACCAGGGGTCTTCGACAAGACATTGAAGGAATCGTGCCCTTATCATAAGGGCCCAGTCAAACACACCCTCGGCGAATGTGTCATGCTCCGGTGCTTCTACAACAAGCCCGACCCCTCGGCAGAAGGGGGAAACAAGAAGACCCCTGATGCCAGATACGACGATGACAAGGGCGATGACTTCCCCGATGTACATAACTGCTACATGACCTTCGGAGGGGACACCGTCAATGTGTCATCAAGGCAGCGCAAGCAGGAGCGCCGGGAAATCTTCTCGGTCGAGGTCGCGACCCCGGTCAACCTAGACAGGTCAGATCGTGCCATCACCTTCGACCGGGATGACCACCCGGACCTTAGGAAGTATCCACTCATTGTCGACCCCATCATCTGCAACACACGCCTCACAAAGGTGCTCATGGATGGAGGCAGCAGCCTCAACATCATCTATGTAGACACTCTGGATCTCCTAGGGGTCGAGCGGTCTCAGATCCGACCTAGGGTCGCGCCTTTCCACGGGATCACCCCAGGCAAGAGGGTGCATCCCCTCGGGCAGATTGATATGCATGTCTGCTTCGGGACCCCACTAATTTCGAAAAGGAAACCCTCACGTTTGAGGTGGTAGGGTTCTGAGGTACGTACCACGCTGTGCTCGGGCGACCATGCTATGCCAAGTTCATGACCGTCCCAAACTACATGTAATTAAAACTAAAGATGTCTGGGCCCACGGGCATCATCACCATCGGCTCTACTTACCACCATGCCTATGAGTGCAACGTTGAATGCGTTGAATACGCAGAGGCGCTCGTCAACTCTGATGCCCTCATCGCTGATCTAAAGAGGTGCCCGACGCCAAGAAGCATGGTGGCAACTTCGAACCGGCCAAAGCCACGAAGACCGTCCCCCTCGACCCTAGCAGCTCTAGGGAGAAGGCGTTGCGGATTGGCTCCCAGCTTGAGCCCAAATAAGAAGCAGTGCTCGTCGACTTTCTCTACGCGAATGCCGAAGTATTCATGTGGAGTCCCTCGGACATGTAGGGCATACCGAGGGAAGTTGTCGAGCACTCCTTGGACATCCGAGCCAACTCTAGATAGGTGAGGCAACCCCTGCGCCGATTCGACGAAGAGAAACACAGGGTCATCAGGGAGGAGGTCCACAAGTTATTGGCGACCGGGTTCATCAAGGAAGTGTTCCATCCAGAATGGTTAGCAAACCCTGTATTAGTTAGGAAAAAGGGAGGGAAATGGAGGATGTGTGTAGACTACACTGGTTTAAATAAAGCACGTAAGAAAGTTTCTTACCCTCTTCCTAGATCAAATCGTAGACTCTACTGCAGGGTGAGAAACACTTTCCTTCCTTGATGCGTACTCAAGCTACCACCAAATCCGGATGAAAAAGTGCGACCAGCTCGTGACCTCTTTCATCACCCCGCAGGGCATGTATTGTTACACGACCATGCCCTTCGGGCTGCGCAATGCCGGAGCCACGTAACAATGTTGCATGAACTACGTGTTCGGCAACCACATAGGCTCAACCGTTGGGGCATATGTTGACGATATAGTGGTAAAAACCAGGAAGGCCAACGACCTTGTCGCCGACCTAGAAACTGCATTCACTTGCTTCTGAGCCAAGAACGTTCGACTCAACCCTGAGAAGTGTGTCTTCGGCATTCCTCGAGGTATGCTATTAGGATTCATGGTCTCGAAGCGAGGAATCGAGGCCAACATAGAAAAGGTCTCAGACATCACCCACATGGGGCCCATCAAAGGCGTCAAAGGAGTCCAGCGGGGCATGGGATGCCTCGTGGCCCTGAGCCGCTTCATCTCGCGACTCAGCGAGAAGGGCATGCCCCTGTATCGCCTCTTGAGGAAGACCGAGCGCTTCGCTTGGATGCCCGAAGTCGAAGAAGCCCTTAAGAACCTCAAGAAGCTTCTCTCCAACACCCCCATCCTGGTACCCCCTGCCGAAGGGGAGCCCCTTTTACTCTACGTAGCCGCAACCACCCAGGTGGTCAGTGTCGCTATCGTGGTAGAAAGAAAGGAGGAGGGACATACCTTGCTGGTCCAAAGGCCCATGTACTTTTTTAGGAAGGTGCTGTCAGAAACAAAGGTACGCTACCCACAAGCCTAGAAGCTATTGTACACGATAATCTAACTTGGAGAAAACTGCGCCATTATTTTGAGCACCATCCCGTAACAGTGGTGTCGTCCTTCCCTCTGGGGGAGATCGTCTAGAATAGGGAAGCCTCGGGCAGGGTAGCCAAGTAGGTCATCAAACTCATGGGAGAAACTCTCTCGTTCACCCCCAAGAAGGCCATCAAATCCCAAGCCCTGGCCGACTTTCTGGCCGAATGGACCGATACCCAGTTACCAACGGCTCCGATCCAAGCCGAGTTATGGACCATGTATTTTGACGGGTCGTTGATGAAACCCGAGGTTGGCGCTGGATTACTTTTTACCTCACCCCTCGGCATACATTTGTTATACGTCGTGCGTCTCCACTTCGCTATGTCCAACAACGTTGCCGAGTATGAAGCCTTGGTCAACGGTTTGCGCATCGCCATTGAGCTAGGAGTCAGACGCCTTGATGTCCAAGGGGATTCCCAGCTCGTCATTGACCAGGTCATGAAAAACTCGAGCTGCCATGACGCGAGGATGGAGGCTTATTGCAAGGAAGTTCGGCGCCTCGAAGACAAATTCTTCGGCATGGAGCTCAACCACGTTGCGCGAAGATACAACGAGGTAGCAGACAACAGGCAAAGATCGCCTCGGGACGGACCACGGTCCCCACAAACGTCTTTGCCATGGATATTTTTAAGCCCTCGGTGTTGCCCAAGGAGGCGACCGAGCACACCCCCATGAAGAAACGCCCCTAGCCGACAGGCCGGAGGCGATGCAGGTCAAAGACGACGAGGACCGAGCTCCTCCAGTCTCGGACTGGAGAACACCCTTCCTAGAGTATCTCCTCCGGTAACCCCCGCGATGGTGGGCTCGATGATTATCGTGTCGTTGCGCAGCGGCGCGAAGGGTATCTTCCATGGCTCCTCCGAGGTGCTGGCCCCCTCGGCGTGCCCCGCCCCCGAGCTCGGCGCAACTTCGGGGTGTCAGGGATAGCGTGCAGGAGGTTGGAGACCGTGGGCGACGCGACGCGCGGCGCAGCCTCTGCCTCATCCTCGAAGGAGACGAGGATGGCGCCCGCCGACGACGCGGGACATGTGGGAGCCACCTAGGTCGCAGTCGTGTCGGGCTCAACCGGCGCCTCGGGAACGAGTACAGCCACCCCAACGCCCTGCTGAGATGTCTCCTGGACAGAAGGGGGTGGGACGAGGCCCCCGTGGATGTCCCCATGCCGCGCTTCACCGCCTTAGTGGTAGTAAAGACCAGCGTGTTGGCCCGACACTTGGTGCTAAAAACAGAAACGACAGTCAGAGAAAAAGACGGTACGCGAATAGACTTTCTCGCACTATGCATACATACCCGAAGACAGGTAAAAAGGGACACCTTGTCCTCCGGATTCCTGGCCCCTGCTGCCCCACCGACGACGTAGGCGGGGCAGTGGTCACATCTTCTGCAACCCTTGGCATGGGGGTCGACGGTGGAACGATAGCCGGGGGCACTACGGGCCCCGGGACGACGACATGGGGGTGACAGACCCTCCTCCATGTCCCCCCAGCGGGCGACCGCTAATGGAACCCCGTCGGTGCACCCGCAGGAATGATGACGGCTTCCACGAGAAGGGGAGCGGCTTCCCCCTCCACGATTTCTGCCTCTTCCACTGAGGTAGGGATGGGAGCAGGCTCTGTGGATGCCTGCGCCCCAGAAAGGGATGCGGACGGCCCCTGCGCGAAAGGGGTTGTGCCGCCGGAAGGGCCCGCCAGGCTGGCAAGGACCTAAACCCGGCCTCGGGGCTAAAGCCCGCACGGACCTCCATCTCCTCATCGTCGTCGTCATCCTCCTCCTCCTCAATGTTGGGAGAGGACTCGAGCGGGAGCCCCTCCCTCACCTGCGCTCTGTGGCGCTTCTCCAGCAAGTCACATGCCACCATCTTCTTATGCTCCTCGGCCGCCAGCCGGCGTGCCTCCCTGGCCGCCGCGTCCTCTGGAACCGGGGGTCGGGCGATCTGGAAGCCCCGGAGCCCCTACCGAGAGACGGGAAGATAAGACTGGGACAAAGAAGAAGAAACCGAAGACAAACTTAGGGCGCATCGGCACCATGGCGAAATAATCCGCCTTCCCCACCGTTCCCTTCATCCGTCGGTCGATGGAGAGGGCATCCGAGGCCATCCGGGAACTTTCCATAGTGGCCTCGGGGGTCATCGCGTCGAGGCGGAGTCGGCGGTCGGCCAGCGACAGCACACGCCACTGGTGGAAGGCCACGACAACTACGGCCGCGGTGAGACCGTAGTCCCAGAGCTTCTACAGCGCCTCCAACAGCGACTTCAGATGGGTCTGGAGATCCCGCGGCAGCCCCCACCTCCACTTCTCCTCCGCTCCGAGGACGACGCTGTCACACCCGGTTTTAGAAGGCAAACCGAATGCGAACCATGTACGTGTCAGGATCAGTTATTCACGTACACAGCAGTTACATAACATGGACATCATCACACAGTGCTCAAAATAGTATTAAAAGGGAATAATAGTCGATTACATCATACGTCTGAGACGTCCATATAGTTCTTACAATAAATCAAAGTGCGGAAAAGAAACGTAGATAAACGCGGCCTTCACAGGCAGCCGACTGGGAGTTGCCGCTAACCCACGCCTAGAACTCGTCATAGTCTTGGAACTCCTGGAAGTCTCCTTCCACGGCTTCATCTTCGCCTGAGCAGTGGTTGCAATGCTGACAACCTGGGGATGGGGGGGGGGGGGGGGTTGGTGTGTAGAGCAAGGGTGAGTACACATCAACATACTCAGCAAGTATCCTGTTTGGCTGTAGTGGACTAGCTTTATGTGGGGATAAGTCAAGCAGTTGCTTTTAGTTGGTCAGATTATTACTTACTAGTAGAAAGCCAAGTTTTAGCATTAACCCAAGTTATTAACCCAAACGTACTCCTTTCCAAACGGAAAGAGTACCACTTACCAGCATCATAGTCATGACCAAAACCATCAATCTCATAACCACCTGTACCAAAGTATCTCTGATCAAGTCTCACTAATCACTGGAGCTCCCTTGGCCGCTCATAACCGCGAGCACGGCTGATATATCAGTTTTCAAACACTCTGCAGAGGTTGTACACTTTACCCACAAGCCGTGATTCCCATTCTGCCCAGAGATCATGACTCTCCATTGATCACTACCAAGGTGACCCAGCAGGGCATCACTACGTAGCCTTTACAAAGATTCCCCGGGGCTGTAGCCACCCGTTAGGTTTCCTAAATGCACCGCACTCCTCCCCAAGGGGCGGACCCAAACTTGACAGAGCGAGCCGCATACACCGAGCCCCATTGACGGCACGACGGCTAAGTGAACTACACCCCGGATCCTCTAATTATTCAGCTAAGGGCATCCCATTCCACCCTCATGGTTGCACTGTTTTCCCGGGCGGTCATCCATAGAACAGGTCCTTACGGAGAGGCACTCGAGAAACCGCTCGAGCCCCCTTGATGACCACAAGTATAACATCATAATAAGAGAGGGGAAAACAGCGTATCATAGATATTCTCATCATGTTCATTGATTAGAGTTAAGCAATAGCATAAAGCTAAACAATAATAATCCAACCCAAATAGGTGAACAAGGACATGGATCACAAAAGCTAGTCAATCCTTAGGCATAAATGTGTAAAGCGGGAGGTGAATTAAAGAATGAATAGGACAGAGATAGGTCAAGGGACACTTGCCTCCACCAACCGACTGCTGCTCAGGGGCTTCTCCTGCGAGTTCCTCGGGCTCTTCGACCGGATCGTTCTCTATGCGAGCGCAAACATACATACATCCACACATTTAATACAAAAGAACAGTACACCATA